>NW_027556098.1:202249129-202579129 GCF_003287225.1 Phascolarctos cinereus
TATGCGTTCTATGTCCTGGACTTCAGATAATTCAAATTCTACTCAAAATGGAAGGCTTCCCCAGAGCTTCCCCTGGAGACTGCCTGCTTTGCTACTGTGTGCCTTTCTTCACCAGCTCTCTCACATTCTTACCTAACAGAATAACTAACCCTGCTGCAAGTATTTTAGCTTAGGAGCAACTTTAAGAACACCAATCCAGAGCCAAGATGGCAGAGTGAAAAGGTAGTTGCTCTCACTCTCCCCTATCAACCTCTGCAAACCCAGAAAATATCAGCCCAGGAAAAAAAAAACCCTGGAACACCTGAACTAGAAGAAAGACAAGGAGCAGCAGTGCAGTAGCCCAGCAAACGGGTCTCCCAGTGCCTCAGCAAAAACAAGGGGCCCCAGGCAGATAAGTACCCTGCAGCATTCATCTGAAAGGAGGTGAAGAAAACAACCTAAAGGCTTCCTAAAGCCCTGGCCTTGCTGATTCCAACCCAACACCAGGTGAGCTGTAGGAAGCCTCCAATTGTGAAGAAATCCTGAAGCCCAGGTGGTAGAGCAGGCAAACACCAACACCTGGACCTCCAGTGCCTCAGTGAGGGCGGGGGAACCAGTGGAAACCAGCTCAGAAAACCACCAGGAGCCTCGCACTCCACTGCAAAGGAATCTCCCAGTGCATTAGCAGAAACGAGGGAGACAACACTGCAGGGGGCCCCAGGCAGATAAACATCCTGCAGCACCCATCTAAAAGGAGCTGAAGAAAGCTAAAGGAAAGGAAAAGCAGGCAACCTAGAATTGCCTGAAAGTTCCAGCCTTGCTGATTCCAGCCCAACACAAGGTAAGCTGCCAGAAACCTACAGCCTCCAATTCCCAGCATAAGAGGCCCCAGCACACAAAGCCAGTGACCAAGACCTAGGCTCCCAACACAAGAAGCTTGGGTCAGTACCCTCTGTTCCCCAGCAGGAGAGCTCAATCTCTTTAAAGGCCAGGGAATAAAGAAACACCATGAGTAAAAAGAAACGTACCATAGATTCATATTATGAGAAGAGTGAAGATCAAGACAGAAATTCTGAAGAGGACAACATTGTCAACAAACCCACATCTGCAACAACAAAAGGGAATATGAACTGGTCTGAAGCCCAAAAAGCCTTCTTAGAAGAGCTCAAGAAGGATTTTAATAGTCAAATGAGAGAGGTAAAAGAGTCCTTCAAAAATACAATTGGCCATTGGAAAAAAAATACACTGAAGAAAACAAGTCCCTAAAAAACACAATTGGCCAATTGAAGAAGGAAGACAAAAACTAACAGAAGAGTACACTGAAGAAAACAAGTCCCTAAAAAACACAATTGGCCAGTTGAAGAAGGAAGTACAAAAACTAACAGAAGAAAACAATCTGTTAAAAACTAGAATTGGACAAATGGAAACTAATGTCTCTATGAGAGAGCAAGAATCAGTCAAACAGAAACAAAAAAATGAAAAAATAGATGAAAATGTAAAATACCTCATCAGTAAAACAACCGACCTGGAAAATCGACTCAGGAGAGACAATTTAAAAATTATTGGACTACCTGAAAATCATGATGAAAAAAAGAGCCTGGACAGTATCTTTCAGGAAATCATAAAGGAAAACTGCCCAGAAGTCCTAGAACCAGAAGGGAAAATAACCATAGAAAGAATCCACCATCACCACCTGAAAGAGATCCCAAATTGACAATGCCAAGAAATATAATAGCAAAATTCCAAAATTACCAGATGAAAGAGAAGGTGCTGCAAGCAGCCAGAAAGAAAGAATTTAAATATCATGGAACCACAGTCAGGATTACACAGGACCTTGCAGCTTCTACATTAAAAGACGCAGGGCATGGAACATGATATTCCATAAGGCAAAGGAGCTTGGAATGCAGCCAAGGATCAATTACCCAGCAAAAATGAGCATCATTTTTCAAGGGAGGAGGTGGATATTCAACAAAATAGGAGACTTCCAAACTTTCCTGATAAAAAGACCAGAGCTCAACAAAAAATTTGATCTTCAAGTACAGGACTCAAGAAGGACTTAAAAAGGTAAATGGGACAGAAGGATACAATATGTTGTTAATAAGGGGGGGGCTGTTTAAACCCCTACAAGGGAATATGAGACTTGCAACCCTTGAGAACTGTATTGTTATTACACCTTGTTAAAGGAGTATACATAAAGAGGGTGGATATTAGTTGACTTTGATGTAATGATAAAAAAAAATCTAATCAAGTGGGTTAAATGGATCCAAATAAGTGGATCAATCTGATCTTAGAAAATGTACTGAGAAAGGAGGAGGCAGACAAGGGTAAATTACATTACAGGAAAAGACACAAAATCCTATTACAGCAGAGGGAAAGGGGGGGGAGCATTGTTTGAACCTTACTCTCATCAGATTAGGCTCAAGAAGGGCATAATATAATCAGTTAGGTATAGAAATCTAACTTGCCCTATAGGCAGTAGGAGGGAAAAGGGGAAAGAAAAGGGAGGGGGAAAGAAAGGGAGGGGAAAGAAGGGAAGGAAGCAGCAGTAAGATAAAGGGGAAGAAAAGGGAAAGGATAATAAAAGGGGGAAGGGACTGAAGGAGGCGTGGTCAAAAGCAAAACACTAGTGAAGGGGAAAGGAAAAAGGAGAAAGAAAAGCATAAATGGGGGAAAAGGATGGAGAAAAAGACACAGATAGTAATCATAACTGTGAATGTGAATGGGATGAACTCTCCCATAAAAGGAAACGGATTGCAGAATGGATTAAAAACCATAATCCTACAATATGTTGTTTACAGGAAACACATTTGAAAAAGAGTGACACATACAGGGTAAAGGTAAAAGGCTGGAGCAGAATATATTATGCGTCAGCTGAAGTAAAAAAAGCAGGGGTAGCAATCCTGATCTCAGACAAAGCAAAAGCAAAAATAGATCTAATCAAAAGAGATAAGGAAGGAAACTACATCCTGCTAAAAGGCACCATAGACAATGAAGTAATATCATTACTAAAATATATGCACCAAATGGTATAGCATCCAAATTCTTACAGGAGAAGTTCAGGGAGTTACAGGAAGAAATAGACAGCAAAACTATACTAGTGGGGGACCTGAACCTCCCCTCTCGCACTAGATAAGTCTAACCACAAAATAAACAAGAAAGAAGTTAAGGAGGTGAATAGAACATTAGAAAAGTTAGGTATGATAGACCTCTGGAGAAAACTGAATGGGGATAGAAAGGAATATACTTTTTTCTCAGTACATGGCACATACACAAAAATTGACCATGTACTAGGGCATAAAAACCTCACAATCCAATGCAGAAAGGCAGAAATATTAAATGCATCCTTTTCAGATCATGATGCAATAAAAATTATATGTAATAAAGGGCCATGGAAAGATAGACTAAAAAATAATTGGAAACTAAATAATCTAATCCTAAAAAATGATTGGGTCAAACAACAAATCATAGAAACAATCAATAATTTCATTCAAGAGAATGACAATAATGAGACAACATACCAAAACCTATGGGATGCAGCGAAAGCAGTTCTTAGGGGAAGTTTTATATCTCTAAATGCTTACATAAATAAAATAGAAAAAGAGGAGATTAATGAATTGGGCATACAACTAAAAAAACTAGAAAAAGAACAAATTAAAAATCCTCAACTAAACACCAAATTAGAAATATTGAAAACCAAAGGAAAAATTAATAAAATTGAAATTAAGAAAACTATTGAACTAATAAATAAAACTAAGAGCTGGTTTTATGAAAAAACAATAAAATAGATAAGCCTTTGGTTAATTTAATTAAAAAAAAAGAAGAAGAAAACCAAATTACTAGTATCAAGAATGAAAAGGGTGAAGCTACCACCAAGGAAGAGGAAATTAAAACAATAATTAGGAATTATTTTGCCCAACTATATGCCAACAAATTTGACAATCTTAGTGAAATGGATACATATTTACAAAAATATAAATTGCCCAGATTAACCGAAGAGGAAGTAAAATACTTAAATAACCCCATCTCAGAAAAAGAAATTGAACAAGCCATTGATGAACTCCCTAGGAAAAAATCTCCAGGGCCAGATGGATTTACATGCGAATTCTATCAAACATTTAAAGAACAATTAATTCCAATACTATATAGACTATTTGGGAAAATAGGTGAAGAAGGAGTCTTACCAAATTCTTTTTATGATACAAATATGGTGTTGATACCTAAACCAGGAAGAGTCAAAATAGAGAAAGAAAATTATAGACCAATTTCTCTAATGAATATAGATGCAAAAATTTTAAACAAAATACTAGCAAGTAGATTGCAGCAACTTATCACAAGAATAATACACTATGACCAGGTAGGATTTATACCAGGAATGCAGGGTTGGTTCAATATTAGGAAAACTATCAGCATCATTGAGCATATCAACAACAAAACCAACAGAAACCACATGATCATCTCAATAGATGCAGAAAAAGCTTTTGATAAAATACAACACCCATTCCTATTAAAAACACTAGAAAGCATAGGTATAAATGGAGTCTTCCTTAAAATAATATATATCTAAAACCTTCAGCAAGCATTATATGTAATGGGGACAGGCTAGAAGCATTTCCAATAAGATCGGGGGTGAAACAAGGATGTCCATTATCACCACTGTTATTCAATATTGTACTGGAAACCTTAGCTTTAGCAATAAGAGAAGAAAAAGAAATTGAAGGCATTAGAATAGGCAAAGAAGAAACAAAGCTATCACTCTTTGCAGATGACATGATGATATACTTAGAGAATCCTAGAGAATCAAGTAAAAAACTACTTGAAATAATAAACAACTTTAGCAAAGTTGCAGGCTATAAAATAAACCCACATAAATCATCAGCATTTCTATATATTACCAACAAAGCCCAACAGCAAGAGATAGAAAGAGAAATCCCATTTAAACTTACTGTAGACATTATAAAATATTTAGGAGTCTACCTCCCAAACAAACCCAGGAACTCTATGAACACAATTACAAAACACTTTTCACACAAATAAAATCAGATCTAAATAATTGGAAAAACATCAGTTGCTCATGGGTAGGGAGCTAATATAATAAAAATGACAATCCTACCTAAGCTAATTTACTTATTCAGTGCCATACCAATCAAACTACCAAAAATTATTTTATAGAGTTAGAAAAAATAATAACAAGATTCATTTGGAAAAACAAAAGGTCCAGAATATCAAAGGAACTAATGAAAAGAAATGCAGGGGAAGGTGGCCTAGCAATTCCAGATCTTAAATTGTATTATAAAGCAGCAATCATCAAAACTGCTTGGTACTGGCTAAGAAATAGGGAGGTGGATCAGTGGAATAGGTTAAATATGCAAGACACAGTAGTCAATGACTATAGTAATCTATTATTTGATAAACCCAAAGACCCCAGCTTCTGGGATAAGAACCCACTCTTTGAAAAAAACTGCTGGGAAAACTGGAAAAGAGTATGGCAGAAACTAGGCATAGACCCAAATCTCACACCATATACCAAAATAAAGTCAAAATGGGTTCAGACTTAGATATAAAGGCTGATACCATAAGTAAACTGGGAGAACAAGGAATAGTTTACCTATCAGATCTATGGAGAACAGAAGAATTCATGACCAAACAGGAGATAGAGAACATTATGAAAAGCAAAATGGATAATTTTGATTACATTAAATTGAAAAGTTTTTGCACAAACAAAGCCAATGCAACTAAGATTAGAAGGAAGGTAGAAAATTGGGAAAGAATTTTTACAACCAGTCTCTCTGATAAAGGCCTCATTTCTAAAATATATAGAGAATTAAGACAAATTTATAAGAACACAAGCCATTCCCCAATTGATAAATGGTCAAAGGATATGAACAGACAGTTCTCAGATGAAGAAATTAAAGCCATCTATAGTCATATGAAAAAATGCTCTAAATCGTTATTGATTAGAGAAATGCAAATCAAAACAACTCTGAGGTACCACATCACACCTATCAGATTGGCCAACATGACAAAACAGGAAAATGATAAATGTTGGAGAGATGTGGGAAAATTGGAACACTAATACATTGTTGGTGGAGTTGTGAAATGATCCAACCATTTTGGAGAACAATTTGGAACTATGCCCAAAGGGCTACAAAAATGTGCATACCCTTTGATCCAGCAATAGCACTTCTAGGGCTATATCCCAAAGAGATCAAACAAATGGGAAAAGGACCCACATGTACAAAAATATTCATAGCAGCTCTTTTTGTGGTGGCAAAGAATTGGAAATTGAGAGGATGCCCATCAATTGGGGAATGGCTGAGCAAGTTGTGGTATATGAATGTAATGGAATACTATTGTGCTATAAGAAATGATGAACAGGCTGACTTCAGAAAAACCTGGAAAGACTTATATGGTCTGATGCTGAGTGAAGTGAGCAGAACCAAGAGGACTTTGTACACAATAACAGCCACGTTATGCAATGACTAAGAATTGTTAAACTGAACCCTTCTCAGCATTATGAGGATCTAAGACATCTCCAGAGGCCTCGGATGGAAAATGCTGTCCACATCCAAAGAAAGAACTATGGAAGTCGAATCGCTATCACTTATTTTTACCTTCTGTTGAGTTTTGTTTCATCTTTCTGATGGTTCCTCCTATTGGTTTTAATTTTTACTTACAACTTCACTAATGTGAAAATATGTTTAATGGGTATGTAAATGTAAAGCCTATATCAGATTGTGCGCCTCTTGGGGGGGAGGAAAAGGGAGAAAAATTTTCAACTCAAAAGCATATTGGAAAAAAAAAAATTAAAAAAAAAAAAATAAAAAAGGGGTCTAATTTTATTACTTTTTCTTTATATGCTCACAAAACATCCTAGAATGTTACATTATCTTAATTTCAATTTTATTATCCTATAGTTTCTAAAGTGCACTTTTAAGAAACATAAGTTGAAAAACAGGAAAATATTTTCACATTTCCAGGCTTCTGAAACTTTATTTTACATGATTTCTTAAAAAATATTGAATAGTATGGATATGTATGTATTATTAAACAGATATGGATGTAGCTATTACATTGGCCTGTAGATATTGTACAACTCACCTAGGTCCAATTCTAAATCATTTAAGCCTAAGACAATTGCTGTATCACAGATTCAAGCTCCTTTTTATCTTTCTTTTGTTTTACTGAGAGAATCCATGATGTTTGAGGTCATAAATTGTATATGTTTTGGCTGTATTTCTCTCTAAATATCCATTTGAGGAAGTACCCCTGCTAGCCATCATATTATCTTTAACTTTGGGTCCATTACTCCACAGCCCCCACTCAGGTACTTTCTTTACTCCTTCCCCTTCCTTCCTTTTCTTTTCTTTATTTTTTTTGTTTGTTTTTTGGCTAGGGTTAAGTGACTTGCCCAGGGTCGCACAGCCAGTGTTATGTGTCTGAGCCCAGATTTGAACTCAAGTCCTCCTGAATCCAGGGCCAGTGCTCTATCCCTCCCCTTCTTTTCAACTCCCTTTCATATATTCTCTTTTCCTATGAGAATGTAATCTTCTTGAAGCTAGGGACTGCCTTTATCTTTGCTTGTATTTTTATTCCCAATCTTAGCACAATAAACATTAAATAAACCTTTTTCTCTTTCTCTCCCTCCCTCTCATCTTGCCTCATTTATCTCTCCAACACCACGTACATAGTAAGCACTAGTAAGATATTAGTCAATGTTAGATTCAAGCTTTTGGGTCTCTCTTACTATCTTTTCTCTAATCTAAACTACAATTAACTCTTAGTGATATTGTTACATTCCTTTCAAATTGAAGATAATTCTCCTTAATGGGGAACAAAGGGTTGAATAATTTTATTTTCCCATTATCATATTTTTTCTTTAATTATCTTCCCCAAGTGATAGGTTCATCACTTTCATTTTTGTAACCCAATCCACAACTAGTATTAGAATTATGAGCAAGTCATTATACCTGTAGAACCAACCTCACAGGGTTTTGAGAAGTCTCAAATGAGACACTGTATGGAAAGCACTATGTGAATTATAAATTGCTCTAAAATTCTAGCTACAATTATGATCATTTATTTTCTTGTAATTAAAAACAATAAGCAATTTTGCAGCATTCAGTCATTTTGAAAGTCTCAGCTCATTCTGAGCATTAGCCCTCCTGACTCCATTCTTACACATGTATTTAATTCATCCGTGGTTATATGACCCATTCCATCCAACACATGTTCTGAAATCTAAGCTCATTTGTAAATTTCCTTGTAGCCATAGTTTCCCGTCTCTGATAGCAATTGCTTTAATATTATTATTATTATTTGTTACTAGACTCTCTGGGCACCAGATACCCAAAAACCCAATTAACCATTTATATAATGTGGTTGGAGATATAGCCAACAGTGAGCTGTAGATATGAATCTGAAAAACTTGAATTTCCAGAGAATCAAGGTCAAAGAGACCTAGCAGCCTGAATGTAGATCATTAACCCCGCAAATGACTCAACTACATGTTTAGTATTAGATGGAGCTTTACCAAAAGTAAGTTGCCTTCTGCCAGTGTTGAGAAGCTTAAATGACTTTATGGATGTAAAGCACTTTACAGACCTTAAAATACTCTATAGAGTAGCCAGGTGGTACAATGGATAGACTGGGGCCTGTAGTCAGGTAGACATGAGTTCAAAATGAGCCTCAGAAACTTATTAGCATGTGACCCTGGGAAAGTTATTTGTTCCTGTTTGCTTCTGTTTTCCTCATTGTAAAATGATCTGGAGAAGGAAATGGCAAACCATTTCAGTATCTTGACTAAGAAAACCTCAAATACAGTCAGGAAGAGGCAGGCATGATTAAAATGGCTGAAAAAGAAGGAAAGCAGTATGTAAATAGCAGTTATTTTATGATTGTGGTTGTTATTCTTACAATCACTAGGCCTCAGTCTGATGATTACTTCATGCTCTAAACCTTTTAATCCACTCCTGCTGACCTCAAGAAATGTTTATAGAATAATACAGAAATACGCAGGTAATTTAACAATTAGGCTCTTTTTAAGTTTATCACTTTTTTACATTAATTTAATATTTTATTTCTTCCCAATTACATGTAAAAATCTTTTTTATATCAGTTTTTTTAATTTTGAATTTCACATTTTCTCCCTCCCTCACCTTTCTTCTTCCCCCCTTCATCAAGAAGGCAAGCTTTATCACATCTTAAAATCTAGAAAACTAACAAAATTATAAATCAAGCCCTAATTTCTAGAGACAACTAATTTCAAAGATGTTATGTTCGTACTAAAAATTAAATAATCTAAATCTTCTAAGCCTTTTAGATCTGGCTGCAACATACTCTTGGCTATATTTATCAGTATGGGGAAATATCCAACAATGATAATGTGACATCTACCCCAACCTACTTCCCACTTTTTAGCTTATTCTGGAATGAAAACTGGATGTGTTTCTACAGGTAGGATGTTCATACAAGTTATAGGACTAAAGATGTTCTTGCATGGTCTAGGATTCTTCTGCTGATTCTTGGCATGTTTGTACATTTCTCTCTGTCTAAAATTCTTTGGTACTAGTATATAGAAGACATTTTAGTGTTGCATGACAGAAATCATACTTGTATCTTAAGGCAAGCTGTATATATTGACATGATTCTGGGCTTCTCATGAACTTTTCCTTATTTCAGAAGTCACCTATGGTATTTAAACTTTGTTTAAAGACACCACCAATATAATATGATAACATGCAAAAGATACATAAAAGCAAAAAGCAACGAGCATTTAATGAAGGCATGACAGGAAGGCAAATAACAAGAAATTTAATCAATTACTAAATGTTCTCTGTACTGACACATAAAATGTACATCACTAACCATATCTCCTGAGGAGTGATTCCAAAATTCCCCTTGAGAGAGGATTTTGGGAAGGTGGTAGAGTAGGTCAGAAAATTCCAAACTCTCCAGATTTACCCCAGAAACAAGACAAAATAGCAGCTCAGGGCAAACTACAGCAGTAAAAACAAACAGGAGTTGGGACAGAACAGTGATCAGCCTGGGACAATTGAAAAGAAAAATCCCAGGACTGAGGGTTTGGGCCCAATACTTCCAGCCTACTTTTCCTGAAATAGCAAGGGGTGAGACCTGGGGCTAGTTGGATTAGCCCCAGTCACAGTAATTTTCACCTCCTGCATAGTTTGGGAATTTGGGCATCTAAGCTGCGAAGATTGAGAGAACTTTGGCTGATATGTAATGCCAGCCCCAGCTGTGCTATCAAGATGCAGCCTTGGCAGAAGGAACCAGCACACACCTGTGATTTCAGATGCAGTGGAGCAGGGATGCATCTGGCTGTGGCCACTTACAGGAGGGCAGAGTACTTGGTTTCCAACCCAGGCCAGTGGGGAAAAATGAAGGATGATCTGAGGCCAGAGACACCATCCTTCAACCCCAAAGACCAGAGCTGATTACAATAATAAATTCCTGTAAAAAAAAAAATGAGCAGGCCAAGGAGAAAGAAACCAATCATAGGAAGTTATTATAAGAACAGAGAAGTCCAATGCTCATTTTCCAAGGAGGATATTGAAGCAAAAAAGCCTCTCTTATGAAATGGTAACCTGCCCGAAAAGAATTCATAGGAGAACTTTTTAAAAAAGACTTAAAAATCAAATGAGATTGAGAAAAATTTTTTAAAAATAAGAACAATCCAAGAAAAACAAGAAAATTATGAAAAGAAAGTCAACCAGCTAGAAAAAGAGATACAGAACCCGAAGGAAGAAAATTATTTTTTGCAAATTAGAATTGGGCAAGGGAAGCCAGTGAAGTAATAATAGACCAAGAAATAACAAAACAAAATATAAAGATAGAAAAAAAATAAAAGGAAAAGTCAAACATCTCATAAGAAAAATACCTGATCTGGAGAACAGATCAAAAAAAGAAAACATAAGAATAATCTGACTGCCTACAAGCTATGATCAAAAAAGAATCTTTATACAATAACACAAGAAATAAAGAAAATTGTACCGAAGTGTCAAGACACTAGGGTAAAAATTATCAATCTCCAACTGGAAAAGTTTCTATGAGGAAAAGCTACAGGGATATCATAGCTAGATTCCAAAACCCTCAGTTCAAGGAAAAAAATATGAGCAATAAGGAAACAAATAATTTAAATATAGTGGAGACACATTTAGAATCACACAAGACCTAGCAGTGGCTACACTAAAACATCCAAGTCTTGGAACGCTATATATCAAAGAGCAAAAGAAGTAGGATTGCAGCCAAAAAATTTCATACCCTGCAAAGTTGACCATAATCTTGAATAATACCACCAACAACAAAAATGGAAATTCAATGAATTGTTAGCCTTTCAGAATTTTGTTGCAAAGAGATCTGAAATCAATAGAAAAGTTACATACAAGATCCAAGAGAAATATAAGATAAACATCAAATACTAATTACAAAGGACTCAATAACAATAGACTTTTTACTTTTTATATGAGGAAATGTAAATCATATGTCTAAGATTATTGTTAGTAATTGGGTAGTTTGGAAGAAAGACTGGGTATAATTGAGTATGATATGATACTAAAAAGCAAACTATCTGGGAAAAGAGAAAGAGAGCAATTATCCAAATGAGGTGTGAGAGAAAGAATTGATACAGAGGAATTAGATGGGGGAGGAAGTTGGTAACTCTGGAACCCTACTCTCTTTGGGAATGGGTTAAAGAGGGAACAACACATACATATATGCATACATACATACCTACACACACACACAAGCACATATATATATATATATATACACATGCATAAAAGTCTTCTAAATTCAGAAAAAATAGACTTAGGGGATGGAAAGTATATGGGAGGGATCTTTGATGAAAGATAAGTGAAGTAACAGGAGAGCAAGGTAGTGGGTAGAAGTAAAGTAGAGGACTCAGGAGGGATAGAAGGTATACAAACAAAATAAAGATCATGAGTAGAATTTATTAGGGAAACGAAAACATATATGAATATGTGTATGCAAATATATGTGTGTGCATGTGTATATCTGAGATTAATTGTAGCCTTCTTGGGGGAGGAGAGGAGGAAGAGGACGAAAGGAAAAAAGAACAAAGTAAAAAGTGTGCAACAGAGAACAAAATGAAAAACTTACAAGGAAGCAAAGAAAACATGGACAGGTCAGAATACAATGTAGTATTTATTATACTGGCTTTCTTGAAATAGAAATATATTATCATATTATTTGAATTCTCTCACATTCCCCTATGCACATGGCAATGCTTTTTTTTTCCACCTTATTTTCTATTTGTTTTAGCATTTAAGTTTGTGATGTTTCTTTTTCTTTTTTTTATTTTATATTTGTTTAAAATTTAGTATGTAATGCAAATCAAAACAACTCTGAGGTACCACATCACACCTATCAGATTGGCCAATATGACAAAACAGGAAAATGATAAATGTTGGAGAGGATGTGGGAAAATTGGAATGCTAATACATTGTTGGTGGAGTTGTGAAATGATCCAATCATTTTGGAGAACAATTTGGAATTATGCCCAAAGGGCTACAAAAATGTGCATACCCTTTGATCCAGCAATAGCAAGGGCTATATCCCAAAGAGATCAAACAAATGGGAAAAGGACCCACATGTACAAAAATATTCATAGCAGCTCTTTTTGTGGTGGCAAAGAATTGGAAGTTGAGAGGATGCCCATCAATTGGGGAATGGCTCAGCAAGTTGTGGTATATGAATGTAATGGAATACTATTGTGCTATAAGAAATGATGAACAGGCTGACTTCAGAAAAACCTTGGAAGACTTATATGGTCTGATGCAGAGTGAAGTGAGCAGAACCCAGAGGACTTTGTATACAATAACAGCCACGTTATGCAATGACTAAGAATGTTAAACTGAACCCTTCTCAGCATTATGAGGATCTAAGACATCTCCAGAGGCCTTGGGATGGAAAATGCTGTCCACATCCAAAGAAAGAACTATGGAAGTCAAATCGCTCTCACTTATTTTTACCTTAAGTTGAATTTTGTTTCATCTTTCTGATGGTTCCTCCTATTGGTTTTAATTTTTACTTACAACTTCACTAATGTGAAATTATGTTTAATGGGTATGTAAATGTAAAGCCTATGTCAGATTGTGCGCCGTCTTGGGGAGAGTGGAGGAGGGAGAAAAAGGGAGAAAAAATTTTCAACTCAAAAGCATATGGGAAAAAAAATTAAATTTTAGTATTTAAGTTTAAAATAAATTAATAAAAAGTTCCCCTTGAGTTTCCCTTTTCAAACCTACTGTAGCAGAAGGACACAGATAGTTGAAATTCAAAGCACTGAAAAAGAAGCTCAGAATCCAATGTCATCTGTCCCTTAATATTCTTTCTCATTTCCCGTTGTGATTAGTACAGAGGGAGGATGCTTCAGGCCAGAAATCTATTAAGTTTTTCCCTGGAATCAACATGACGTTGCCTTTCCATACCATATGATGTCTGTCTCTCAATCCTGCTGCTTATTTTTACCATCTACCCATTTGGACTCTCTTAAGTCTCATACGCTATTCACCTATGGTTCTGTTGGATCTTTCTGCATGCCTTTAGTCTCCTGTTATTCCAAAACCAAAACATAATCATATCCTCTGCAGCTATTATCTCCTCTCTGGGTTATGCCTGTTCATTCTCTTGTGCTAGCCAACTTTTTCCTTCTGTTATCTGAAGCAATCCCATGCCCAGGCATGAATCACAAGAGTTGGGGGGTAGGGAAGATAGAGTCAAGAAAGTCTTCCAATGAGCAGCAACTTCACTTCTATTAAAAATATGAGCAAGTTAAAATTACTGGGAACTTTCTACTGAAAAGTTTGAATTAGGACAGATTTAATCCCTGCCTATGCTGCATTTAAATAGAATTTTCAATGTAATTAACAGTATTCCTTTGAACACCTGTCAAATATGTCTAGATTCTTTTTTGTGGTAGAAGTGGAGGAGAAGCTAGATTCAAAGGTAGCCTTTACAGACTTACCATCATACTTCCTTAAAGATTTAACTTCCTGTCTAATTTTTCCTCTTTTCCCAAATTTATATTATGTAAAACATTATTTTAATTTATGGAAGTATTATACATGTGACACTGAGGACACTGACATAGTTTTAGCCTGTATAGAGTTAGTAGACTGACTCCAGCAGCTTATTAGTTCTGATTCAAAGTCGGGATGAAATAAGGTGCTCTTAGTGTATTGAACAGTTAACATAAGGGTTCCTTAGCCCTAAAATAGAAAGGATGTATAATAACATTTAGCTTGGCTAGCTGTGCCTACCCTCCAGATGTAAATGATTCTGTTCAGCAGAGAGTGATGACTCTTGACTCTTGACTGGTTTGGTTGGGTAAGTTTTCCTTCCATCTAGAAGACCATGAATCCACACCAACATAGCCATAGAATACCAGCAAGCTACATTAAGGAAAGCACAGATTGATACATGGCTTGAGACAATCAATTCTTGGTTTCGTCACATTTTAGGGAAAATGTAGCTTAATCCATTTTGCATTGAGTAAGAGACTTTTCATGAAAGAGATGCTATATCTATATGTATATTTTTATATATCCATGCATACACATAGATAGGTAGATAGATAGTTATTTTTGTTCTTTCTTTTCTTTCTTTGGAGTGTAGGCCTAGAAGCGGTATATCTGGTTCATGGGGTGTGTAAAATTTGGCAACTTTCTGGATAGAGTTACCAGCTGCTTTCCTTCTGATTGGGCCAATATATAGTACCACCAATAGTGTACTGTATACAGCACCTGTATTCCCACAGAACCTCCAAAATTTCTGATTTTCTTCTTTTGTCAACTTTGCCTTCTGCTAGGTGTGAGGTGGAACTCAAAGTTGTTTTAATCTGCATTCCCTAATTATTAATGGTGTTAAATATTTTTACATGATTATTTATCACTTTGATTTTAGGAAGTCACTCTACAGTACAACAGAAGAAGCAATGGGGAATTTAAAAAAAATCTATTTATTTCTAGATCCTTCCATTTCCCTAGTATCTCAATAATCTCTTTTCCTTTGTTGAGAACTGCCATGGACCATGTCCCTTAACTACCAGGGTGGAATCTACTGTAGAAACACCTACTACCTTCATTCACAGGACTTGTATCTCATAGATTCTCCAAACAGAATCACCTTCACAACACCTAATCCATCTGATGCTAGGTGATGTAGTGGATAGAGCAGGAAGACATATTCATGAGTTCAAATCTGGCCTCAGACACTTGCTAGCTGTGTGAGACTGGGCAAGTCTCTTAACCCTGTTTACCTCAGTTACTCATTTCTAAAATTAACTGGAGAAGAAAACTGGAGAAGCAAACCACTTCAGTATCTGCCAAACAAACCCCAAAATAGGGTCATGAAGAGGCAATATGACTTAAAATGACTGAACAACAGCAGCAACAAACTATCTGGTAAAGTACTAAGAAATGGCCTTCTCACCTTCTTTTACAGGTTTTGGAGAGCTTTGCAGTTGTCTAGGATCCCCACAAAGTACTGGATCATTGGAGTAGAAAGAGTGCTGCATATCTCACAGGAGGGGAATTTTGTAAGAAGCGAGAGCAGTGCACTACATCAACTTGGAGTTGACTATACATTGGCCCAGCCATGGGAATTTTTTCTATTGTCTGTGTTGTCACTTCAGCTTATTTAGGTGCCCTGCATCTAGTAGGTCCAGATGTATGTTTCAGTGAAGAATAGAGGCAGTTTACAACTTTGGTCGCATGCCTTATGAGAGCCAAAGTACTTCCCATTGATTTCTAAATGCTTCATGTGTTGAATTTTTGAAAAAAAAAGATGCAGTAATCTTAACCAGAAACACAGTATCAAATCTTATGGCACATAAAACAAATGAAAGGTCTGTCTATATTGAATAGAAACTGCTTTGTGTGACATAGAAAGCTTCCATAAGAAACAAAGTTTTGCAGTACAGTTAGGGATCTCATATTAGAGACAGAAAGTGTATTGGCCGTTTTGAGAGTCATGTCAAGTTATACATTTTTCACCTGAGTTATTATAATATTTGGAAACAACTTTCCATGGGCTCTCATTTTGCCAATACTAGAGTCCTACAGAAAGATGCATCTTCCTGGATTATGTGGCTATAGGTCCATTCAGATCATTTGTCAAGAGAGTGTTAAGGCTGAAAGCTGATCTACTGTCACAGACATACTTTGGAAATCGGAAACTAGGGAATTGAAAAGAATCTCAAGTTCTATAATAATACAAGCCATTCTGCATGGATCACTTGATATTGTATTTTGAAAATTGAACTTTTTGAATTTCAATCATAAGAGAAAGATGAGAGCAAAATTTACCATAGACCTTTCTTCTTGAACTTCAAAACAGCTTATACATGACAACCTGTTAATAATATTACTGCAAGATATTTTCAAACTCTGGGAACTCTATGGTTTCATCACATATTCTCCCAAAGAAGATGTTAACCTGTACTACTTCTGTAGTTAGGTAGTACCAAGGGAGCTAGTTGCCACAATGTGTAAAACTCTAGCCCTGGAGTCATGAAGCACTGTGTTCAAATATAGCCTTAGACACTAGTAGCTGTATGAGTCTGGGCAAGTCATTTATACTCTGTTTACCTGAGTTTTCTTGCATTTACAATGGGGATAATAACACCTACCTCCCAAGTTCTTGTAAGAATCAAAGTAGATAATAAATATAAAGGACTTAGTGCAGTTCCTACAAGTTATTATTATTATTATTATCTTGCCTCATTTTTGCTTCCTACCCAATTTTGTTCCTATAAATTTCTCATACTTTGTCTATTTCATTGATTGGCTATCTTCTTTTTCCTTTCAATATATCTGCAGTATCAATGTGCTTACAGAATTGTACATCTATTGGCTGGATTTGTACTTTCTATTTTAAAATGCACTTGTACACTGATGTCATTTCCTTATACTTATCTCAGAGCAGCCCTTCCAGAACAGAAACTAGAGCTCAGTCACTGAAGCATGAATCTCAGCTCTTGGCTAGTTCTGAAAGACCTGTCATCATTGCATTGATTCCCTCTTGTATGCATACTTTCCAGGTCCAAGTATCCGCTGAGGAATCATAATCCATGGCCACATGTAATAAGTGCTAAGAAAAGTAATAAGAAATTAGAAATTATAATTAGAACATTACAACTAATTTTCTGAAGAATCTCTGGAGCTTTACATGGCTATTCATTCATACTTTTTTTCCAATAGACTTTACCATAAACCTCAAAAAAGACTGGTCAACCCAAGAATTGATGACATGTTCTCCATTCTCTCATTTGTATTATCTTTACCAACTCAAGTATGGGAAGATTCTCTAGAGCTTATCTAAGTCAGGGGTGCTGCATCCTATAATCATTGCTCATATCAATGCTATTCAATCTTTTGAAACTTTCATGCCTCACCCATTCTTCTGGGGAAGGTGGTCTTACCAGATATTCTTGTTGAATATGGCTGGCTAGGATAAGGGCATATACTATGGAGCCTCTTTCTATTACTCTGCTTTATCCTGGGATTGTATTCTTTTTGTTGAATTTATCATAAGCTTTGTGTCATTTAATATAGTGGAAGGAGGACTACTCCTAGATAAAAGGCTTGGTTTCAGTCTGCATCTCTCATACCACTTATGCAACTCTGCACAAGTCATTTGACCTATTAATTTATTCTGCTGCAAAACGAGGGGACTGGAATTGTAAGGTCTTTGAGGTCCCTTCTAGATCTAAGCTAGATCTTAGATACCATGAAAAAGATATTTTTGTAGTTGATATTCTTTCATGCTATTATCGTTATTGGAAATGATCACAGTTATCACAGAATTTCTGTTGGAAGTACAACTTTAATAAAAGATATAGACTACTGGATGAATATTCTAGTATTGGATAACCCTCTTAAATCAAATTTAACTGCCAATTAATTTTTTAAAAGACTCTATAGTAATGCTCAGCATACTCCTTATTCTAGCAAGGTAGCATTCACTTTTCATTGGTCATGTGTCCTAGGGACAACTCTTCAGATTTACCCAAGTCTTGCATCATTTTTAAAGGTTTCAGCAGATTTTATTTTATTGTAATTAATTTATTGTGATTAATCAACAATCACTTCCATATGCTTTTGAGATTAATTTTTTTCTCCACTTCCTCCCCACCACTCTCCCCAAGATGCCACACAATTTCATATAGGTTACACATATATGTTCATATTAAACATATTTTCACATTAGTAATGTTGTAAGTAAGAATTAGAACCAATAGGAGGAACCACCACAAAGAAGCAAAACTCAACAGAATAAAAAAAGGTAGCAAATAGTATGCTTCAATATGGATTCAAACTCTAAAGTTCTTTCTTTGGTTATGGATAGCATTTTCCATCATGAGGCCTATGGAGATGTCTTAGATCCTTGTATTGCTAGGAAGGGTTAAGTTCATCAATATTAGTCATTGCACAATGTGGCTGTTGATTGTATACAACATTCTCTTGGTTCTCCTCATTTCACTCAGCATCAGACCATATAAGTCTTTCCAGGTTTTTCTGAAGTCAGCCTGTTCATCATTTCTTATAGCACAATAGTATTCCGTTACATTCATATACCACAACTTGTTCAACCATTCCCCAATTGATGGGCATCCTCTCAATTTCCAATTCTTTGCCACCACAAAAAGAGCTCCTATAACTATTTTTGTACATGTGGGTCCTTTTCCCATTTGTATGATCTTTTTGGGATATAGCCCTGGAAATGCTATTGCTGGGTCAAAGAGTATGCACATTTTAATAGCCCTTTGGGCATAGTTCCAAATTGCTCTCCAAAATGGTTGGGTCATTTCACAACTCCAGCAACAATGCATCAGCGCTCCAATTTTCCCACATCTTCTCCAACATTTATCATTTTCTTGTTTTTCCATCTTGGCCAATCTGATAGGATGATATGGTACCTCAGAGTTGTTTTGATTTGCATTTCTCTAATCAAGAGTGATTAAGAGCATTTTTTCATATGACTATAGATGGCTTTAATTTCTTCATCTGAGAACTGTCTGTTCATATCCTTTGACCATTTATCAATTGAGGAATGACTTTTATTTTTATAAATTTGACTTAATTCTCTATATAGGTTAGAAATGAGGCCCTTATTGGGGAGATTGATTGTAAAAATTCTTTCCCAATTTTCTACCTTCCTTCTAATCTTGGTTGCATTGGCATTGTTTGTCCAAAAACTTTTCAATTTACTGTAATCAAAGTAATCCATTTTGTTTTTCATAATGTTCTCTATCTTCTGTTTGGTCATGAATTCTTCTGTTCTCCATAAATCTGATAGGTAAACTATTCCTTGCTTTCCCAGTTTGCTTACAGTATTAGCCTTTATTAGTACATGGTGTAAGATTTTGATCAATGCCTAATTTACCCCATACTCTTTTCCAGTTTTCCCAGCAGTTTTTTTTTTTATAAAGAGTGGGTTCTTATGGATTTATCAATAATGGATTACTATAGTCATTGACTACTGTATCTTGCATACTTAACCTATTCTACTAAACCACCACTCTATTCTTAACCAATACCAAGCAGTTTTGAAGATTGCTGCTTTATAACACAACTTAAGAACTGGAATGGCTAAGCCACCTTCCCCTGCATTTCTTTTCAATAGTTCCTTTGGCATTCTGGACCTTTGTTCTTTCAAATGAATCTTGTTATTATTATTTATAATTCTATAAAATAATTTTTGGTAGTTTGGTTGGTATGGCACTGAATAAGTGAATTAGCTTAGGTAGAATTGTCACTTTTATTATATTAGCTCCTCCTACCCATAAGCAACTGATGTTTTTCCAATTATTTAGATATGACTTTATTTGTGTGAGAAGTGTTTTGTAATTGTTCTCATATAGTTCCTGGGATTATTTCAGGAGGAAGACTCCTAAATATTTTATAATATTAAGAGTAAATTTAAATGGAACTTCTCTATCTTTTACTATTGGACTTTCTTGGTAATATATAGAAATGCTGATAATTTATGTGGGTTTATTTTATAGCCTGCAACTTTGCTAAAGTTGTTTATGATTTCAAGTACTATTTTTTAACTTGATTCTCTGGAATTCTCTAAGTATATCATCATGTCATCTGGAAAGAGTGATAGTTTGTTTCTTCTTTGCTATTCTAATACCTTCAATTTCTTTTTCTTCTCTTATTCCTAAAGCTAACATTTCCAATGTGGTATTGAACAACCGTGGTGATAACGGACGTTCTTATTTCACCCCCAATCTTACTGGAAATGCTTCTAGCTTGTCCCCATTACATACGATGCTTGCTGAAGGTTATAGCTAGATGCCATTTATTATTTTAAGGAAGACTCCATTTATTCCTAAGCTTTCTAGTGTTTTTAATACCAATGGGTGTTGTATTTTGTCAAAAGCTTTTTCTGCATCTATTGAGATGATCATGTGGTTTCTGTTAGTTTTGGTGTTGATATGATCAATTATACTGACAGTTTTTCTAATATTGAATGAGCCTTGAATTCCTGGTATAAGCTAATATCTTATTTAAAATTTTTACACCCATATTCATTAGAGAAATTGTTCTGTAATTTTCTTTCTTTGTTTTGACTCTTCCTAGTTTAGTTATCAGCATCATATTTCTAGCATAAAAAGAATTTGGTAAATCTCCTTCTTCACCCATTTTCCCAAATAGTCTGTATAGTAGTGAAAGTAATTGTTCTTTAAATGTTTAATAGAATTCACATGTAAAACCATCTGGCCCTGGAGATTTTTTCCTAGGGAATTCATCGATGGCTTGTTCAATTTCTTTTTCTGAGATGGGGTTATTTGAATATTTTACTTCCTCTTCTGTTAATCTGAGCAATTTGTATTTTGTAAATATGCATCCATTTCACTAAGATTGTCAAATTTATTGGCATACAGTTGGGCAAAATAGTTCCTAATTATTGTTTTAATTTCCTCTTCCTTGGTGGTAGATTCACCCTTTTCATTCTTGATACTAGTAATTTGGTTTTCTTCTTTCTTTTTTAAATTAAATTAACCAAAGATTTATCTATTTTGTTTTTTCATAAAAGCAGCTCTTAGTTTTATTTATTAGTTCAATAATTTTCTTAATTTCAATTTTATTGATTTTCCTTTTGTTTTCAGTATTTCTAATTTGGTGTTTAATTGAGGATATTTAATTTGTTTTTCTAGTTTTTTTTAGTTGTATGCTTAATTCATTAATCTCTTCTTTTTCTATTTTATTTATGTAAGCATTTGGAAATATAAAATTTCCCCTAAGAACTGCTTTCACTGCATCCCATAAGTTTTGGTATGTTGTCTCATTATTGTCATTCTCTTGAATGAAGTTATTGATTGTTTCTATGATTTGTTGTTTGACCCAATCATTTTTTAGGATTAGATTATTTAGTTTCCAATTATTTTTAGTCTATCTTTCCATGGCCCTTTATTACATATAATTTTTATTGCATTGATCTGAAAAGGATGCATTTAATATTTCTGCCTTTCTGCATTGGATTGTGAGGTTTTTATGCCCTAGTACATGGTCAATTTTTGTGTATGTGCCATGTACTGCCAAAAAAAAAGTATGTTCCTTTCTATTCCCATTCAGTTTTCTCCAGAGGTCTATCATACCTAACTTTTGTAAAGTTCTATTCACCTCCTTAACTTCTTTCTTGTTTATTTTGTGGTTAGATTTCTCTACTTCAGAGAGGTGGAGGCTGAGACCGCCCCCCCAGTATAGTTTTGCTGTCTATTTCTTCCTATAACTCCCTGAAGTTCTCCTCTAAGAATCGGGATGCTATACCATTTGGTGCATATGTGTTTGTAATGATATTACTTCATTGTCTATGGTGCCTTTTAGCAGAATGTAGTTTCCTTACTTATCCCTTTTGATAAGATCTATTTTTGCTTTTGCTTTGTCTGAGATCAGGATTGCTACCCTGCTTTTTTTACTTCAGCTGAAGCATAATATATTCTTCTCCAGCCTTTTGCCTTTACCCTGTGTGTGTCACTCTTTTTCAAAGGTGTTTCCTGTAAACAACATATCATAGGATTATGGTTTTCAATCCATTCTGCTATCTGCTTCTGTTTTATGAGAGTTCATCTGATTCATATTCACAGTTATGATTACTATCTGTGTCTTTCTCTCCATCCTCCTCTCCCCCATTTATGCTTTTCTTTCTCCTTTCTCCTTTTCCCTCCTTACTAGTGTTTTGCTTTTCACCACTGCCTCCCTCAGTCCCTCCTCACTTCTATTAGCCCTTTCCCTTTTCTTCCCCTTTACACTTACTGCTTCTTCCCTCCTTTCTATCCCCTCTCCCTTTTCTTTCTCCTTTTCCCTCTTACTGCTTATAGGGCAAGACTGATTGTTATTCCCTTCTTGAGCCAAATCTGATGAGAGTAAGGTTTAAACAATGCTAGTCTTCCTCCCTTCTTTTCCTCTGCTGTAATGGGTTTTTTTTTGTCTTTTCCTGTAGTGTAATTTACCCTTGTCTGGCTCCTCCTTTCTCAGCACATTTTCTTAGATCAGATTAATCCACTTACTTGGATCCATTTAACCCACTTAATTAGATTTTTTTTTATCATTACATCAAAGTCAACTTATATCCACCCCCTTTATGAATACATCTTTAACATGGTGTAATAGCAATACAACACTTCTGCTTCCAGGAGCCAAGATGGCAGAGTAAAAAGGTAGTTGCTCTCACCCTCCCATATCAACCTCCAAAAGCCCAGAAAATATCGCCCCAGGAAAAACCCTGGAACAGCTGAACCAGATGAAAAATGGGGAGCAGCAGTCCCATAGCCCAGGTAGCTTGAGGAATTAACGGGAAAGGACTCTCTTGCCCTGGGGGAAGGGGAGCAGTACAGAATGGCAAGTGTCCCCGTAAGCTAGTGGGAAGCCCCAATTTAGCACACCAGGAGGAGATTCTGAAACCCAGGTGGTGGAACAGGCAAACACTAACACCTGGACCTCCGAGTGCCTCAGTGAGGGCAGAGGAACTAGTGGAAACCAGCTCAGAAAACCACCAGGTGCCTCAGCATTCTAAAGCAAATGGGTCTCCCAGTGCCTCAGCAAAAATAAGGGAAACAGAACTACAAAGGGCCCCCAGCAGATAAACACTCTGCAATATCCATCTGAAAGGAGCTGAAGGAAGTTAAAGGAAAGGAAAAGAAGGCAACCTAGAGTTGCCCTAGAATTCCAGCCTTGCTGATTCCAGCCCAACACCAGGAAGTTGCTAGAACCATACAGCTTCCAATTGCCAACATCAGAGGCCCAAGCACACAAAGCCAGTGAGCAAGACCTAGGCTCCAAATACAAGAAGCTTAAGTCAGTGCCCTTTGCTCCCCAGCAGGGGGGCTCAGTCTCTTTAAAGGCCAGGGAATAATGAAAAACCATGAGCAAAAAGAAACATACCATAGATTCATATTATGAGAACAGTGAAGATCAAGGCAGAAATTCTGAAGAGGACAACATTGTCAACAAACCCACATCTGGAACCTCCAAAGGAAATATGAACTGGTCTGAAGTACAAAAATGCTCCTTAGAAGAGCTCAAGAAGGATTTTAAAAGTCAAATGAAAAAGGTAGAAGAGTCCTTAAAAAATACAATTGACCAACTGGAAAAAAAAAGTACCTTGAAGAAAACAAGTCCTTAAAATAATTGGACAACTGGAAAAAAAGTACACTGAAGAAAACAAGTCCCTAAAAAATACAATTGGCCAACTGGAAAAAAAAAGTACACTAAAGAAATCAAATCCCTAAAAAGTACAATTGGCCAAATGGTAAAGGAAGTACAAAATATAATAGAAGAAAACAATTTGGTAAAAATTGGAATTGGGCAAGGGGAAGCTAATGACTCTATGACAGAGCAAGAATCAGTCAAACAGAAACAAAAAAATGAAAAAAAAATAGATGAAAACATAAAATAACTCATTGGTAAAACAACTGACCTGGAAAATCAATCCAGGAGAGACAATTTAAAAATGATTGAAAATCATGAAAATCATGATGAAAAAAAGAGCCTGGAAAGCATCATTCTGGAAATCATAAAGGAAAATTGCCCTAGAACCAAAGGGTAAAATAGCCGTAGAAAGAATCCACTGATCACCTCCTGAAAGAGATCCCAAATTGAAAACACCGAGAAATATATCAGCCAAATCCCAAAATTACCAGGTCAAAGAGAAAATACTGCAAGCAGCCAGAAAGAAACAATTCAAATATCATGAAAGCATAGTTAGGTTTACAGAGGACAGCCTACATAAAAAAAAAAAAACATAGAATGTGGAACATGACATTCTGTAAGGCAAAGAAGCTTGGATTACAACGAAGGATCAACTAGCCAGCGAAAATGAGCATGATCTTTTAGGGGAGGAGATGGTTATTCAATGAAGTAGGGGACTTCCAAACCTTCCTGATGAAAAAGACCAGAGCTCAACAGAAAATTTGATCTTCAAATACAAGACTCAAGAGAGACATAAAAAGGTAGATGGGACAGAAAGATACAATATGTTGTAAACAAGGGCAAACTGTTTACATCCCTACATGAGAAGATGACACTGGTAACCAAGTCTTGCATCTTGTTAGTTTGTTCTATCACTCTGACAGTACCACTATCATATTGCCAAAGTTTGTGACTATTGCATTTCTGGAATATAAGATATACTCATATTTGACTTGAATATGATTTGTCCCAAAGACTAGTTTCACTATAATGTAGGCAGTTTTGCCCATTGGCAAACAAAATGTTCTGTCACTCTGTAGTTTTATGAGAAAACAGGAGTGATTTTAGCTCTTAGTTTACTCTTTTATTTGCCTTGTTGGCAATAAGCTATATTGAATAATGACTGAGTTTATAGACATTTGTAGAAGTATCGCCATAATTTATCCATATCTGGGGTATGAATCCCATTATCTGAGGTAATGATTATGTGATGATAGATTTGGAAGTATTAGGGATAATAGAATTAAATTTCTTATTTTATAAATCAGGAAAATTAAGTAGAGAGAAGTTAAGTGACTTGGATAAGATCATGCAGGAAGTATGTTACTGCACTCCAGGTCTAGTGCTATATTCACTGTAACATGTGGCCTCCTATCTGACCTATGAATTCAAAGAATAAAGAACAATGAAAAGCATTTATATAGTTTTTTTTTAAGGTTTACAAGATTCCAAGAACAACTTCCAAGTTAGGGTCAGATAACACATTATTAAAAACTGATCACCGTACTGAACATTATTCAGTCCTCAATCTAGAACTGAATAGAACCTCAGAGGGCACCTAGCCCTACCTCCTAATTTTAGATAACAGAACAGATCCAAAGAAGATAAATCCCTTGACTAAAGTCACACATGTAGTTAAAGAGGTAGTTGATTTGAGGCCCTTTGAGTCTAAACTAATAGTCTTTATACTACCCTACATTGTAAATGGTCATTTATCCAAAGATAGTGGTAGATGAACCACAAAATCAATCCCCATCTAAAGCCATAATTGAGAGAGACTTCGCAAGATTTCCAAGAATGCAATGGTTCTAATTGGATCTCACTTTCACATGGCCAGACACGGCCGTGGTAAAAAATATTGTCTCAGTATTTTGTTCAGGACAAAGTGTCTTTCTAATGTGGACATTTTGTTTTTTTTGAAAGGAGAAGAAATCCACACTTTGAAACTCAATGGAAAGTAGCTTTAAGAAATACAAAGAATGCTGTGAGAATAAAGGGAGAAGCAACTGCCAAGATAAAACTTTTAAGAGGAATTAAGAGTGACCAGCTCCCCAGAGGGAAAGATATTCTCTAATGGTCGCCATGACTGGTTTATTTTTTCCCACCAATTTTCTTTGAATATGACTGGGTGTTTTGGGGACTTTTAAGGTCAATGCCAGGAAATTTGGAAACATTTTTTTAAATGACTATAGGGAAACTTTATATTAATTATTTGTGTCACATTTACAGTTATTTCTCTGGTCCGTATCACTTCAGGGGATTTAAAGCACAGAAGCAAGACTAGAATATAAGAAGTCAAGGAACAAAGAAGTAAAATTGAGGGGAAAGATCAGAGAAGGCAATGAGAGAAGCTGTTCACAGGGCTGAGACATCAGAGGCCAGAACACAGAAGGTGATGAAGCTGAGAGAATGACAAACGCTAGGAACATATGACTAAATGTTTTGTTGTTGATTTAGAGAGAAGATCTGAATGGAGGAAAACTCTGCTCTTTCAAAGAGCTTACTGGAAGAAAGGGCATCTGTTGATATGAATAAAAGCTGGCTGGGAGAAAGGCAGCTTTGTTCACTAATGCCATATATAGCTCAGGAGAGTGGAAACACCGCTAATGCCTTCCTACTCTGCTCTCTACTGCCATCTCTGGTTACAGGACATAAAATCCATCCAAGACTAGAAGTGAGACATGATTTTTTTTTCAGATCCTAGCATATAAAAGAACTGGTTTTTTTCCCTGAAAAAGTGACATGCCAATTTAGTACCTAAGCAGACAGTTCTGAGACTAAAGGCTATTGTTAACTAAAAGAGCTTAATGCTTCCTTAGCATCTCTAGAGGAGCAGCTTCACAAGACAGGATTACTGATATGCTCAGAAGAGGTAATTTGTGGTTTAGATATTCCTTAAAGTTACCACAGACATCTCAGCCTGCATTACAAACCCATGTGTTACCCCTCAACACTGGGCCACATAGGTTTCCATACTTATGAAACTAAGTTTCTATAAATGCATGTACACTCATTCTTCCACAGACATTATTTATGTTGGTGAGATGACCCAGGTATGTGGGTAAACTTATGTTTTGATTATTTCAGTTTTTTACTTCTAATATATTTTGTGATGTAGTTCTTCTCATTTCAGGCTTCTTGTTTACTATATTAAATGTTTATTGTATCCAAGTTAAGAGTTAATGGTATCATTGTGCCTAATTTATATGAAAGGGAAGTACACTCCTGGGGGTTCAGGAATCTATAGTTGTTTATGTAAGCATGAATTTCCCCACACCAGGTAGAATACTACATGTGCTAAGACAAGTTATAAATTAATTAGGATGAGGGAAAATAATAGAGGATCAAGAAAGAACTTACATAAGGGTCACAACTTAACTCAGTGTTGAAGTAACCTAGGGATCTCAAAAAGTAGAAAAGAGATTGCTTTCCTGATGTGGTGGGAAAACTTATGTAAACTTATATGAATGAAAGAAATATAATATTGTCTCTAGGGAAAAAATACTTATATGTTCTGAATGAGTGGAATCAAGAGAGCACATGTCAGATGTGCTGTGGAAATTGAGTTAATGACATTGGGAAGCTGGATAGGTAGGAATAAGAAGAGGTAGTGAAAATCAGGGATGATTACAAAATTGTTGGTCTGGATAACTGCAAGACTTTAGCAGCCTCATCAAGAACTGGGAATTTTGAAGGAGGATTGGGTTTAGTGGGAACAGTAATTCTATTTTGGACATGTTTTCTTTGAGATGTCTATGGGCTGTTGAGGTTGAAATATTCATCTAGGAAGGGATTAGAATTCAGAGGAGAGACGAGAGCTGCTTATAGATTTGAAAATGGAACATATGACAGCTGATCAAAAGCAATGGTGGAAAAGAAAGGGTCCCTGGGGGAGGGTAATTTCATGTGTATGGAATAAAACCTGGATATTGATCAGTAAAGGAACAATTAAGGTTGTAAGAAAACCGAGAGAACACAGTATCACAAAAATCCAGGAAAGGAAGTTTCTAGAAGAGATTTGTCATTGGTCTCAGATACTACAGAGAAGGCAAGAATGATAAGGACACAAAAAAGGTCATACACCAATTTCTTTAATAATGTACTCCAGAATTTTCTCAGGACTAGAAAATCACTATCTTATCATTTGTTGACTCTATTATCTTTTGATTTTTTTTGAAAATCTAAACAATAATTTTTTTTTGTATTTCTGGAAAGCAATTTTTGATTATGCTGTCTTCTTTGAGCCACAGATTCCACTGATAGGAATATATCCCAAGATATATAATATTTTACTATGTGTCATTTATTTATTATAGTCATTCTTTACAATGGATATAGCAAATGGAAACTCAATGATTTGAAATTATAATGACCAAGCTTGTCTCAAAAGACTAGGGATGAATCATCATTTACCCTCTTTTTTGGGCTGGTTGTCCTTTGTTCTTGAAGAGGACCAAAATGACATTACTACGCTAGAGTCAAGACACAGTGTCTCTGACTGTGGCTGATGAAACCAATACAAGCTTGGAATGCTCTACCACAGGTCAGACACAAATGGTCCATATGAACATTTGGGGTGCATTCTCTAAATTTGCACATCTCATCTTTTTTTGAGCTACTTCAATTCTCCTTTGCTCATAGAGAACAGCACCTTCTTAATGAGGGCATGCCATACTGGGCAATCCTGTATCAATGTCTCCCATGTCCCAAGATCAATTCCAAAGTTCCAACTGTGGAGTAGGAAGCTTTCAGAGATTTGGTGTACAGAACTTAATTTACTCATCTGGCTTAGAACACTCGCAAAAACCAAGACTGGTTTGATTAAATTATGGGGAAATTCAGAAGCTACTAAATGAAAAATGAGAACTCCACAGGGCTAACCAGCAGGATAGTTCATCCATCCCTAAAAAGGCAGTATATATTTCCATCAAGAGTAAAGTATAAATGAAGCTTAGAGAGATGCAAGATTCTTGGCTCAGTAAAAAGCAGAGGAAATTCAGTTTTATGTTGATAATAACAATTCAAAGTGCTTTTATGATGCCCTGAAGGTTATCTATGGGGCAAAGACTTACCGTGCATCTCAACTACTTAGTGCTTTTTTAGGTAGACTGTCATTGAATATAACACAAATTTGTCTGATGCTTTAGTTTAGAAGAATTTTTTTCACTTATTATAAATAACAAAGGTATGCTGGGAAATACATGCAACATAAAAACAAAAGATGTCAATATGAAGTTAAAGTTAAAAAACAATTGCGTGGAGAAAAATATTAAGAGTTCTAGTAGAAAGTGAGAAAGCTGCTAAGGGATAGATGTAGTGGAATACTGTTAGTCATGTGCATTGGCACGCTCCTGTTAAACCGCAACATGTTTAGTTTCTACCTCTGACTCTTGTGATTCTTCCCCTAACCTGTCCATCATTTCAGCTACAAAATCCAAGAACAATGGGGCTATCAAACTTGAAATATATGTAATATATATCCAATGCTATGCAACTCTTACAAAAAGAAGAGATTGAATTTAGTCACTAATGAACAGAAAAAGTCTTAAGAGGAATCTGTAAGACTCCATCTTCGCTGAGAATTTCTCTTTAATGTACTTTGTTTTCAGTCTCTTGGGTAGCTCAGACCCTAACTACAGATTCTTTTCACATAGACACCCAAAAGAACTCAGGCATACCATGCAAATGCCTAATCATTTCTTCTAAAGGCAGTATGCCGAAATGGAAAGTATAACGGCTTAGAAATAAAAGATCAGACTTCAAATTTCAACTCGGATGCATCCGGTATGTGTGAAATAGGTCAAGTCATTCAAACTCTCTGGTTCTCAGTTTCTTCATCTTTAAAATTAGGTTAGCTCAGATGATCTTTAAGTACACTTATTACTTTAAGTCTATAATAGTAATAATGTTGATAAATTGTGTATGAGAATGAGACCACTGCCTTACCTGCCTCTGCCCTCCTGAGTTCTTTCACTATGTTAAAAAACGTGTGCACACACAGACACATACACATACAATGTATCTAGGTGTTACGGATTTTTGATCATTGTGTATCACAACCAGATGCAGCAAATGCCTTTCTTAAGTTGGTCTCTTCTTTGATCCTATAGTCTAAGGACTCTCCAGGGTTCATCTAAGAAAAATGATTTCTAACAAGTGACTACTTCAGATAATGAGAGAAAATAATCATTTTGTCACATAACAAAGGACTCAATACCTACAAGAGTTTTCTGTACAATCAGAAACATGGGGGCTGATAGCTGACTTGCTGTTTATCAGGACAACTAACCCAACAAAAAAAAATCTTACAAAAATGTCTTGACAAACAAAACCCAATTCTAGCAGGCTAAGTGATTTATGCTATGACTTTCAGAATTTTTTTTATCTCTATATATTTCCCCACATAGAACATTCAGCACAACACTTAGAACCTTATTTTAAGTCTAAATCTGTCAAATGTCTTTAGATTAGCAAATGAAATGTGCCCAGTGAAAAGAATTCAAATTGTGACTAATATGAGTGATTGTCCCATGAAACTTTAGGAGTGAGCGATTAAATCATTCATTTATTCATTTGCCTGAATAAACATACAGTTAATAATTTTTTTTTTTTTTTGGTTTGGTTTGGTTTGGCTAGGCAATGGGGTTAAGTGACTTGCTCAGGGTCACACAGCTAGTAAGTGTTATGTGTCTGAGGCCAGATTTGAACTCAGGTCCTCCTGAATCCAAGGCCCGTGCTCTATCCACTGCACCACCTAGCTGCCCCCCCACACAGTTAATAAATATTTACTGACCATATACTGTGTGCAGAGTATTCATATAAGATATGAAGCCTTTGATGTATACTAAATTGCCACAAAATAAGAAAGTATCTGTCAACACCTACAAAAGCAAAGTTCAACAAGAGAGATGAGAGAGCAACATATGCAGAAATATAGAGAAAGAGTCAAAGAGAAAGACAGAGAGGAAAAGATGGAAATCAAAGAAGAAAAGAGAGAGAGAGAGAGAGAGAGAGAGAGAGAGAGAGAGAGAGAGAGAGAGAGAGAGAGAAAAGAGAGAGCTCAGGACTTCATAAATTGAGGAGTGTTAATGCTTTATCTCAAAGAATACATAGGATTTTGATAACCAGAGATTGAACAGTTGTCTCCATTTCAAGAGGAGAAAATAGAATAGATGAGGTTCTGCATTTGGGAATAAATAACTCCTGTTCAGAAAATGGTCAGTAGTCAGGTTCTTTGGAACCCAGAATATATTTGAGAAATAAAGGGCAAGACAGCCAGAAGAATCTTACAATTTAAGAATAAATGAGTTTCTAGTTTTTGTTCTCGGCAATGTGGAGTCACTGAATATTTCTAAGGAGAGAATTAGTGTGATATCTCTTCATTTCCTCCCTTTTGTATCCATTATTACCATGTGCTCTACATCTTTCTTCACAATATCTGACATTCACTCCTTACTCTCCAACCAAAGCCTTTAATTCTAATTCACATTGTGGAAACATCATTAATCAATCAACAAGTTCTTAAAAAGTGTGTACTAAGTAACTGTCTTTCTTCCTTTAGCCTTTCTCTTCTCCAACTCATCTGGTATACTAGTGTCTGATTAAACTTCCTGAATAATTATAGACTTTGTATTGGCAGCAATTCTTACAGAGTATGTTCAAAAATGATTGAATATCTGAATGAAATCAATTATGTAGTAGTAAATTACATCATTTATAATATAATCATTATATAAAATAAGCTATATAAATCAGGCACAGACCCTATACATGTCATCAGGAAAAATACTTTCAATACAAAAAAGCCATTAAAATAATAGAAAATTATTCTGCATCCACTAGAAAAATAAGAAAGAAATGGAAGACTATGTTCCAAAGAGAACTGCTGCTAGGGACACAGCCCAGGGTAACCTATCCTAAAAATCTGAGCTTAACCATACAGGACAAAAGATGGATATTAAATAATAAATACAAGTTTGAAATATTTTTAGAAAGAAAACCAGAACTGAAGAGAATATCTGCACCTCAAATGTCCCAAATAATAGAAAGTAGAATTTATGCTTCCTTTGCCACAGAAGTAACTTGGTAGATAGGGTCTGAGACTGCTAAATACTGAATTTCCAAGGGTAAGAAAACGATGATCCTCCAGAGGATCTAGCCCTCAGGGAAATTGTTATCAAAGTGGAGTAAACAAATTATTAAAGCTCTTAGGATGGACAAAATTGAGTTTGAAGATTTTAAGTATAAACAGATATATCGAAAAGGAAGAAATTAATAGTAGAAGTAAATATGGCCTCCAGCTCAACCTCCAGCAATACATCTATGAATAAATATTTTAAGAAAAAGTAAAATGAGTCTGATCAGTCTGATCAGTCAAAGAACTTGTTGGATTTCTAAGTGTGTATGGAATAACAGCAGGATGATTTTGAATTATTTAAAAAATATAAAAATTGTGACAGAAACATTTATGACTTGTAAAGCATAAATAATTGGCAGAGTAGAAAAACTTGAATCCATGATTCAAGTCTTACCAAAGAAGCAAATGAGAGGATAACTGACAGGGAATTCAAATATATGGAAGTGAAGGACAATCTGGAAGAAAAGAAACACTTAACAATATATTAGAAGAAAACATCTCATCAATAAACATTGATCTTGAAGAAATGATTTTTTATTAATTTATCTTGATTTATCAACAACCACTTCCATATGCTTTTGAGTTTATAATTTTTCTCCCCCTTCCTCCCATCACCTAACCAAGACAGAGTACAATCTGATATAGGCTATACATATACATTCCTATTAAACATATTTTCACATTAGTGATGTTGTAAGTAAGAATTGGAACCAATAGGAGGAACCACCAGAAAGAGAAAACAAAACTTGAAAGAAGAAAAAAAATAGCAAATAGCATGTTTCAATCTGCATTCAAACTCCAAAGTTCTTTCTTTGGATGTGGACAGCATTTTCCATCATGAGGCCTTTGGAGATGTCTTAGAACCTTGTATTTCTGGGAAGGGTTAAGTTTGTCAATTATAATCATCCCACAACGTGGCTGTTATTGTGTACAACATTCTCTTGGTTCTGTTGCCTTCACTCAGCATCAGACTATGTAAGTCTTTCCAGGTTTTTCTGAAGTCAGCCTGTTCATCATTTCTTATAGCACAATAGTATTCCATTACATTCATATACCACAACTTGTTCAACCATTCCCCAATTGATGGGCATCCTCTCAATTTCCAATTCTTTGCCACCACAAAAAGAGCTGCTATAAATATTTTTGTACATGTGGGTCCTTTTCCTATTTGTATGACCTCTTTGGGATATAGCCCTAGAAGTGCTATTGCTGGGTCAAAAGGTGTGCACATTTTGATAGTTCGTTGGGCATAGCTCCAAATTGCTCTCTAAAATGGTTGGATCATTTCACAACTCCAGCAACAATGCATTAGTGTTCCAATTTTGCCACATTGAAGAAAGGATTTGTAGAGCCAGTAAGATTATATTATTTATACTGGATCAAATGGGATTATCTTTGATGAGCACAGTCTAAAAATCTAACCACCATAATGCAAGAAATAATACAGGAAAATGACCCAGAAGTTTTATAAATAGAAAATAAATGTCACTCAAGATAATCCCTTGATTTTTGTCCAGAAACCAATTCAAATATGACAAACAAAATAAAAAATTAAGTCTAACTCTTATACAAATAGTATTTAAAATTAACAATATCATTAACAAACAATAAATTCCATAAGAAACCATGAGAAAGTCCCTCAGTTGTAAAGGAAAGGAAATTGAAAAAAAATAGACTATTCTGTACACACAAGAAACCAGAGGAAGGAATTGGTTAATATCTCCTGAAGAGCAAAGCAGCAGAAGATGCAGTCCAAGGTGACCAACCCTACAGAGCTGAGTCTAATGGGAAATGAAAAAATAAGGATATTCAGTTTTAATAGGCATTTGAAATGTTCCTAGAAATAAAACAATTCCTAAAAAATTTGACTTTTCAAACGTACAAGAAAACAGAAATACAAGAACGATAAACAAATACAGCATTCAAGGGCAGCAACAAAACAAGGGAGAAATCATTAAGAGATTTCTATATAAATGCACACAAGGGTATGTGGGTAAACATAGAAGTCAAAAGAAGTGATAGGGGAGGAAATGGTCTAAAAGTTGATGGATAACATCTCAAAACACCACTCCTTCACCTGAATCAATTTTTGGTTTTTTTCTGGTCCTCGATTACTGAATGGGAAGACATATAAAAGCTGAGGGTAGGGAGGAGGAGGAAGTTAGAAGAGAATGTATTGTTTACCTAATGAAGTCAAAGGCTAACAATGAAGTAAAAATAACTCCTGTAGATTATCAGGAAAAAGAAACCATTTGAATAATTAATGAGGAGGCATAGGGAGGGATTGAAAAGGAGGCTAAAGAAAGGAGAAAAATCTTGCTTCTGTATTTGTAGGGGATACAACTAATGAATGACCCTATGGGCAGATGTGGAGAGAGAATACATTGTACATGTTGAACAAGGAGAGTCCACTTTGTCAAGTTCCTAAGAATCCATTATAACTGACACATAGTGAATACAATGTAATAATTTCTGAAATGGAAAGAATCATTATTTTTGAAGATACAAGTTCCCTTCACCTCCTTTTTGGTAAAGGTAAGAGGTTGTACCTGCCAACGTTGAAGTGCTACATAATTTAATAGTATTTCTGGAAGCTGCTGTAATTTGAATTACCAAGGATTCATTTTTCCCCCTAAAGTTGTCTATTTAAATATAATCTTATTCTCAATTTATCTCTTTCTTATAGTTAGCTTTTGCAGGAGACTTATTTAATTATTTTGCAGATTTGCAATCACATGCAAATTCTATCCACTTTAAATCTATAGGCCAGCTTTTTATTTTTTTCTTTAGAATATCCAAGCTTGCTTTAAGAGAACTAACGTGGTCATAGTTCTTTGTAAATAAGCTGAATTTTGAATGCAACATGGAGAAGAAAAAAATGGTTTTGATTCATATGGCAAAATGCAATTTGGAAGTTATACAAATGACACATGTGCTTGAATCGTGTTTTCTTTTTTAATGCTTAGGTTACTTTAAAGGAATTCCATTAATTTAGACAATTACATAGATTTTTGATCCTCAAGGTGAATATATAGATTTATATTTTTTTAAAGATGATATTGGGAGAAAAGAAGAAAGATGCTAAATATAATACAGGGGAAGAAAGACCTTAAAATTTTCCTTTTACAGTATTTGAAATCTGGTTCATTATGATGGCAGAACTAGAAATTGATAAAGATTTAAAAGGAACTGGGGAGGGAATTCTACCTAGCACAAGGAACAAATAAGAGAACCAAATTTATATTGAATAGCAAACTGTGCTAGATCTTTAAAGAGTATACACTGAGTACCTAGATATTAAAACAATTAACTATAACCTCATGTACATATATGACTAAATATGAACCTATACACGTTTCATATTCATGTATATATGTATCCATACACACACACACACACACACACACACATATATATATATTTATATATAAAATAGATGTGGCTTTCTGAAAGTTTTAGAGTAGTTTTAAAGTACTAAAGCTGACATGCATGTAAGCTTTACTTGCATGTACAAACCCAAAACATATGCATATTTACGTGCACATTCACATGTAAATATGTGTATATGTATACATACAGGTGTATGCATATATATATATATATGTATATATACATGAATTATTTTAAAATATATATATCTAAATAGCTCAATAAATTGGTGTCCCTCTCTGTATAGGTCAGAGTTTGGGATACTGGCACATAATGTGATAATGATAATAATAATATCTGCATTTTAAGGTTATTAAAGCATTTTAAATAGTTGTCATCTAATCATCACAACACATCTGTGAGATTGGTTTATATTTTTGTTGTTAAGACATATAATTTCATGGGAATATAGGGAGCTCCTATTAAGGAACTTTCTCTAGAAATGTAAATCACACTTGTTCTGCATGTTATTGCTTTTGAAGTTTCCTAAGAGCACTGGGAAGTTAACTTGTTTGCCTAGGGTCCCATAATCACTATTTCCTGAAGGTAGGACTTGAACCCTGGTCTGCCTGATTCTGAGGTCAGCTCTTTATCTGCTACAGCACACATAGCTTCATTTCCATCTCGTACATAAAGAAATTAAGACTCATAAGGTTGAAGTGGCTTGCCTAAGGTCACACAACTAATTTGTGTCAGAATAAGACAGCTAGAAAAAAGAAATGGGATTTTATCCCAAATCCTCCTCTGTGCAAACCCATTACATTCTACTACTTCACCTTATTACTGATCAAGGATCTTGACTAGGTGCATGAATGCATTAAAGGTTTCTGTGCTTTGAGATTTGAGTAAAGCAATAGGTAAGTCCATTCACTTCTATGTCGTCATTGCCCATTTAGCTTGTCTAGACAAATTATGCAGACACACAGACTAGTTTCACATGACAGCACTAATACACATTCTAATTTGAGGCTCTCACAAGTTAGATAATTTTGAGTTAGTGCAAAAGCCATGGTACAGTTGTTAACCTAGTCCCCAGTAGAATAGTCAACAACAGGCAGCAATAGCCTGAGACTCAGGTTTGTAGATAACCCATCCATTTTTCCATACCTGGAATTTTTGTTGGAGACAGAAACACTGCCAGGAAATATAACAGGATACTTTGGTCACATGTAGGAACATACTTTTCAGAATAGGAAGATCTACAGCCATCTAGTCCAACTCTTACACAAAGGAGTCCTTACTCTAACATTTTCCATAACTAGCCCTCCTTGCAGATTTCCAAAGAGGGGTGACCCACAGTCTCTCACAAGAAATCACTCTGCTTTTGTATAGCTCTATTCATTAGAAAGCCTTTACTGGGCGCAACACATTTGTTTTTGCCTAATCACAACATCCATCCCTTTTTCTAAGCTCTGCCCTATGGATCCAAATGGAAGAAGTTTAATTCCTCCTCCTTAGGGCAACCCTTCAAGAACTTGAATGCTTCTATTACTTCCTTTCCACAACTTCTGGAGTCTTACCATTACGACTACCTTCAACACATTTTCATGCCCTGAACACAAGACCCTTTACCAACTTGGTGGCCTGCCTCTGGATGATCTCCAGTTCATCAAGGTCCTTTCAAGCCACTTTGCCCCAAATTGAGTACAACACTCCAGATTAGGTCAAACAAAAGCAAAATAAAACGGCATTTTCACCTCCACCAGAAGGCTATTCTTTTCCAAATTTGGCCCAAAATTGAATTAGCTGTTTACAATATAATAATACTGACTCATTTTGAACATGCAATCCAAAAAACCACCAGATCCTTTTTAGATGAAGTACTGTTTATCAATGCTTCCTTTATGTCATATTTATGGACTTATTTTTTATATTTCTTTAATATTTTATTTTCCCACAGTTACATGTAGAAATGATTTTTAATATTCATTTAAAAAATTTTAAGTTCCAAATTATCTCCCTTCCTCCCTCCCCATCCATCTCTGTTGAGAATATGAGCAATTCTATATAGGTTATGCATGTGTAGTCATGCAAAATATATCCATAATAGTCATGTTATGAAACAAAACATAGATCAAAAAAACCTCAAGAAAAATAAAGGAGGTTTTAAAAAGTATTCTTCAATCTATATTCATACACCATCAGTTCTTTCTCTGAGGATGCATAGCATTTTTCATCATAAATCCTTCAGAGTTTTCTTGGATCACTGTATTGCTGAGAATAGCCAAGTCATTCATAGCTGATTATCTTACAATATTGCTGCTACTTTGTATACAGGACATTTCCCTTTGCATCAGCCCATGCAAGTCTTTCCAGGTTTTTCTGAGAGTATCCTGCTCATTTTGTATAGTACAATAGTATTTCATCATACTCACATAACAACTTGTTCAGTGCTTCCTCAATTGATGGGCATGCCCTCAATTTCTAATTATTTACCCCCAGAAAAAGCTGCCATAAATATTTTTGTAAACATAGCTCTTTGTCTTTTCTGTTTTATGCGTCTCTTGAGTCTCATATTTGAAAGTCAAATTTTATATTCAGCTCTTTCTTTTCATCAAGAATGCTTGAAAATCCTCTATCTCATTGAATATCCATTTTCCCCTGGAATAATTATACTTACTTTTGCTGGGTAGGTGATTCTTGGCTGTAATCCTACCTCCTTTGACCTCTGGAATATCATATTCCAAGTCCTCTGATCCTTTTATGTAGAAGCTGATAGATCTTGGTGATCCTAACTGTGGCTCCATCATACTTGAATTGTTTCTTTCTGGCTGCTTGAAATATTTTCTCCTTGACAGGAACTCTGGAATTTGGCTATAATATTCAGGCAGTTTTCATTTTGGGATCTCTTTTAAAAGGTGATTGGTGTATTCTTTCAGTTTCTGTTTTACCCTCTACTTCTAGAATAGCAGGGCCATTTTCCTTGATAATTTCATGAAAGATGATACCTAGCCTCTTTTTTTTTATCACGACTTTCAGGCAGTCTGATAATTTTTAAATTATCTCTCCTAGATCTATTTTCCAGGTCAGTTGTTTTTCTAATGAGTATTTCATATTGTCTTTTATGTTTTTTTTCCCCATTCATTTGGTTTTGTTTTCTTTTTTCTTGATTTCTCATAGTTATTAGCTTCCATTTGCTCCACTCTAATTTTTAAGGAATTATTGTTTTTTCAGTGTGCTTTTGGACCTCCTTTTCCATTTGGCCAATTCTGCTTTTTAAGGCATTCTTCTCCTCATTGGTTTTTTGCCATTTGGCCTTGTCTTTTTTTTGTGGTGTTATTTTCTTCAATATTTTTTTTTCTGTCTCCTTTAGCAACCTGTTAACTTGTTTTCCATGATTTTCTTTTGTCACTCTCTTCCTATTTTTCCTCTTAATTGTCAGAATCCTCTTCTAGCTCTTCCATAGCTTGAGACCAATTCATATTGGATTCTTTGGATGTAGGAGTTTGACTTTGTTGTCTTCTTTTGAGTGTGTGTCTTGATCTTCCTCATCACCCTAGTAACTTTTTTTTTGTTTTTTTATTTATTTATTTTTTCATAGTAACTTTCTATAGGGGGCAGCTAGATGGGGCAGTGGATAGAGCACTGGCCCTAGATTCGGGAGGAGCTGAGTTCAAATGCAGCCTCAGACACATAACACATACTAGCTGTGTGACCCTGGGCAAGTCACTTAACCCCATTGCCTAGCCAAAAGAAAAAAAAACATAGTGACTTTCTATAGTCAAAATTTTTCTTTTCCCATTGTTTCTTTATTTTCTCAGACTATTAACATTTGTTAAAATAGGGCTTGCTTCCAGGGTGGAGGGCAAATCCTCTCAAGCTTCAGGGATTTTCTCCAGCTGTTTTCAGAGATACTTCCATGGAAGTTTTTACCTCTTCCAGGGTGGTATGATCTAAGGAGGAGTGTTTATTATTTTCATGGCCTGTGCTCTGCTATGTGAGTGACCACAAGCATTCTTTTCTCCCCTGGAATTGTGAGGAATGTCCCTCATTCACTGTGGCTACAAGCTATGATATTCTAGTGCTGCTTCTCACTCTTGAGACTGCCACCCAGGACTTTGACCTGGATCCAAGTATGAACAGAGCCACAGAATCCTGCCTCAGTGCTAGCAAAAAGACCCCTATCATCTCCTTCTGTCGAGTTGTTTGACCCCTTTGGGCTGAAAACACTGAGAGCAGTCTCTGCCACTGGTGCTAGGGTTGTGCTGGTATGGCCAGAACTGTTCTGTACTCCTCCTTTCCCCAGGTGACAGATCTTTCCTGCTCACTTTATAGGTTGTCTTTGGCATCTGTGTGTTGAGAGGTCTGGAAACTGCTACTGCTGCCACTTATTCAACTGCTCTGAAACCTGCTACAGGTTTACTGTGGCCCTGTCTGAACTGTCATGGCCTGTACTGGACTGTGCTCCTCTCTTATCCTTGTGTAAAAGAGTTTTTCTGCCAACCTTCCAACTTGTCTTGGGCTACAAATTTGTTTCGCTCTGTCTGCGAGTTCTGCTGCTGGATTTCTTTAGAGTCATTTTTTAAATTTTTTTTTTTTGGCAGTTGGGTTTAAGTGAATTGTCCAGGGTCACACAACTAGTAAGTGTTTAGTGTTTTTTCCAAGGCCAGCTTTGAACTCAAGTCCTCCTGACTTCAGGGCTAGTGTTCTATCCACTGTGCCACCTAGCTGCCCATAGAGTCATTTTAAAAAAGGTATTTTGAAGGTTTTGGTGGAGAACTCAGGTGAGTCTCTGTCTTAACTCTACCATCTTGCTTTCAATATGGAGTTTTTTTTTAATAAAAATATGCAAGATTTTTTTAACCCTAGTGGATTTCATTGTGTTAGATTAAACCCAATATTCTGACATGTTAAAATCCTTTTGGATCCTGAATCTGCCATCCACCAAGTAATCTTTGCTATTAAACCAGCTGGTATGAGAATTAGCAACAAGAAAAATCTTAACAAAAAGTCAGTGTCTCCTGAGATAGAATTCCATATATCTTCACTACCAGGGCCACAACAAATGAAGTATATAATAGTATGTTATTTTTCCAATTACATGTAAAGACAGTTTTAACATTCTTTTAAAAAATTAGTTACTAAGTATTTTCTTCCCTTTCTAACCACCTCCCTTCTTAAGATGGTTAGAAATATCGGTTATGCATGTGCAATCATGTAAAATATATTTCCATACTTGTAATGTTGTGAAAGAATAATCAGCCAAAGCAAAAGAATAAAAAAAAAAGGAATTGAAAATGGTATCCTCCGATCTGCATTAAGACACCATCCATTTTCCCCCTCCCCCCAGATGTGGACAGCGTTAACCATCATGAGTCTCTTGGAATTGTCTTCAATCATGGTATTGCTGAAAAGTTCTAAGTCAATCATAGCTGATTATTGTACAATGTTGCTGATACAGTGTATTGATTCTGCACATTTTACTTAGCATAAGTTTACGTAGGCTGAAATCTACCTACTTGTCATTTTTTATAGCACAATAGTATTCCATTATATTCTCATTCCACAACTTGTTCAGCCATTACTCAAATGAGACTTCCCCTCAATTTCCAATTCTTTGCCACCACAAAAGGAGCTGCTATAAACATTTTTGTATACACAGGTCTTTTCCCCCTAGTTGTACTCTCTTTGTTATAGACCTATTAAGGGTATTATTGGATCAACGACTATGGACAGTTTGGTTACCCTTTGTGCAGAGTTCCAAATTGCTCTCCAGAAAGTTTAGATAAGTTCACAACTGTACCAACAATGTATCAGTGTCCCAATTTTCCCACATCATCTCCAACCTTTATTATTTTCCTTTTCTTTCATATTAGCCAATCTGATAGGTATTAGGTGGTACCTCAGAGTTGTTTTAATTTGCATTTCTCTAATCAAAAGTGATTTAGAGCATTTCTTCATATGCCTATAGATAGCTTTGATTTCTTAATCTGAAAATGGCCTGTTGATATCCATTGACCATTTATTAATTGGGGAATGTTTTATATTCTTATAAGTTTGACCTAGTTCTCTATATATTTGAGAAATGAGGCCTTTATCAGAGATATTTTCTATAAAGATGTTTCCTCGCCTTCTGTTTTCCTTCTTATCTTGGTTGCATTGGTTTTGTTTGTGCAAAACCTTTTTAATTAATTATGATCAAAATTATCAGTTTTACATTTTGTATTGCTCTCTATCTCCTGATTGGTTATAACATCTTCCCTTTTACATAAACCTGACAGGAAAACTGTTCCTGGCTCTCCTAATTTGTTTATGGTATCACCCCTTTATGTCAAAATAATGTACTCACTTTGACCTTATCTTGGTATGCAGTGTGTGAGATTGGTCTATACTTGGTTTCTGCCATGTTGTTTTCCCAGTAATTTTAGTCATATAATGAGTTCTTATCCCAGAACCTGTGGTCTTTGAGTTTATTAAACACTAGGTTACTGTGGTCATTTACTACCATGTCTTATGTCCCTAATCTATTCCACTGATCCACTACTCTATTTTTTAGCTAGTACCAGATAGTTTTGATGGTTAGAGCTTGTAGATTTCTGATATAATGTCTATGTATATTTTTTAGTGGGGCAGTCCCGATGGTAGAGGGCTGGGCCTATAGTCACAGGGACTCATCTTTGTGAGTTCAGATCTGGCCTCACACACTTAGCTGGAAATGTCACTTAACTCTGTTTGTCTGGGTTTCCTCATCTGTAAAAGGACCTGGAGAAAGAAATGGCAAGTCATTCCAGTATTTTTGGCAAGAAAACCTCAAATAGTGTCACAAAAAGTCAAACATGACTGAAAAACAATCCAAAAGCAATAAAATTAAAATTTAACAGTTGTTAAATTACTTAAAATGAATAATGGGGGGAGATTTGGAGACAACTTTAATGCAGACCACTTTGTGTGTTTGTAGTATTTACTATATGCCTGCCACTAAGGTCATACTAATTTTAATTTTTCTTATGCCATAGAGGTGACCTTGGATTCACAAAAACCATGCCAGTACAGTGCAAAGACTTATAGATCCTCCTGTTAAGTTTTCTGCATGGACTTAATGGAAATACTTTATATCTATGGTCCAAATGCCAGCCATGCTAAGTTCTAAGAGACATGTCTTCTTGACCAAAAATGATGATTATTTTTATGAAATAAAATCTTTTGAAGAAAGTCATACAAGGGTTGTGATCCACCCTCAATTTGTGGAAGAACAACTGCCAATGAAATAATAGATACATAAAGTAAAAACCTAAGGTTAAATATATAGGAAGCTAAATATCAGCTCTGATTATTACCTCACATAACTTCCCTAGTACTCAGTTCCTCATGTATTAACATTAGGATTGGACTAGATTGGCTCTAAGGTTAATTTCAAACCAATGATCCTATGATCATTTTTTTCATGTGTGTGCATGCATTCTTTCAATACACTGGAACCTCATTGCAATGGCACCATAAGGGGCTATGGTACAAACGTGCTTTGAATGTGAGATGATTATTATAATATACTGTTTAATATTTAAGAAATTACTAACTCCTCTCCTTGGGGAAAAAAAAACTTGGGATATATGGACTTTATGCAATATTTGTATTGAGAGTCCAATAGGCTGCCAATACGTTAACATATTTTTCAGTGCTTACTATGTTTAAAACATCTGAAAGAGTTATAAACAGTGCTAACACATAGAAAGATAATGAATTAATTGTAAGATGCAACCCTTTTCAGAATCACTCGAATTTTTGTGTCATAATGTAAGTTTAGGATTTCAAGTCTATAAGCTGATGGCAAATTAAATGAACATATATGATATCTGTTTAAGACAATCATATGTATTTTCATTTTTCCCTGAAAGTTAGTGAGAGAATTTCATCACTTTGAATTGAGGAAAAGGGCTGTTGCTCAAAAGAAAGCATGAAAATCTTGTTCAGCATTAGAGTTTATCTTGTTAGAAGTGATTGTGAAAACCTCCACAGGGATGCCTCGGGTTGAGAGAGGAACCAAGCTTATTTATCTTAGCTTCAAGGAAATGTTGGCTCAGAGACACCTCAATGAAGCAAGTTACCAAAATTAGGTCTTTAGCAGATTTAAATATCGAATAAATAAATAAAATAAAGATACATTTTCTTTTATTTAGCATTTAATTCTTCTACTTAACATCCACGAAGACTTGTACATTTAAAATTACAGAAAAAGATACAGATAACAAGTATTTAATCCCTTTGTTGGATTGGTATTTCTGTAGAATGTACAAAACAGGTTTTAGATTATATTCTTTTCCTCAAAGGATTAACAGGAGAAAAATTTATGAGCACTAGAGGGTTTAGAAAGATTTAGCCAGCATTAAGGATGATTCTTGGTAATATAACCAATAAAAAGATTTCTGAGATTAAGGAAAAGATGAGGAAAAGGGAGAACTTAAATACATATGCCATTCTAATCAGAATTTTGTCAAGAATACCAAAGAGTGAGAAAATATGTGGCATGTAAGATTCTTAGGAAAATTTTTTTATGGACCAAGAAGTGTAGTTATGCTTCCACCTGATGTAAGATCAGCAGATGTATTTGTGTATCCAGGAAGACAAAATGGAAGAATGTAAGCATGTTTCTATATAAAGACTGTACTATTTAGTCTGTGTCCAATTCTAGCTTCTCATTCCTGTTTTCTCACTTTAATCCTACAGCAATAAAATGCTGCAAATCCTTAGACAGGAAAATGCCCATCAATACCCTTAAGATTCATTTCAATAAAAATTGAGTTGCCTACTTATCCTATTCTTTTTATCCAAATGATCACTACCAGAAATAGGTCACTTCCTCCATTCAATTCTAGTTCCTTTTCTCATGATTCAAAATAGAACAGTTTATCCACTGTTCTGAATATTACCCAGAGCTCTAAATATAAGAAATCTCTAATGATTGATTGGAGCAAAGTCATTCGGGCCCAGATGATTTCTTCATCCTATGCATTGTAGCAGTTTTCCCAAGAAAAGGAATGGAGATAGTCAACTTCTTTGAGTATGGTTTTAGGATTAGACCCTCTTCTCTCTGATAAAACTCAACACAGTGCCAAAATAATTAGCTGACTTAGCCAATTCACGCAAACAAACAATCTATCTGTAAATTTATTTTGGAGAATGGAGGTAGGATAGGAATCTGTTAAACTAGGCAATTGTTTGACTGACCCATCCTGTTGTTCGGCTGAACTAAAATCAATTCAATCAAAATAGCCAATTACAGCCTATGGAAGCAGCCTGAATGTTCATTTTCCCTCTACCCCCCCAAAATACCATTTTTTCTACTTTTTTTCCTTTTTGCTAGAGGTCATAAAGTATAGGTAGGAAAAACACCATTTTAGCAGTTAAGAGGCCTGAATTTTAGCAACAGTGCTGCCATTGTCTATGTGACAGTCAGCATGTCATTGGATATGCTGGGCTTCCACTTTGTTTGGAAACAACCATAAGAGGAGAAAAGTAAGCAAGACAATATCTAATGTGCTTTTCAGCTCTAATAATTCTATTGTTAAATAGTCTATATCTTTCTGCCCTTCCAAGAAAGGTCTTGCAGTCTCTATCTGACAACTGTCTTTCTACCTTGTATGTGTAAGTGTTGTCTAGATGAGAATTTGTGTGGAGTAACTAGATTTCCAAGATATATACATACATACATACATACACACACACACACACACACACACACACACACACATATATGTTTATTGTTTTCCAGGTCCCTAAGATCATGATTAAACCTTGTTCAAAAAGTTGCAAGTTTATTCTTCAATAGTTCAAGTAGTTTGAAACTACTTTAAGCCTCAGTAGTGTTTAGAACATGACAAGAGCTTGAAAATGGAGGTGAATTTATCCCCCCCTCAAATGCAAAGGACATTATTACAATACATGAATATACGTGTATGCATATATTCATATATGTACACGTACATCAAACAAAATATGAGTGATATGTAAATGCATATATTTATGTGGCTACAATGTTCTTTACATTATATATAGTTTGAAGAATATATAAATACGTAAGTTTATATAAATGAATGTTATCTACATATATGCATATATGGATAAAAACATATACAAGACTGAAGATTTGAAGTTTACAGGAAATTTAGGGGTGATATCATCTAATGACTTCAATTTATGGATAAGGAAAGTGAGGCACAGAGTGGGTAAGTGACCTGCCCAGTTAATAAGTGTCTTGGATGGGATTTGAATCCAGATCTTTCTTACTCTGAATCAAGTACCCTATCCAATCCACACTGCATGCTGCACAGTTCCATGCTATACTTTGAGTAATCTATAGCTCTGCGATCTTATCAATTTTGGTAGTCTCTCCCAAGAGATCTAAGGGTCATCTCAATGGAAATGATTATTGGACCAATAGAAGTTGATAAGACCACCAAATGCAATTATCTAAGACAGAAAATAAAGAAGGCTAAATGCAGAACCTGGGGCTCCCCTACAGTTAGTGGACAAAACTGGGAGGAATATTGAGTAAAGGAGATTTAGCAGGATCAGATGAGAGGAAAACTAAATAAGGACGGTATCAGTAAGACCTAGAGAAGACATAATATTTGTAAGAAGAGGGTGATCAGTGGTGGCAAAGGTTTCAGAGAGATCGAGAATGAATAGCATTGAGAAGAGGACATTAGATTTAGCAATCAAGAAAGTAGTGGTAACTTTTCAAAGAACTGTTTCAGTTAAATGATGAAGTCACAAGCCAAGCTGATGAGAGTTTAGAAGATATTGAGAGATGTACAAACAACTTTTGTAGAGTATGAAAGAGGAGAGACATGAGAAAAAGGGCAAAAAACATTTTTAAGCACCTACCACGTATAGCATAGTTTGAAGTGCATTACAATTATTATCTCAGTTTAGCCTTTCAACAACCTTATGATATAGGTGATATTATTATCCTTATTTTATAGTTGTGGAAACTGAAGAAGATAGAGGTTAAATGACTAGCTCAGGGCCATACAACTTGTAAATGTCTGACTCAGGATTGAACTCAGAACTTCCTGATTCTAGGCCCAGTGATCTAGCCATAGCACTATCCAGCTGCCTATATAATAGAATAGCTAGTGAGAATAGTAAGATTTTTTAAAAAATGCTTTATAAGTATGGAGGACACATAAGCATATTTTAAGCAATAGAAAGAAGTCAATATACATATTAGGCAACAGTGTAGCAAATTTTTTTGCCATAACATCACTCATTCTTGAGGTGGGAATTGACTACTTCAATTTATGTCTTTTAAAACAAAATAAATATCAAATTAGCAACTTATTATTCACCATCATCTCAAACACTTAAACTTGCTTAGTAAATTTGAAATATGTAATAAAAATTTAAATATGTGATAAATTACATTGCATTATAATAATGCTATTTCAATCATTTCCCCTAAATCTCCATCTAAATTTTTGTCTGTTCATTCTTACTATCTTTTCCTCTTATATTATATTTCAAACTCCTCATTCTTCCAAATCTCTCTTTTGAGGGTATCAGCATCCTCTTAGATATTCAGGCTCACAGTCTGATTCATCCTCAACTTCTCATGCCTCAATAACAAATAGAATTAATTGCTGAATCTTGTTAATTCTAACTACAACATCTTTCTCAGATGTACCCTTCTTTGTAACTAAATGCTCGTACCCCAAGTTCAGGCCCTCATTTTCTCTTGCCTGAACAAATTGTTCCCAATACCTGGAATGAACAGAATACTTAGTTTCTTTCAAAGTTCGGTTCAAATGTCACCTCTGAAATGAAACTTGTCATAATCTTCACAAGGATTAGTGCTTTGTTCTTCAAAAATATTATTATACATTTTGTATATACTTATACTATTTCACATATTTTTTAAATGTCTGTGTATTCTTCATACTTGTTATTTTAATTGCATTATAGTTTTCAGTTACATTGATATACCACAATCTATTAACCCTCCTCCCATGACTGGAGATTTAGATTGTTTCCAATTTTGAAAAGGAAATGAAGAACATGACCAGAAAACATATCAGAATATGGATTTGGATAAAAAAAATGGCAAAGAGGACCAATAAATAATAAGATAATTATTGATGTGAAGATAATTGAACAAATAGTTGTTTATAAATGTATTTATATTAATGTACATTTATGTGTTTGTATAGACAATATATATGCATGCACACACATACATGAACACATGTGCACTGTAGCACATTATGTGTACATATATGCACACATACATACACATACATGCATGCAGTATACACATGTGTCCATAAATGTATGTATTCCATAAAATGCATTTCAGCATATATTATGAGCAGTAGAATTATTGATTAAAAGGGTATGATTATTTTTGTAACTATTATTATCTATTGCCAAAGTGCTCTTCCAAAAAAAATCTACCAGTGATGGATGAGGACACCTGCGTCTCTATAACCCTGCTAACACTGAATTTTATTGTTTTTAATTCTTTTTGTCACTCTATCAGTATAATGCAGTTCCTTAAAATTGTCTTCATTATTATCTTTGATTATTAATGAGGTTGAGTACTTTTGAGTATTGTTAACAATAATTTCTCTTGAAAATTATCTATTCACATTTTTCCTCTGGTTCTCTAAATATTGCAGAGATGCCACTAAAGAACATGAGTATTCCATGACCTGTATCTCATTTTGACATATTTCTCTCTCTCTCTTTCTCTCTCACTCTCTCTCTCTCTCTCTCCGTATTTTGGCTTTTCTTGATCAATTCTTGGTTGTTAATGTATTGAATCACTCATGAAAGACCTCACCCCACCCATGTCCCAAGAAAAGACATGAAAGCATTTAAAATATGGGTCTAAATATTAACACAGTAAAGACTAAGTTCATTAGTAAGACTAGTTGCCAAATTATGACATTCATTTAGATGGCCAACTTATACGACTTGTTCATCTTTATGTATATCTGGTTCAAAGTGAAATACAAAAGGATGTGGGCCCAGCATTCAAGAGGAGGAGAATTGGCTGGATTGTGTTCAGAAAATTACAAACCACCTTTACTTACCCAAGTTTCCTCTGGAATCCAGAGTACTTTTTTTCATACCAGTATTCTACTAGTGTTGCATACATAAGCCAAGACATGGAATACAACCATATTGGAAGAAGTGTAATTATATATCATAAAATGAACAATGGAGAGATTTATGTTTTATGTGATTAGACTATAAAATGTAACAAATGAGGGACTTCAAAGGATAAGAGTAAGAAACCATTAGATAAATTCACAATAGGAAGAGAAAATGACCTGGTTACATGGCCAGGGTGAAGGATAGAAGATTGAGAGCTGGAATGTTCCACTGGCATATTTTTAATGTCAAAAAATAAGGAAGGCCTTTTAGCACATTGAGTGGACCTCATAAAGCAAACTTATAGGAGGTCAAGGACAAAACTTACATGGAATAGTTAAGCAAGGATGGTTTTCAATAGACCTGTTTGAAGAAAACAATCAAATCAGAGAGTTTAGAGATGCATATGAGCACCATTATATTGAGGAATTTTCACAGATACCATGCTTCTCTCCACTGTCTTCCAATGTTTTTGTCTACAGTAAGCCCATATAGACTTTATATTAACTTACTTTTATACAAGAATCTGCTGAGAAGAATTATATACACATGTATGGTTGTATTTATAAACAAAATTACAAATATGTATATGCATATGCATATATGTATAGGTATATATATATGTGATACAGAGATATATACGAGGTGAATATGATTTGTTATTTGAGCCCAAATTGTAATACATTATGATAAGCCCCATTCAAAAGTAGAAAGAGCCCTATACTTGGAGTCAGAAGACACATCTTTATTTTTTTTAATACTATTTTATTTTTTCCCCAGTTACAATGGAAGAAAAATTTTAGCATTCATTTTTATAAGATTTCGAGTTTCAAAGAGGGGTTCTCACAGCTGGGAGTCTGCAGGTTCCCCTCGTTAAACTAAGGCATAAGGAGGGTCCTGGTGTTGGCATTTCTCTGCTCCACCACACTTGGCCTCAGGATCTCCCACTAGTTTGCTGAGGTGGGGCTTACTGCTAATTTGCTGGGATATTTCCTGTATTGGAATGTATTCCCCTTTTATTCAAGTGAGACAGACCTTTCTTGTCAGTCTTCCAAATTTCTTGAGCTAACTGATTGTTTTACCCTGTCTTTTTGCTGGTTCTGCTGCTCTAGGATTTGTTTTTGGGTACTATTTTATGGTTATTTGGAGGTGAATATGGGAGAGTTATAGCAATATACTGGTTACTCTGTCACCTTGGCTCCCCGAAATTATGAGAAGATCCATTTTTAAATCTTGACTGTGCCACTTTATGACATTATACAAGTAATTTCACATCACAGTCAACAAAGTTGTTCAATTAATAGAGTGTTGGGCCTAGGATAAAAAAAGACATAAGATAAAATTTGGTCTTAAACATTTACTAATTGGATAAACTTGAGCAAGTCACTTAATCTCTATCTTCCTTAATCTCTTCATCTGTAAAATGGGGATGATATTAGTAAAGTTTTTGTAGGGATAAAATTATGTAGTATTTGTAAAGTGTTTTGCAAACATTAAAGCTTTATGTAAATGCTAGCTGTAATTAGTTCACAGAGTGTTTCTTCAAGTAAAATAGAAATAAGACATGCCATACCAATCCCAGAAGGTTGTTATGATGAAATAGATATACTAGAATTGTATATATGTGGCATTCTTTTAATATGAATTTTATAGCTTTGCTTTATCACTCCTCATTTTAAAAAGCATTTACTTACTGTCTACTCTGCATGAGACACTGTGCTTGGAGAAGGGGATATAAATGCAAGTAATCTTTATCATAGTAATCTGATGGAATATAATATGTAGAAAGGCAGTGTGATATAGTTAAGGGAAGGAGACCAAAGTTCTATGATTCACTCTGGCATGCACTAGCTATTTAGAATTGGACAAATATCTGACATTCTCTATATCTCAGTTTTCTCATCTGTAAAATGAATGAGCTAGACTGGGTGTTTACGATTCAAGATTCTTTTAAAGATTGTTTTCTAACATTTAAGATTCTTTCAGACCAAAGATTCATCTAAAATGATTTTTAAAAGATTAACATGTTTTCCCTCCTAATGCTGAATGCCATCATTTACATTGTGAATATGGATTTAACAAGATGATTTATCTATTTGATTGTTTTTACCTAAAAGATTCTGCTGTGGATTCTCTGGTAGAAATAAAAAAAAAATGAAAGAAGCATGAACTATTTAGTATTTTGGACTTCTCTGCAAAACTGGCTTATGGTATAAACAACTTGTTGGGCAATTACACTTACCTCGTCCTTAATGATAACATTTTATCTTTAGGATATAATGTTGGCAATGTGCTTCAATAGCATTTTAAATTGTTTTAAAATTGCAAAGTATAGTATAGAAGTTTCTTTTTATTTATGTCTATTTGCAAAGGGGAAAAACTAACTGGCATGGTATAATCAGAATGTAGATTAAAGCTAAAAATACAAAACTATCCAAAACTTGTATTTGTGTTCAGATTCATCTATTTGGGCTCTAATCCTCTGTCCTATTAAACATGAAATTTACAGGTCATGAACTATTCTTACACCCTGATAAATTCTAAGATTTCTCAGAAGACATAAAAATATACCCATAGAATTTCCTCAAAACTACATTAAAATGAATTGAAAAGTTGTTTATTGGAGCCACATCATAGTATTAATTACTGGAGAAAGATATGATGAAATTCTAAGAATCACATAATTTTAATACTGGCATTAAAAAGAAACATTTTTATAGATGAAGAAAATGAGACTCAGTGACATTAAGTGACATGCCCAATTTTATTAAATTTGATGAGAATGAAGAATTCTTGGCTCATAGTCCAGTAACATTTCCACTACCTTGTGCTACCACATTGGCCTTTAAAAGTATACGATACTTTTTCCTGCATGAAGCAAATACCCTGCAGAAATTTAATTAAACATTGCTTAACAATAAATATGAACATCAGGACAGAGATATTAAGTGTTGAAATAATAACTTTTTTGTTTTGTATTGATGTTTCATGTTTCATCAGAGAAGATTAAGATCATTGACAGTGATAGTGAGATACACCTTAATTGAAATAATTGTAAAATAATGGAGAAAGCAGATAAAGAGTCTTGTTTAATAAATGCCATGCATTCCAGATATCCTTCTGCATATTTTTTTTTAAACAGGACATTAAAAAAATACCTAGCCAGACACCAATAAAAGGGGAGATAATCAAACCTAGAGAAAATTGCAATAAATTTTAGGAAAACTTGAAATAAAGTTGAACAAAAATGCTAAATTAACTTTTTTATTCTATTGTTTAGTATTTATATATTTTCTTTCCAAGAATATTCTAGCAAAATAGGGAGAGGCATATGATCAGTTAAGTGATCATTAAGCAATGAATTATTTTGCAAAGGCTACTCAGATTTCTAACAAAAATAAAATGGAGTACACATCAACTGGGGCAAAGTTAAATAATTTTAATTTTTTATTTTTAATATAAACCTTTAACTGTTTTCATCAAAATTTAATATGTTCTTTTGTTGAAATCACTCCTTTCAAATAACTTTGCATTGACTTTGTAGGATTTTATTAATATTCCTTAATTCATCAGGAAACAATATGTTATATGGGATGAGTTTATTTTTCTACATCTAAACTTGATTAAACCCAAAGATATTTTATGATGTAAAAATCAAATGAGTTCACAGTTGATTGAAGCATGTTCATCACCATCTCTTAGATAAACATCCTCTCCTCCATATATGTGGGATGTTGCAAGGCTGTGTTGCAGTATCCCATCACCATTTTGGGAATTCCTTTAATTTTGGAACAAAATCAGCTTCACATATTATCAATATGTTTCTTAGACATCATTATATCAATGAAGACAAGACTTTCAGATATATTGAAAGTAAAAATATTCCCAGAACTTTGGGGAGAGTATGTTTTAAAGTCTGCTGCTTAGTAGATCTTATAAGCTCACCTGGCCTTCTTTGGACAGTGATGTTGGTATAGTCTTTTTTTTTTTTTTTGGCTAGGCAGTGGGGTTAAGTGACTTGCCCAGGGTCACACAGCTAGTTAAGTGTTATATGTCTGAGGCCGAATTTGAACTCAGGTCCTCCTGAATCCAGGGCCGATTCTCTATGCACTGCACCACCTAGCTGCCCCAGATGATGGTATGGTCTTAAGTTACTTTCATTAGCAAAAATAATCTATTTGTCAAATCTTCTCTTCCCATGTTACAATTCTTTTGCTCATGACAAGCATTATTTTTTCCCAAAATGGAACAGCACATTTTTTTTTCTTTTAAACTGGTCTTCTCACTGTTCATTCAATTTCAGGAAGATTATGTTGAAATGTAAATGAGTCAATAACAACCCAGCAGTCAGGTTCCTATGATGGTTATTGCTCATTTTCTGAATATCAAGTAAAGATCTTCTTCTTGAAAACATTTTATTAATTTATTTGAATTATCAACAGTCACTTCCTCGAGCTTTTGAGTTTTAAATTTTTCTCTCCCTCCCTCCCTCCCTTCTTCCCCAAGATGGCACACAATCTGATATAGGCTATACATATACATTCCAATTATGTTATATGGCATGAGTTTATTTTTCTATGTCTAACCTTGGCTGTAATCCAAGCTCTTTGCCTTATGGAATATCATCTTCCATGACCTATGGTGTTTTAATATAGAAAATGTACAGTCCTGTGTAATCCTGACTGTGGTTCCATTATATTTAAATTGTTTCTTTCTGGCTGCTTCCAGTATTTTCTGTTTGACTTGGTAATTTTGGAATTTGGCTGATATATTTCTTGGTGTTTTCAATTTGGGATTTCTTTCAGGAGGTGATCAGTGGATTCTTTCTACGGCTATTTTACCCTCTGGTTCTAGGACCTCAGGGCAGTTTTACTTTATGATTTCCTGAAAGATACTGTCCAAGCTTTTTGATCATGATTTTCAGGTAGACCAATAATTTTTAAATTATTTCTCCTGGATTGATTTTTCCAGGTCAGTGGTTTTACCAACGAGATATTTTGCATTTTCAACTACTTTTTCATTCTTTTTTTTTTGTTTGCCTGATTCTTCTCTCTCATAGAGTCATTAGTTTCTACTTGCTCAATTCTAATTTTTAACAAATTGTTTTTTTCTACTAGATTTTGTACATCCTTCCCCATTTGGCCAATTGTATGTTTTAGGGACTTGTTTTCTGCAACTGTTTTCCAGTTGGCCAATTGTATTTTTCTAAATTTTTCTTAAATTTATTAATTTTTAGTTTTCAACAATTACTTCCACAAGATTTTTAGTTTCAAATTTTCATCTTGCCCCTTCCCCACCCCCAAGATGGCATGCATTCTGAATATCCTTTCCCCTAGTCTGAGCTCCCTTCTATCTCTCCCCCAATTCTCTTATCCCCTTCCCTTTCTACTTTACTGTAGGGCAGGATAGATTTCTGTACCCCATTTCCTATATTTCTTATTTCCCAGTTGCATGTGAAAACATTTTTTTTAAACTTGTGTTTTTAAAACTTTGGGTTCCAAATTTTCTCCCTTCCTCCCTCCCCACTCACTCTCATTGAAAAGCCAAGCAACTCAATATAGGTTATACATGTGCAGTTATGCAAGACACTTCCGTAGCAGTCATGTTGTGAATAGCTCTATTTCCCTTAATCCCACCCCATTTATTCTGTTCTTTCTTTTGACCCTGTCCCTCCTCAGAAGTGTTTGCTTCTCATTACACCTTTCCCAATCTGCCCTCCTCTCTATCATTCCCTTGCTCTCTTGTCCCCTTCTCCCCCTATTTTCCTGTAGGGTAAGACAGATTTCCATACCCATTTGAGTGTGTATGTTGCCCTCCACTGTAAGAGCCTGCTTTTTTGTGAGATAATTTACCTTGTTCTACTTCTCCCTTTCTCCTCCTCCCAGTATAATCCTCTCTCACTGCTTAATTTTATTCTCCAGATATGACCCTTCATCTTCAACTCACCCAGTGCCCTCTATCTATATCTATATCTATATCTATATCTATATCTATATCTATATCTATATCTATATCTATATCTATATCTATATCTATCCATACATACATATAGTTTTTCCCTCCAACTACCCTAATACTGACAAAGGTCTCATGAGTTATACATATCATGTTTCCATGCAGGAATATAAACAGTTCAACCTTAATAAGTCTCTTATGATTTCTCTTTCCTGTTCACCTCTTCATGTTCCACTTGAGTCTTGTATTTGAAAGTCAAATTTTCTGTTCAGCTATGGTCTTTTCATCAAGAATGCTTGAAAGTCCTCTATTTCACTGAATGACCATTTTTCCCCCTGAAGGATTATACTCACTTTTGCTAGGTAGGTGATTCTTGGTTGTAATCCTATCCCCTTTGCCCTCTGGAATATATCCCATGCCCTCTGGTCCCTTAATGTAGAAGCTGCTAAATCTTGTGTTATCCTGATTGTGTTTCCACAATACTTGAATTGTTTCTTTCTGGCTGCTTGCAATATTTTCTCCTTGACCTGGGAACTCTGGAATTTGGCTACAATATTCCTAGGAGTTTTCCTTTGGGGATCTCTTTCAGGAGGAGATTGGTGGATTCTTTCAATTTCTATTTTGCCCTCTGGTTCTAAAATATCAGGGCAGTTTTCCTTGATAATTTCTTGAAAGATGATGTCTAGGCTCTTTTTTTGATCATGGCTTTCAGATAGTCCAATAATTTTTAAATTCTCTCTCCTGGATCTATTTTCCAGGTCAGTTGTTTTTCCAGTGAGATATTTCACATTGTTTCTATTTTTTCATTCTTTTGGATTTGTTTACAGTGTCTTGATTTCTCATAAAGTCACTAGCTTCCAATTGCTCTATTCTAATTTTTAAGGAAGTATTTTCTTCAGTAAGCTTTTGGACTTCCTTTTCCATTTGGCCAATTTTGCTTTTAGGGCATTCTTCTCCTCATTGGCTTTTTGGACTTCTTTCGCCATCTGGGTTAGGCTATTTTTTAAGGTGTTATTTTCTTCAGTATTTTTTTTTGGGTCTCCTTTAGCAAGCTGTTGATTTGCTTTTCATGATTTTCTTGTGTCACTCTCAGTTTTTCCTCTACTTCTCTTACTTGCTTCTCAAAATCCTTTTTGAGCTCTTCCAAGGCCTGGGACTGATTCATATCTTTCTTGGAGGCTTTGGATGTAAGAGCTTTCACTTTGTGGTCTTCTTCTGGTTGGATGTTTTGATCTTCCTTCTTACCAAAGTAAGATTCTGTGGTTTCTTTCTGTGCTGCTTGTTCATGATCCCAGCCAATTACTTGAGTTATAAACGCTTTATTAAGGTAGAGGTCTGCTTCCAATGTGGAGAATAAACTGTCCCAAGCTTGAGGGGTTTGTAAAACTGTTTTCAGAGATTCTTCTAGGGACCTGTAAATTTTCAGTTCTTCCAAGGTGTTTACTAAGGGGTGAAGTGTTTACTCCTTTCCTGGCCTGTGCTCTGGTCTATGAGTGACCACCAGCACTCTTTTCTCTCTTGGAACTGTGAGGAAGATTTCCTCCCACATCCACTACAATCACCAGCATGCCAGCACTCACCCCGGGATTGCCCCTCAGAACTGTGACCCAGATCCAAGTGTGGGCAAAGCAAGAGATTCCTGCCTCAGCACTGGCAAAGAGATCCCTGCAATCCCTCTCTGATCAGCCACCTGATTCCCCTTCAGTCTGTGGGCCCAGAAGCTCAGGAGGCAGCCACTGCCCGGGGACCATGCTCCCTCAGGAACTGAAGGTGAGACCTAGCTTCTCTCACCACAGAAGCAGACTTTTCCCACTGACTTCTAAGTTGTCTTTGGCATTTCTGTGTTGAGAGGTCTGGAAAGTGCCACAGCTGCCTGTGATTCAGTCCTCTGAGGTCTGCTCTAGCTTAGCTGAGGCCTGAATGCCCACGCCAAACTATGTTCTTCTCCCCACCTGGTGTTATCTACCTTTCTGATCAACCATCCAAGTTGTCTTGGGCTGGAAATTTGTTTCACTCTATCTTTTTGTGGATTCTGCTGCTTTAGAATTTGTTTAGAGCCATTTTTAATAGTTATTTGGAGGGGTTTGGGAGACAGCTCAAGCATGCCACTGCTTTTACTCTGCCATCTTTGCTCCACCCCCACCAATTGTGTTTTTTTATGGACTTGTTTTCTAGAGTTAATTTTTGTCCTTCCTTTTCCAATCTATTGACTCTCTCTTGCATACCTCTGATTTCTTTTCCCATTTTTTCTTCTACCTCTCTCATTTGACTTTTAAAATCCTTCTTGAGCTCTTCTAAGAAGGCTTTTTGGGCTTCAGATCAGTTTATATTCCCTTTTGCAGTTCCAGATGTAGGTTTGTTGACAATGTTTGATGACAATCTTCAGAATTTCTGCCTTGATCTTCACTGTTCCAGTAATAAGAATCTGTCATAGTTTTGTTTTTCTTTTCTGCTCATGGTGTTTGCTTATTTCCTGGCCTTTAAAGAGATTGGGCTCTCCTGCCAGGGAGCAGAGGACACTGATGCAAGTTTCTTGTTTTGGGAGTGTAGGGCCTGTTCCATTGCTTTGTGTGCTGGGGCCTCCAATGTTGGCAGTTGGAGGCTGCAGGATTGTGGCAGTTTACCTGGTGTTGGGCTGGAATCAGCAACACTGGAACTCTAGGAGCAGGATTAGGTGGTGTGGCTCCTGGAGATTTCTGGCTCACCCAGCCTTTTCTTCCTTTTGCTTTCTTGGCTCCTTTCGGATAGGTGTTGTAGGGTGTTTATCAGCCTGGGACCCCTTGGAGAGCTGCTTTCCTTTGTGTTGCTGAGGCACTGGGAGAACTGGTTGCTGTAGAATATAGAGGCACCTGGTGGTTTTCTGAGCTGGTTTCCACCAGTTCCCCCACCCTCAATAAGGCACTTAGGGGTTCAGGTGTTGGTGTTTGTCTGCTCGACCACCTGGGCTTCAGGATATCCTCCTGGTATCCTGAGGTGGGTCTTTCCACTAGCTTGCTGGGATGCCTCCTGTTCTGTACTTCTCCCAGGGTAAGAGGGGCCTTTCCAGTTAATCCCTCAAGCTACCTGAGTTACTGGACTGCTGCACCCCATCTTTCTTCTAATTCAGAGTTTTTACTGGGGCAATATTTTCTGGGCTTTCAGAGATTAATAAGGGAGTGGCTTACTTCGTACTCTGCCATTTTGGCTCCTGGAATGATAACCCTCCTCCTCCTCCACCTCCTCCTCCTCCTACCTCAATATTTTATGGGATCTCACTGACATGGGTACTCCTTTCAGAGGTATAACTCCTAAGACATCAATACTATTCCATTCAAAACTCTCCACAGATCTTTGGGCCTTCCCCTGTATATCTTAATATGTCAATATCAATATAGGATATAGACTATTTAGCTACTATCTTTAATTCTCACCGTACCATATAGAGATACTTCCTTACCCTTTTCCCCCAGGAAACATCTGACTAATTTAATCTATTGTGATGTTTTCTTCACATGACTGATGTATGTGACTTCATATTTGGAAAAGTTGCCCTCAGAAAACCTTCTCTCAGGACAAAATGATTAGGTTATTTCTGACTTAAAACATTAATTATTTTCTGAATGGTAGCGAATCATCATACTGTTTAGAAGTATGTGACAAATAATAAATAAAATAAAATTCCCCTCCAATTCACAGATAAGGAAAATTAGACCCAATTACGTGTGCCCATCTGTTCCCCTATGACTTCATTCACCACCCCTATAACGTTCCACACTAAAACAATAGCTCTCTGTCTACTATTCCCCTATATACATATACATATACATATACATATACATATACATATACATATACATATACATATACATATACATATACATATACATATACATATACATATACATATACATATACATATACATATACATATACATACATATACATATACATATACATATATATATACATATACATATACATTATATAGTGTTATTAGGGGATAAACTTTTGGAGGGCAGGGTTTTAAAATAGTAAGTATCCACATCACTTAGCACAGTACTTGACACATAATACTGTCTAATGAATGTTGCTTTCATTCATTCATTCATCACCAGACTTCTGTGAACCTGAATTTTGAGTACCACAATGGAAGAAATGACATATTTTCCCTAGAAATTGTTAGGCCAGGTTAGTGATAACAATGTTAGTCTTATAGTATGAATGTCTAGTTACCAAATTTAATATTTGGACAGCAAAGCAGGTGATGCTGGATTAGCATTTTTCTCATAGTAAAGAAAAAATACATTACATTTTCCAATAGAATCTTCAAAGAACAAAATAGATTTGTGACAACCAAATTGTTATAATAAAATAATTTCATTTGGTGTGTAAATATGCAAAATGGAAGATTAGTTTAACCTCTTGGACAGTATTGTTTCATTGTTTTTCAATTTAGCATGAAACAAAGTCTATTTAAAATCAATTGCTCATTAATCAATTGCATTAAACCTCAAACCATGCTACTTCCTCAAATGTTTTTGCTACTTTGTCTCAGCTGTCTGGCTTCCTCTGCACTTTTCTTACACCTTCCCTATAACCCTTCTCATTCAATTAACATCCAATTTTTAAACAATTTGCACAACTTTTATTTTTTTCCTTGTTTGCTCTCAAGGAAAAAACAACAACGAAAAACAAAAAAAACCCTTAAAAATAATTAAATACACTTGTTAGAGAAAAAAATAATCAGAAAACAAATAGCAAGAGATTAGTAACTCTGTTCTTGCCATACATTTACACATTTTTGTAATATTTGCTAGTAAGTTCAAGTTTAAAATCAGTGTAGTGCAACTCCCAGATATCTTTCTGCTTCATTCACCTGTCACTACTTAAACTCATCAGAAATTCCCCAGAGTTGTTGTTTTATTGGAAAAGTATAGGATACAGATATTAAATAAAGTCATTGAGGATTTCCACACCAGAAATGCAGTCAAAAACTACCAGTTTCTTTTGGAGAACTTAGGTTCTGAGGTGCTAAGGGTCAGTAGGTTTCCATTATGTGTATGATATTGCATAAGCCCAATACTGACCTCTTGTGATACGAAGATTTCTCTCATTATGACTTTAGAAGAGGTACTTACTGCATAGAGAGAGTCAGTAAGCTTGCTACCTGTTCATGGTTGCTTTTTACCATGCAAGTAGAAATGTTATTTGGCACTGGATACTTCATTGTTGTGCATTAGAGGGAAAATGAATTGGTAGTATGCTCCATGACTCTTCCCTGCTGAAGTTCAAACTGGAAAAGACTTGCATAGGTAATGACAAGTTAGAAAAGGACAGTAAGCCTATCTTGTATTCTTTTGTCTGAAGGAAAAGTTACTTGTCTTATGGTTCCTGAAACACTCAGGCACTATGAAAAGAAGTCTACAGGATGTATAGCAAAGGAATCTCTAGGAAAAATGACCTGGTAGTCTTTAAGATACTCAGATATGTACATATATATTTAAGATATATATTATATTACACATAAATATATAACATATAATTAAGATACATATGAGATACTAGCTTATATATTTATATTTAAATATATATTTAATATACTATATATTTAACTGTATTTAAGATTTGAGATATGAACTTATATCACAACCATCAGTACATTTTTTTATAAAGTTTATGTATAAAATGACATTACGGCTCTGGATGAAATATCTTCTAAGTAGAGATTCTAAAATTCATTTCTGAAGCAGCTTATTGAAGACTTATTGAAAAAAAAACTTTAGGATTTACTTGTGTGATTTCATTGATAAAAGCCTCCTTTCTCAAATATATAGAGAACTGAGTCAAATTTATAAGGATAAAAGCCATTCCACAATCGACAAATGGTGTGTTACAGACTATAACAATGGTGAAAGGATATGAACAGGCCATTTTCAGTTGAAGAAATCAAAGGTATCTGTATTCATATAAAAATTGCTCTAAATCATTATTGATTAGAGAAATGCAAATTAAGACAATTCTGAGGTATCACCTCACATTTATCAGATTGGCTAATATGACAGAAAAGGAAAATGACAAATGTTCAAGAGGATGTGAAAAAATTGGAATATTAATCCACTGTTGTTAGAGTTGTAAACTGATGAACCATTCTGGAAAGCAATTTGGAACTGTTCCCAAAGGGCTATAAAACTGTGCATACCTTTTGATCCAGCAATACCAGTACTAGGTTTAATCCAAAAGAAATTTTTGAAAAGAGGAAAATATTTATAACAACATTTTTATGGTTTCATATAATTGCAAATTTAAGGGATACTCATCAATTGGGGAATGATTAAACAATTTATGGTATTTGATTGTGATGGAATACTAATATGCTGTAAGAAATGATGAGCAGAATGGCTTCAGAAAAACCTGGAAAAACTTACATGAACTGATGCAAAGTGAAATGGTCAGAGCAAAGAGACCATTGTACACAGCAACAACAATATTATAAGATGATCAGCTGTAAATGATTAGCTATTCTCAACAAGACAATGATCCAAGATAATTCCTAAGGACTTATGATGAATCCATCTGGAGATTTTCCATCAATTATCCAATTGATAGAGTCTAAATGCAGTTCAAAGTATACTTTTTGAAACTATTTTTCTTTTTTTGTCCGTTTTCTTTTGCAAGATAGTCAATATGGAAATAAGTTTTGCATGACTTTTCAAGTATAATTGATATTAAATTGCTTGCCTTCTTAAGGAAGGGGGAGGGGGAGGGAGAGAATTTTGAACTCAAAAGTTTTTTAAAAAAAGAATTGTTAAAAATTGTTTTTACATATAAATGAAAAATATAAAAAAAGATTTACTTGTGTGTGGTTTAAGAATAAATTACAGTCAGGCATAAAATTAAACACTAGTTCATATATTCAGATTCTTCAGAAATTGCAGTGTCTGCTAAGTATCCAGCCCTAGGTTAGGTGCTACAAAAGAATGGAAGAAGCATAAGACAAAGTATTCGGTTTCAAAAACTTAAATTTGAGAGATGAGACAGACTTCTTAAAACTAAAGTAATGTGTTAGACGGTGTAGATTATAACTGTTACAGGAGTCTGCTGGAGGTAGAGAACATTTGGGACTGGAGCAGGCAAGGGAAACATCATAAATAGAATTGGGGACAGAATAGACTTTTGAAAGAAGTGCAGAATATGAACAATTGGAGAGAATGGAAAGCATTATTTTAGTGGAATACTGTCTGTGAATATAAATGGACAGAAATTAGCATGGTATAATCAAAAGAATGAGGAAATAGGCAAGTAAAAGCAAATATTGTTAGATGAATAGGGCAAAGCAGGGATATACAAGGTACTGAAAAAGTTACTGGATTCTTAAATTAACTTTTATTTCTAATGAGGCATTTTAGGTTCTTAAGCAAGGTATATGACTATAGTGTTTAAATAAAATTTATATGGTACCAGTGTGTGGAGTGAAATTAAAGAGCAGGAATGTTGGAATTGGAATCAGTATAGCTAAAAGACTCATGAAGTAAATTTAAGAAAAGGTGATTAGGAATTGTTACAACAACAATAGTAATAATAACAGACATTATATATGCATATATATATATATCCATCTATATCTATCAATACCGTGTGTGTTTGTGTGTGTGTGTGTGTGTGTGTGTGAAAAGGCCTTGGCTAAAGGACTATATTCATAGATATATAAACATATGTAATACATATGTATATATATATATACATATATATATTCATGTATCATATAAAATATATCTGTATCCACAGATCTATATCTACTTCTTACACACACACACACATACATACATACAGAGACAGAAAAATAGAAGCCCTTAGGTATATAATGCCACTGTCAGAGAAAAGTTCAAGGTTTTGAGGAGGAAACTGAGACTGAGAGTAAATACATGTCACAAATTACATGCAGCAGCATGGGTTTCCAATGCCTGTCCTCTGACTCAGAGGCCAATGCTCCATTATCCTTCCTCCATTCTGGTCTTCATCCCCATTCCTTCCTTATAATATATATGGGCTCTGACTCTGGAAGTACTTTTATGATTTGATTGATGAACTTTTACCAGATATTTTATCTCACTACTAGGCCAGTTCCAAATAATGCCACTATGCATATACCCTCTAACTCCTATGCCAGCACTTTTCAATTCTTACTTATCTCTTGTCTACTTCCATTAGCTTCTTTCATGCACGAGCTATGTTGCTTACTTGTTTTTGTATCCATGCTGCTTAGCATATAGTAATAAATATTCTCTCTATAGATTTATTACTCCAATGATGGCAAAGCACTTTGCAGCTTCTATCTGATTTGAGTCTCATAACAACTGTGGAAAGTAATGAAGGTTTTATTAAACCCATGTTGTAGATATGGAACCCTAGAGCATGTTATAGACTTTATTATTCCTCATCTTACAAATGAAGAAACAAAGACAGAAGTTAAAGGCTCCATTAATGGTCAAACAACTATTGAGTATCTGAAGTAAGATTTGAATTAAGTTGTTTCTGACTTCAATCTCAGCATTCTATCCAATATGCTATACAGAGAGTGGTAGGATCAGAGAAGAAAGGGCAAACTGAAGAGGCATTCTGAAGAAAAAAGTAACAAAATTAATTAACAAATTAGACTGTTATCTTGGGAAGGTTTTTGATTCGCTCTAGGCCTCACTTTCCTCATCTGAGAAATAAGGGGGTTGGACTAGATGATCTCTAAGTTTCCATCTAGTTTTGAATCTCTGGTACCATGATCCTTTGAAAGAAAAACAAAGAAACCAAACCAATAAGTATTTAGCCCTGGAAGTGTAAGAATTGTGCTCATTAAAGAAGTAAAGAAGTTCAGAAAGGGAACTTTATAAGAATTTTTGTGAGAGTGATGATGAATTCAGTTTTAAACATGTTGAATATTAGATGATAGTAGTATGTCCAAATGGGAATATTTTCTAGCAATTAGATATAAAATACTAATGATAAATGAGATATACCATGACTGAAGATGTAGACATTGCAGATATGAGCACAGAGATGATAACTGATGCTGAAAAATACTTCAATATGGTTAAAGGTAAAATAACCAGCAGCAATCTTTTTGGACTCCCAGTAGGACAAACAGGTAGATAAAAACAGAGTAAAGTAAAATTAGTTGGTTTGGTATAAGGCAAGTATGTATAGCAGGGAAAATGGTTTCTAAAATGTTACATATATTCTCTCAAGATCTGAATTTTCACCATTTATTTCCTAAGATAATAAAAAATCAAAACTAATGGTCCCCATAAATGAAGCAACTTTCAGGTTTGAGATCTTTCCAATATGAGCCTGATTTATTTATATCAGATTGAGAAAAAAGATGCAATATTCCTTCCAAACTTGAATTCCCTAAATGAAGTGTGTATTTTAATGATTGGTCTCAATACTATGCTACCTCCTAACCTATACTATTTTTCTTTAGCACATTTCTTAGGGAAATATCCAAGGTGGGGAGCAGTGAATGGTGAGTGTCACCAATGGCAAGAATTTCTGGGTGGAAAGCATCTGAGCAAGGCTTCTTCCAAGTAACAGTAAAGAAAAACAAATAAGATTAGGGACTTAAGTGCAAGCAAAGGGGAAGCCCATATTTGTTCATGCATAATTACTGGGACTGGCTCACCAGAGTTTTAATCTCTGGCAAACAGCTTGCTGCATCTCTGCTTAATACTCTATGTGTAGAAACTAATTTTACTGTTGATTAAGTAGGAACACATTTAAACTGCTACTCTCCATTATTTAAAGGGGCAGAATCCAGAAACTGATTTCCACTCTGTCTTTTACTTAAAACTCAGATGTGTTCATACACTTTAATAAACATGTATGTATGTGCATGATTGCATATAAGTACATAGAACATGATGGATAGAGGAATGGTCTTGGAGTTAGAAAGTCATGGATTTAAATACAATCTCAGAAGCTAGCTGGATGACCTTGGCATGCAGACTTAAAAATATCGATTTAATTTCTTTCTGTTTAACAATCATTTATTGTGTCCATAATGTGCAAAGAATTGTACTAGGGACTGGGTAAGGACACAATTGAAAAGATCCTGTTTTCTAGGACTTTACAATCTACTGAGGAAGACTAAAATACATGCCATAATAAATAAAATGAAGAATTTACAGAGCTTTAAAATGCAATTTTGATATAAAAGAGAACTAACAATTTGGGTGATCAGGAAAGAACTTGTGTAGGGTATTACAACCGAATTATAAATTAAAGTAATCTAGAGGGCATTCCAGACATGCAAAGCACAAAGGCAGGGAATATGATATATAGGAAAAAATTAGCAGTCCACATTGACTGGAATTGCAAGTGCATGAAAGGAGTAATATGTAATGAGCCTGGAGAGAAAAAAAAACTGTGTAGGTCTTCAAATGCCACATTGAGAATGCAGTATTTTATCTTGGCCTAGGGAGCCACCAAAGATTGCTGAGGGAAGAACTCCCATAGATGGATGTACTGACAGCTTGGAGAATATATTAGAGAAAGTAGTGAGTCTAGAAGTTAACAAGGACAAATAGAATGCAGCAATGATTCAGGCAAGCAGTGATAGGGGACGAAATATGAGTATAGATGTTTAAGTAAAATTATAAACTTCCTAATGGATGTAATAGAAGTGACAAGAAAAAGATAAAACTCAGATCCTTACATAGTGTGTTATTTTTAGAAATTGAGAGTGTATTGAAACTCATTATAACTCTAGTAGCTTATTATAATTGTTTTCAAATTGTAAATACATCCTGATAATGCTGGAGATAATGTGATTTGTGGAAGTCACTTTTTTTTAAACTTAAATTACTCAAATTGGCAGGTTACCAAATCCAGGTTGTCTATCAAGTTATATTCATCATTCTTTGTTGATCAGGTTATAGAATATGCATGCAAAATATTTTTGAAGTTAAAATTCAGAATTATAAATGTAAATGACAAGAAAAAATAAACAACATATCACAGACTGCTACTTACTACTAAAAAAAACCCTCTAGACTAGAAGATTAGCCCAAAATAATTTTGTACTGTTAAAAAAAACCATCACATCAAAGACCTGTTTATCCTTTATCTACCCTACTGATAAACAAAACACTGCCTTTCTTGACTAGGAAGGTCAGATCCTGTTAAGACAATTAAAAGCTACCTAGAAGTCTACTTAGAAAAAGATCCTACTAAGCAAGAGAATATAGTCCATATCATGCAACCCAAGCAGACCCTTTACCCACACTGGCTACTTAGGTTAATACTAAAGATTTTGAACAGCAATCAGTCTGATTCCTAAAACATATAAAAGTATATGTATATAGGTATGTATATGTGAATATATAAATGTGTTGTATGTATATGTGATATATATATATATATATATATGTTTATGTGCATGTATGTATGTAATGAATGTATGCATATACACTATTTACTATGTAGGCATATGAAATACTTTCTACTTATCCATGTTAACACCTATTATTTTGAAATAAATGAAACAGAGGCAGCTAGGTGGCACAGTGGATAGAGCTCTGGCCTTGGAGTCAGGAACACCTGAGTTCAAATCCAGCCTCAGACATTTAATACTTACTAGCTGTGTGACCCTGGGCAAGTCACTTAACCCCGATTGCCTCACCAAAAAATAAAAATAAACAAACAAAACAGAGTTACCACTTTTCACTGTTCATTGCTATTAAACTGAGAATCTACTAAAATTGCAGATTTTGTTCACATAAATTATCAACTAAGTATAGGTGTTTATATTGTACATGTGAAGTTGATATGTTGAACCCAAACAATGTTTTAAATTTTACCTTTTATCACTTGCCTCCCAGGGCTGTTGTTGAGCATCAAATGAAACAATAATTATAATATATACAGATATATACCAAGTCAATATTACAAAAATTAAATTGCATCTGAGGTTTAATCAACTGACAGATGCCTGTCAGTATCTATCCAAGACCTGGCTATTATGAAATATGTTGGATAACATTCATACCTAGGCTTTTCCTAAGTCTGAGTTCAACAACCTTTTTTTTTGCCTCTGTCTCACGTTGGTGATAATTAGCAGAGGACAGTGCTAGAATCTCTTTCTAGTCGCCTTATCTTCCTTGGCCACGGGGTTGCTCCTTGCAGCTCGTTCTACCTCCATGGCCCTTTATAACTTTAACTAGTTGTAGCCCTGCAGCTGCTATTGTGCTGCATTCCTGGCCAGCCTCCTTTACAGTATCTATATACCTCTTCATCTATGTTCCTAAAATGTCCTAGACTTGAGAAATGACTCACTGTGACTTTTTCTTGGTTTTCCTAATTAGAATTTGGTTTGAAACAGTTTCTAGATTGTTGGAGAGGAGGAGTGTTTAGAGAGCTATGCAAAAATTCTGGCTACTACTCTACACTTAGAATTGGCATTGGATGAAATCATGTCCAGGAGAGGAATCTATCTTAAAATTTCCTCTCTATTTTGAAGAATGAAGTTATAATTAAAGTAAGCCAAGAATATAAGAATAAGAATACACACACACAGGTGGCAGAGTAGGTTGCCAGGCCTGAAGTCAGGAAAACCTGAGTTCAAATCTCACTTCATACACTTAGTGGCTATGTGAATCTGAGTCACTTAACTTTCATTTGCTTCAGTTTCCCATTCTGTAAAATGAAGTTAATGGCAGCACCTACCTTAAAGGGTTGTTGTGACAATCAAATGATATAACTAGAAAGTGCTTGTCATAGAATGTGTGCTAAGTACTTTATGGTTATTATCTCATTTGATAAAATAATGACTAACATTTATACATCACTTACTAGTGCCTGTCACATAGTAAGTACTCCATAAATGTTAATCATTTTCTTACTTATTATTTTTTCCTCACTGAACAACTCACTATCATGGTTTCCTTTTCTAATTCCAAGATTTTTCTCTATTCAAATAAAGAATAGCATTTCATTTTAAACTATAGTACCATCCTAAAAGGCTCAGTGACACATATGTGGTAGAATTCCCTTTCTTTCTTTCTTTAAGATCTCAAACTTGCATAGTTTATCTCGTGTTTTGTACACCTCTGTATAAATATCTGAGATGATGAATGTTATGGTTGATCCCTGTCCTGAATTTTTCTCCTCTGAATTACTTGGCATGTCTCTCTACTGTTATTCTTGGGCTTCCAGCAAAGTGTCCTTGCTAAATCTCTGTGGTATCTAGCTTGGTAGATATTTTAAGCTGTTTTCTCTCTTGATCGCCTTTCAGTTAAAAAGCATTTTATTAGATTTTTGAGACTAAAGTCAAATGCGTGTGTGTGTATATATATATATATATATATGTGTGTGTGTGTGTGTGTATGTATATATATATGTACATATACGTATATATAGTGTGAGTGTGTCTGTGTGTGTGTGTATCTCTATCTCAATATGTGTATATAAAAATATGTATATATCTATGTATGTATGTATCTCTGTCTCAATATGTGTATATGTACATGTTTCTGTGTAATATGTATGTGTGTGTATATATATATATATTTGTTTACATTTATATATGTATATACAACACATATTTTCCAAGTGACCCTTAGCAACTCACTTATTCTCTATTTGCCCCTGTTTCACCATTAATAAAATGGGAACAATAATGTCACATGCTTCCCCGGGCATTTGTTGAGGATCAAATGAAACAATAATTGTAATAGATACAGATATATACAAAGTCAATATCACAAAAAAATAGGATCTCTAGATCTATATCTATCTTATCTATATTAGTTTTCATTAAGTGTTTTCCATTCCTAGTTAACAGCTCATTACTCGTGTGCTTTGTCATGCTCTATATACATTCAGACACTATTCTCAAATGCCATCTACTTAATCAGCTGTTAATTATTTAACTCTTGAAGCCACCACCTTTAATTGGTAACTAGGGGAAAGGGAAATTTTCAAGTTCTTAAAGTCTTAAGTTCATTGACAATCCCTTTGTAATACTTAATCATAACTTCAAAGTTTCTCCTGATGTTCCCATTTGTTTGCACAAAAATGAAGATAAATGAGTATATCATGAGGTTAGACAAATCTCGAAATGGTCTCAATTATGTTCTGGGTCCATCTTATCTGATCTGACCTCCCTTTTTTTTTTTTGTAAATGGCAGGTGACAAAGAGGAACCTTAATGTTCCTACCATCCTTGCTTGTTTCTTTTCCTCTGAGCCTTACTAAATGATCTCTCTATCTCTAACAACTGTCTATCTAGATCAGTGGTTCAGCTCAGATCATGTATATAAGATAGTTTCTAGTTAAAAATGCTTGTCATAACCTGTAATTTCTTCTACTTCTATCTTGTCTCATCATCTTGGTTCATTGCTATCCTTCTTGTTTCCTACTTCCACAATAAGTCTCCAAATGTGTATGTGTTTTACACTTGGCATCTGTTGAGTAGAGTTGGGAATAAGGGTGATTAATTAATAGGTGGCAAATCCAGAAAGATGATCTTGAATTCATTTACATGTTTCTAGAGATTGTTTATATGGAGGGGTAACCAGGTCTGCTTATGAGTTTACCTTCAGCTTTTCGTCCTGACTTTTTGGTCCTTTGTCCCATGCTCTAATTTTAGGCGTCCTAGAATCTTTCACAAGAACCTTAGCAAATCATATTTCTACATTTTAGGCACAGTGTGGAAGTAAGCCATTCACATTTGGATTTAAAAAAAATAGCAATGAGACTTGGAAATAAGATGGAAAAGAAAAGAAGCCATTCAGAATTTACTGAGAATTTTATATTAAAGATGAATTTTAGTAACTAAGTTTTACAAGAAAATCTATTTCTACTCTACAGCAAAGTATGCCAAACCATATAATGCAGAAGCTCTAAAATATAATGCATACTGGTAGAATTTGACATTTGCTTTTGGACTTTTTTTATGTAAGAGTACTCCGAGGATATTATTATGACATACAATATACAAAATCATTTCAGACAAATGCATAAAGCAAGTTAAAAGGTAATGGGACAAAAAGTAGTAAAAAATATATTTATTGAATATGCGCATTGAAAAAGAGCACTATTCTTACTTGCTAAATAAATAAGAAAAGACTAAAGTTTCACTTTTTAAACTTCAGATGTGGACAGAACTCTATATATGTGGACAATCAGACCCATTTTAACTGCCATCATCACAAGAATCACATAGCTCAGAATTGGGGTGGAAGTTTATTAATACTTAGGCCAACATATTTACATGTAAAGGAAAAACTTGGATTTAGTCTGGTAGAGGTTCTTTATGTATACAAGGTAAGTATGTGAACCTAATTCTATGGAATTCTATTATTCTATATTATCCTACAGAATAATAGCAGAACCAGATTCTACTTTCTTCTTTATTCATTTGCAGTTTGTTCTAGTTTATAGGGATATATAATTAGTTAAAGATGCCCAAGTTCATCTGAGAAAGATTGGTTGATATAATGGAAGGATTGCTAATTTTGCATCCAGAAAAGTGGGCTTTGAATCCCAGCTCTCCCACCAAGTACCTGTGTGATATTTAATAAGACAAGTCCAATGAGTCATACTTCTTTAATCAATATCATATAATTCATTTACTAAAATGTAATATATTATTTAAAGGTACACAAGCTCTCTTGGCCATAGGCCCTTTATCTGTCAAATAAAGGGACTGGGCTACATGACCTCTAATGTCCCCCTTCCAACTCAAAAGCAATGTCAGTACTACCTACATCAATCTACCTTAAAGATTAAAATGCTTCTATATATTCACATGAATTGCCATAATGAAAATACTTTATCACCTGATGGAAAGTTTTCTAGTGATGAGTGCTTCTGAACTGAATTAAGATGTACATAATATGACATGTATGGTTTATCACTGAATGCTTTGCAGTATCTACAAGAGCTTGAATTTGGCTGGTATAGCCTGCAAGAACTCAAGTCCACCTTCATGGTACATAGAAATACTAAGTTAGGATATTAAAGGAAATGGAGAGCAATAACCTCAAATTCTAATTAAATTCAAATTCTGTCTAGACAGACTTATTTTTATATTTCATGGACCACTTTGGAAATTTGTTCAACTTGATTGGGCCTTTCTTAGAACAATTTTTAAAGACATGAAGTAAAATGCAGAAGATTACAAAGGAAATTAATTATACTATAATAAAGATGTAATTTTCCCATCAAAGTTTATGGATCCCCTGCAATCTATCCACAGGACATCAAAACACTGAGGAGGATGCCTATGGACCCCAGATTAAAAGCCCCTGCACCAGTCATAGTCAGAATTTAAAGACCCTCTTCTTGAGCAGTACCATTTCTTCTATTTACTGTGCATCTCCAAGATGAATATTACATTAATGTAAACAGCATAGATTTGAATTTTGGGATGATAATTCTTTATTCATTCATTCATTTATTGAGCATTTATTGAGAATTTCTTTCATTCTCAGCATCATGGTAAAGCTCTGTGAGAAATACAGGACCATTTTCAGTTCTTCTGTTTTTATTGTTCATAAATGAGAAAAGTGGTTGAAGCAGAAGATATGATGCTAGATTTCTTGTAAGGAAGAAGTGAGTTTAAATTTTACCTAAGACATTTTCTAGCTGAGAAATCACTTAACCTGTCCTCACCTTAGTTTCCTCATCTGTAAAATGGGAATAATAATGGTACCAAACTCATAAGATTATTTTTGAGGATCAAATGAGAACATAAGTACAGTGTTTTGAAAATAAATGTTACCTATTATTATTATAAATATCACTATAGCCCAAGTGAGAGGGTTTTTTTTCTCTGACTTAAAGCATCTAAATGCAAATGAGCGTCCAGTACTTCTTAGATAATTACTTTATTTCATTAATGAACATGGGTCAAATTCTGCACTATTCAATTCAATGCTTGAAAGTTCAAATTCAAGAATTCTTCAATAACCTAACTATGCAAGTGGTCTTTCTTTCCTGTCCCTTTAAATCAATACCTATAGTAGAACTGCTTTCCACCTGTCCTCCTAAAGGAATTTGTAAGCATAAGAGAGGGTGAAGTGGAAAGTATGTCACTCCACAGAGCTTAGCAGACCCAACTCCCACATAAATGTACTTTGTGTGGATTTAGCCTCACTCCATGGTTAATCATGCGATCCACTATCTCAAGAGTGCAACCTACTATGCAATGTAAATTCTTCATCAAGAAATGTTCTCTCTGCCCAAGTAGTATCTGCATGGCACAGATAGTTTCAAAAACATTCCTTGCAAATCTTTTATGGAATAAGTCAGTTTATTCAAAGTTGTCAGAATGTCTTGGCCCTTAGACATGTTAAGAAGATTCTGACAATGGTAAGTACATTTAAAATAAACTATCATACATGCTTAGAAAATGTATCTGTGCTCCACACTATCCGTGGATTATCAAAATGTCATTATATTTGCCTACAGTAAACATACTTATAATAAAATCAGCCTTCTTTTGGGGAGCCCTAGCAATCTTTTTCTCTCTCAAAAAAAAAGAAATATATATATGTTTAAATAAGATTACAATTCAATCCACCCTATACAAAAGAAAAACTTTATCAAAAATATTCCTATCATCTAATTCCAAGGCAACAAGCAGATATTAATTGTTAACAACATTATAGGAACTCACAGGAAGGCTCCCTTACCCTCAACTTCCCACAATTCAACTCTCAACAATGGTTCCCAGCTTTTTTTAAAAGAATGGTGATGTGACTACTCCTACACCACTGTCTTCTCTTTTTTCATATTATACACTATAACTAGGTGGATGGGAAGCCAAATTTCTCTGGAGGCCTACATGTCACCACATGACTCCTGGCTGGGACTATAGAGATTCTAGCATCATTGGTTCCTATGAAACTATTTGACATTGCTGCTACTGTGGCTAGCTGCAGAGCTTTGAGCATTACAGGCTCCTACTCCAAACTGACATAAGATCACTCTGAGAAATGAAAGGGGTGTCAAAATACTTGATGGGCATCTATCAGTGCCTCAGATCTGAAACACCTAAGCATAAAGTGAATGGCAGAGGGGCCTGGAATGGACATGAACTAAGCAACAGGTGATGATAAGAGGCTAATTATAAGAGAGAGGAGGAGATTGGAGAATAAGAACATGTGCCAAAATGAAGGTTGACAGGCTTATCAATGAGCATTCTTTGTGCTTAGCCTTTAAAATGAGACTTCTCAGAAAATAGGTTTTTTGGAAGAATAGGGAAACCAAATAATTTGAGTCTTACATTCACTGAAATGAATGTTTTTGACACAGATATTATTTCCATGGCTCTCCTTTCTCTTTTACATTGTATTTTCCTGTCTACTTTCCTTTTGCCTAGTTCTGAATTTTTTTGGTTGGTTTTTGTTTTCCTCTATATGAACCTCCTCTCTCCCCTACTTTGCCAATGGTAACAGAAGATCTCTAAAACTTCTGGTCATATTAGCCTATAAACTGCAACAAAGATGAAGAATTTGGGGCATATGTAAAATATTATGGCAGTTTTCACACATACACACCCATTATGCTGTTTTATATCTTTGCTCCTTTGGAACAACAAGAAAGTTAGAACTTAGAATCAAAAGTTTTCTACAAGCAATGACAATACATGGTATTCTATGCAGTGCTTGAGTTCGTGAAAAATATTACAAGCGAAAAATCTATTGTCTGTGTTCCTTCATGATTTTAAAATGTAGTCTGAAATGAGTGGATATAAAGGGCATTCCTTTATTCCCTCTCTGCTTATTGGAAGGAAATTGGTCCCTTCCCCCCACCCAGCAATGAAAATAAAAAATACAACTTTGTCTCAGGTAGTCTGAGTTACTGTCCTTGCTAAACAAAGTAAATACCTTCCATAGAGTAGTTTCCATTATAATACTTTCTTTAAAACCAAACATATAACTTCATTATTAGTGTTTTCTAAAGTATTCCCAGGGGGATATGGCACTACCCCAAGTCAGTCTATAGTATCAATTCAATGGGCACCCAATTAGAAGATAGGAAAATGGATTGCACTACATCCGTCATTTAATATTCAATGGCAGAGCTTGTCTCCAACATAACTACACTACTCCCTTCATCTAATATGTGTAAAATGTACTCATTTTGTCCCCTCAGCAGGTAGCCTCCCAGATTTATGCAAGTTTTCAAACTTTTTGCATAGGAAATTTTGACTGTCAGGGCAGATTGAACCTCAGCCTTCTGCAATACCTCTGCAGATACTATTTGGGAAATATCTTCCCCTCCATACCCCTGACCCCCAGATAACTTTATGGATGTAACAGGTATCCATCAATGGGAAGAGGCAATGTGCTTTGACCCAGTGGTTGTTCTTATTTTTTTACTTGACTAAGACAGAATGAGCCAAACAGGATGATAGGTTAAAATCTAAATTGCAAACATCATTGTGTGATCTTCACCCTCATCCTCCAAATTAAAACACTTCTTCCTAACTCTTTATTTTTGTCAAAAATATAAGCATCCTTATAGTCTTCTAGTTTTTAAACATTTTTGTTACACCTGACTCTCATTTATTTGAAATTGTTCTCTTCAAAGTTAACAGTAATGAAATAAATGCCAAATCTAATGGCATTTTCTCAAATCACAACCTTCATGACCTGGTTGCAGAATCTGGTACTGCTGATTACCCTTTACTCATATACTTTGCCTGTTCAGTTGTCAAAAATCATGTAAATGTGTCACTTTTAAAAATTCTGACTTTGTTGCAATTCAAACATGTAAACATAATTTTCTTACATATTTTAAAAGTATCCTGAATGAATTTTCAGTGAGTTTTGAACCATTTTGTTAAAACTGAAAAGGCTAATTTTATTTCAATTAGTTTGTAAGAACAATTGATTATCATCAGAGAAGTTACAAAAGAAAAAAAATTCCACACAGGTAATTTCAGTTTCAATATTCTCCCCCACAGAGACTTTGAAATTGTTTAGAGACAAGAAATAAAATTGCATTGTTATAGCTAATTATAAACTGTCACATCCAAAAACAGTGAGAGAAAAAATAAGAGAATTTCTTTCTTGAGAAACTGAGTCATCTTGATTAAGAGAGATTCAAGAGGCACTTTAAGTGAACTCACTTTAACTGTTATTGTGTGGAGAAAATACAGTAGAAGTAAAAAATAGTAGAACTAAAAAAGAGGCCTGGTGGCTAAACTCCCAAGTATGGCAAAAGCCGGATTAAAATTCAATTAGGAAATGTTGGACAAAATATATTAAAAAAAAATACATCACAACATAAATAATAACAATGTGTAGTTTTCTGAGTCAATATAAGAACTACAGGAATCAGTTTCTATTTAAGCTTGATAATACTACTTGAGAATTTTTGAAAGACAGACATTAGGGGAGCAGAGCCAAGGCTAGAAAAACATTAAGAAGAACTCTAATAAATTCCTTTCTAAAAAACTCTGAAATATAGCCTTGAATTGATTTCTGAGTAAAAGAAGCAACAAAAGGTTAGGTAAAAAATTTTTCAACCCACGATAACTTAGAAAGTCAGCAGAAAACTTTCTACCTCATCGAAGTGGTGACTTTGCCTCCTGGCCAGCAGTGGGCCTTGGAAGTAGATGCATTAGCACCAGCTTCAGAAGCTGCCAGCTCATGGAATCTGGGAGTGGTGGTGGTGGCTGACAACTACTTGGAAAGAGATTGAAGGAGATACTGTGCTTGACTTGAGTTCAGGAACCTGTTGCATTAGAGTTCCAAGTCACAGTGCTAGAAACAGAAGGAACAATAGCACTTTTAGCCATGGGGAGCAGGGATCCTAATCCTGGTTCCAGAGGGGAGATGAGAGACTGTGGTAGCTCACTAGGAAGTAGGGACTCTGGTCTCAACTCAAAGACAGAGGGGATCACTAGCAAATTGTGGCTGGAGCATATGCCAGGAAAGTAGGGACTACATGTTGGAAGCATTAAAAATCTACAAACCCTCAGACCTAGCTCTGAAAACAGCAGCACAAATGGCCTGAAGTTTTGGACAATGCCTTCTTCACCCTGGGAGCAGAACCAAACTTTAACATAAGTTTAGAAGTCAAGAAATAGACTGGGAAAATGAGTATCCCCAACAAAAAAGAACCCAACCATCACAAATTACAATGGTAAGAAGAAAGATCAAGAAACAAACCGAAAAGAAGAAAAATCATGTCAAAGAAGCCACAAGCAAAGCATCAGAGAAAAATATGAATTGGATACCAGTCTAATAAGAATTCTAGGGAGATGTCAAAAATAATTTGAAAATCAAATGTGAGGTAAAGGAAAAATTAGGAAAAAATAAAAATGATGCAAAAAAATTAAAAAGTCAACAACTTCATAAAGAAGCACAAAAAATTCTGGAGAAAATGACATATTAAAAAAAACTGGGGCAGATAGGTGGTGCAGTGGATAGAACACCAGCCTTGAAGTCTGGAGGACCTGAGTTCAAATCTGGCCTCAGACCAAATAATTGACACTTACTATCTGTGTGACCCTGGGCAAGTCACTTAACCATAATTGCCCAAAAAAAAAAAAACAGGATTCACCAAATGGGACAAAAGAGGTACAAAGGTTCACTGAAGAAAATAACTCCTTAAAAAGTAGCACTGGTCAAATGGAAAAAAGGAGTACAAATGCTTATGAAAGAAAAAGAAGTCTTTAAAAATTAAAATTGGGAATGTAGAGGCTAATGATTCCATGAGACATGAAGAATCAATAAAACAAAATCAAAAGAAGAAATATAGAATAAGCTGCAAATTATTTTAGTGCTAAAACAACTGACCTGGAAAATAGTTTGAGGATCAATAATTTAAGGATTATTGGACTACCTGAAAACCATGATAAAAAAAAAATCCAAACGTCGTGTGTCAAGAAATTATCAAGGAAAGCTGTCCTGATATCCTAGAACCAGAGGGCAAAATAGAAATTGAAAGAATCCACTGGTCACCTCCTTAAAGAGATCCCAAAATGAAAACTTGATGAATATAATAGCCTAGTTTTACAGATCCCATGTAACTGAGAAAATATTGGAAGCAGACAAAAATAAACAATTTAAAAAGGCATGGAGCCACAGTGAAAATCACACAAGATTTAGCAGCTTCCACATTAAAGGACTGAAGGACTTGGGATATGATATTGCAGAAGGCAAAACAGCTGTGGTTACAACCAAGAATAACCTACTCATCACAATTCATTATAATTGCCTCATAATGAAAAATGCTATCCACATCCAAAGAAAGAACTATGGAGTTTGAATGCAGATCAAAGCACACTATTTGATATATTTTTTCTTCTGTTGAGTTTTGTTTCCTCTTTCTGGTGGTTCCTCCTATTGGTTCTAATTCTTACTTACAACATCACTAATGTGAAAATATGTTTAATGGGAATGTATATGTATATCCTATATCAGATTGTGTGCTGTCTTGGGGAGGTGGTGGGGAGGAAGGGGGAGAAAAATTTTCAACTCAAAAGCATATGGAAGTGATTGTTGATAAATCAAAATAAATTAATTAAAAATAAAATTTAAAAACAATTAATTATAATACTTCAAGGAAAAAAGTGCATATTTAATGACATAGAGGATTTCAAGTATTCCTGATGAAAAGCCACAGCTGAATAGAAAATCTGACTTTCAAATACATGATTCAAGAGAAGTATAAAAAGAGAAATCATAAAGGAATCAATAATGTTAAAAATGTTTGCATTCCAATATTGAAAGATGATAATTGTAACTCCTAAGAATTTTATCATTATTAAGGTGGTTAGAAGGAATCTAAATAGAAGGACAGTATGAATGAGAGCTATGATAAGATGGTTTCAAAATAAAGTAAAATGTAGAGGTGAGAAAGTAGGATGCATGGGAGAAGGAGAAGAGACAGGAAAATTGGGAACATTATCTCATATAAATAAGGTGTGAAAGGAAGAGCTTTGACAATGGAGAGGAAGATGGAGGATGCTGGGCAATGCTGATACCTTGCTGTAATTTTATTTGTCTGAAAGAGGGAAAAACATACACACTCAGTTGGGTATAGAAATCTATCTTATTCTATAGAAAAGTAGCAGGGGAAAGAAATAAGAAAAGGGAAGAAGTGCTCATAGAAAGGAGGGAAGATTGGGGGAGGTAGTGGTCAGAGGTGAAACAAACTTTTGAGAAGAGAGGGGGGGAAAGAGAGAGAGAGAAAATAGGATGGAGGGAAATACACAGTTAATAATCAAAACTGAATATGAATGGGATGAACTCACCCATAAAATATAAGTAAATAATAGAATGGATTAAAAAACAGAATTCAACAATATTTTGTTTACAAGAAGCATACTTGAAACAGAGAGAAACCCAGAAAGTAAAAATAGGGTGCTGGAGTAGAATATATTGTGCTTTAGTTGAGGTTAAAAAAAAAGCAGGGGCACCCATTATGATCTCAGAAAAAGGAGCAGCAAAACAGACTTATTTAAAAGAGATAACCAGAGAAATTATATTTTCTAAAAGTTATCATAGACAATGATGTAATATAAATACTAAAAATATACGTACCAAATGGCACTTCAAAATTCTTAAAGGAAAAGTTAAATGACTTACAAGAGGAAACAGTAAGAATATACTAGTAGGGGACCTCAAATTTCCCCTCTCAGAACTAGAGAAATCTAGCAAAATATATCAAAGAAGATAAGAAGATGAATTGAATTTTAGACAAGTTAGATATAACAGACCTCTGGAGAAAACTGAATGGGAATAAAAAAGACTATGCCTTTTTCTCAATTATATATGGCACCTTCACATGCAAAAAAAAAAATGGCCATGTATTAGGGCATAAAATCCAGTTTATTTTTAACCTGGGATATGTGAATTTAAAAGATGAATAACTATTTCAATATAATTAAGTTCTGTTGTTATCCTATGTATTTCATTTTATGCATTTAAATCTTTCTGAGAAGGGACTCGTAGGCAGTACTAGATTGAAAAAGTGTTTGATGACACAGACCAAAAAGTTAGTAGTCTATATTCTAAAACTTTGAGGTTATGGTTTAATTTTAAAATGGAAATGACCAAAAGCTATTGGGAAAAGATGTTTTCCTACTCAAAAGCTGTGGTAGGAGATCTGAGACAATTAATAAATGGAAGAATATGAATTTCTATTAAATTGAATAAATATAATCACCTAGGACCTTTTTTTCCCCATAGAACCTGAGATGAAAATATTAAGGAAATGAGACAGTAGCAGGAGGAGAGAGTAAATATTGTTCTCATTGAAAAGTATAGTAGTGCAGCATGCAACCTACCTGGACCTCAGTTGTAATACAAATGAGGGATCACTTCCCAAACCATTATTGAAGTTCTGATTACACATAAGTGGTGAAGAATACTTAAAGAAAATTATTACCATGAAATAGTAATCATAGCCAATAAGTAGCTTATAGTATTTTAATATTGTTGCCTTCCAAATTTTAACAAAAGGATAAACAGAGGCACTTCTATAAACAAGATAACATTTATAGCAGGGTGGATAATATCATGGGATTATGGACAGCATTATGGATTATGGAGCTGAGGCACAAGAAAAAAAACATGATTGGTTGAAAGTTTGGTAATAGGAGCTAGTAATGACCCCCCTTTTTTTTCTCATGAGACTAAGTAGTGCTCATTCTTTGAGTCCAGGTGCAAGATTGCAGCCCAGACTTTTGGACAGCAAACCAGACATCTTTGGGAAATAGTTTAGTGTCAGATCCAAACTCCCTTTGTATTCTGCAAAATCAGTTAAATTCATTGAGGCAAGAAAGCTGACTTTTTAAACTTAACCCATTACAGGCAAGCTGAACTCTGAACTAAGTTCAGAGACAAAGAACCATCACTTAAACACTTAAAAGATGGAATCAATTAGTTGTAAATAGGATCAATAACAAAATAAAACAGGATTAATTTTAATCCCCTCAGTTCCCTGCTTTGATCAATGAGAGATGTTTCTCATAGATCACTTATCTATAATCTAATTTTTAAGAGCTTTAACATAACAATTATCAGTAGTAGGCAGCACTAGCACAAGAGTCTCTGGGAGAAGTTCAAATCAGGCTTTAACACAGAAATTAATACAAAGTTGAAAAAGAATAACAAGACTGATCAATCACAGTACAACCCATAGTAAAAATACCTAAAACCATGGACTAAATTAAGAAGGGAGATTTACATGTATCAAGGCCAAAAGAAAAATTAGAAAACATGAGATGTAACAAATGCTAAAGTTATATAATAATGATCATTAATATTAATAAATATCAAGTATATCGATATCTCAGTAATACATTCCCAAAGTCCAATTTACTAGCACATTTCATTTTGAATCTCAGATGTCCCACATACTAATCAGGTCTGGGAAACATGTCTCACTATCAGGGCAGTTCTGAAGTGGTCTTTTCAGTAGTTTTTCTTCTTTGGTTCCATATCACTTGTAGAAATTTTTGAATGCTCTTGCTGAAATTTTTGACAAACTATTTAATACAACCTCTTAAAAATTAATTCTCTAATAATCAGTTTAAGTGAGCTCAAACTTAATTCTTCTGATATTATCAGTAACTGAGCTATAGAAAGATAATTAAATTGGGAACCCATAGTTCACTTGAAACTGCACAGTTTTCAAATTTGGTTGTTGTTCATTTGTTCCAGTCATGTCTGACTCTCTATGACCCCATTTTTGTGGTTTTCTTGGCAAAGATACTTGAGTGGTTTGCCATTTCCTTCTCCAGCTCATTTTACAGATGAGAAACTGAGACAAATAGGTTAAGGGACTTTGCCATGTTCACACAGCTAGTAAGTGTCTGAGCCCTAATTTGGACTCAGGTCCTTCTAACTCTATCTGGCACTCTATTCACTGCACCACCTACCAGCTCCCAGTTTTTTAAATATCCCTTGATGTTTGTATTTTCATCTAAACTCTGGACCTGTCAAAAATATTCTAACAATAAATTAAAAAAAGAATCTTGAGAAAGGATCTATGAGAATCTGACTTGAATATGGATTCTTCTGTTTAAAGATTTAATACATACCAAAGTAGACATATAAGCTAGTGTGAGTGTGCTTTTCTAAATTAGCATTGACTCCATTTTCATTTAACTTTATATGATGTAAGTAAACAAGCTGTTACATTGATATATTTAAGAAATTCAAAGATAAACTGAAACCTACAAAGGTAGAGTTATTAAACCTTTTCAAATTACACAAATATTCATTTTATCTTGTTGCTTTTTCAAAATTTTTATTTAAAAATCTTTGCTTTAAATATTAATTATTTAGAATTTTCAATTAATTCCATTTTTTTCTTTTAGAACATCAATTAATTCTGATTTAATTCTCACTCAATTAAGAGAAATAGAGATTTATAAATATCTAATCCTTACATAACAACATAACCAACAACATTTTCCATAAAGAGAAGATATCTAATGCACAAATACATTTACTTGAAAGTTACCAAATTAACTTGAATTGTAGCAAAAAATTCTGGAGTGGAATTGTGAATAGAATAAACAATCAAGTTCAAAACAGTGTATATCTGATAAGTTGTCTGTAGTAAAGCATGTGCACCACAGGACATGTTCTACAAACAGGTGTTAATTCTAATTTAAATAATAAATCTAAATAAAGTTGACTTCCCCTTTGAGATAGCACAAGATATTCCATAAGTTATTCTCCTCTAAGAAAACTGATTACACTAAAATTCTTTTCATTAAACTAAAACTGAAGATGTTTCTGATTTAAACATAACCAATAAATAAATCCATGTTTTGGTCCCACAAACTCATGAAACATTATCTAATAATTCTCATATCTTTCTGAAAAAAATTAATGACTTTATTTTATTCATGAATATATGGCTATAAACAGGCAGATGACAAGGCCAAATACTCATTTACTTAGTTGTTCAGGCTATGATGTTGCAATAACCAGATTGCTGATAAAATCACCCCTTAACTTGCCCTGGTGAGAGTGATTTGTTTGAAAGGAAGAAGCAGGGAAATGATTATGACAGTATCAGTACTAGTTCTTTAGGACTAAGCACAAGAGCACAGAATGATTTGACACAGTATAAAGCATCCTCATTCCCACTGGATTTCAGGTAAGAATAGCATAAGCAGCCAAATATGTGGCAGAATACCACAGCCACACACAGAATTAACCAAGTGAGAAGATTTCTTGTATAAGAAATGAATTAAAAGGGTCCTACTTTAATCTTCACAAGGTTGCCCTCCCAACCTTTTCCCAAGGAACAGATATTCACTGACCTTAGATCTCACACCTCACTCCCATAGAGCTTCTGGTAATTTTCTTAAAGCAGTAAAACATTGCCTAAAGGATGCAACAAACCTGAAAATGAAATTCAAAAAGAAATTCAGAGTCCCAAAAGATTCCACCTCAAACACTAAAGTTTCACTAATCACAGTAAGGATGGACAAAACTGTTATCAACATTACCATTCCCCAAAGAGCAGTTTCAAACAATTTGCATCTTTCTTTTAACAACTAAATCTATAATAGTACAATCTATAACCCAAAAGAATTCAGATTTTGAAAGAATTTACCATTTTAACAATAGATCTATTAAAAGGAATACTAAAATTAATGTTAGGCATTTTCTATATTTGATTTACAAATAGGCAAACTGAGGTGATGTTGTAAGGTCACATAGCTAGCAAATTTCTAGACCTACACATTTTGCCAACACTTTGCCTTAATGCCAAATAGTAGAATGAATTCTGACTTAGCATAAGTATCTTTTTAGGAGAGACACAATTCACTTAAAAGGAGATCAGAATAAAGTCAGCTACACTTGGATCTATTTTCCAAATAGTATCATGCAGAATCTAAATTTATAATTTCAATTATTTAGCATTATTTTTACAAGAGCCATGTATTTTAAGCTTTTCATGTTGTAAGGCCTACTATTTCCATTTAATCCATTACCAAAGAATTTAAAAGTAGCTGTCTGACTAGATTTTTGTCTATCCCAATTATCCCACTTAAGAGCACATTTAAATTAGTTCATATCTGGGGTTTTTGAATTACTAATGGCAACATTTAATATCTCAAAAAGAACCCATTGTTTTCAATTTACCCCAACCTCTCTATAAGTTTTCCCTATATACTTCCAAATCAAACTGCAATTTTTATTACTATGGTCCCTAATAAAATAAAAATATGAAGTTTCACAAAACCTTCCCACCTAAATGAAACCCACACTTCCCTAAAATCTTCCTTACAACATACTCAAATCTTGTTTTCCCTATGGACATCTTTCCCTATGGACACAGGAAACAGGACATATTTCCTGTATTCTGAAAATCTATACCATTCTAATTGCTTTCATATTTTTCCCTTAAACATTCTCTTATTTGTTCACTCCCTAAATTTTCCTTCTTATTTCAGAAAGCATCAAAGACTATCTATCTCATTAATTTTTCCTCCATTAAGTGACCCTTCAAAAATTTAGTATGCATCATTGCTAAATTAAACCAATTCACTAAAAACTTTTACTCACCACACCTCTGACTTTGCCAATATTTTACTTAAAACAGTTAAATACTGTGGAATTATTACCAATTCTGTTATTCCTTAAGAGATGGAAACACCAAAAAATCCATTAAGATGCTTTTAGTAATTATAAAAATCTTCAACAGCTTACAAAACTTGGTCTATTCTTATAATAATTAAGTTTGAGTTTATTTCAAGTTGCTCTTTTAAGCTTTTCTCTAATCAGAAAAAAAGGCTTTCTTGGCTGTAAAACAATAAATCTGCCATTGTGTGTGTGTGTGTGTGTGTGTGTGTGTGTGTGTGTGTGTGTGTGTGCGTGCCTCTATTTCTCTTAAAACAAATCCTAAAGAATGTTCACTCCAAACCTTATTATATTATTTCAGCATTTTTAGAAACATTTAAACCAAAATCTGGAGACGCACGGTAAAGGAATTATATTATCATAAATTTAGTCTCAAATTAGTTTAAAACACCTTAAAACAAAGATTCACTCCTATCTGGGTTTTCCCTTTTTCTTTACCAGACTGTGGCCAACATAAATGAGAAAGAGATTCATTCACAAGAAAAAAATTCTTCCAAAAAGTATATGTAGCTACTTTTAGCTCTCATTATTAAAAAAAAAGACCACAGTCTCATAAAAAATACACAGAAAATATTCAAAGATATATGAGATATCTGTCATAATGTCTCTTTACTACTTGTGTGATAAATCACCCATTCTTTTTGGAGAAGGTTTTAAGTTCACTGACAATCTTCACCAAAAACAAACAAACAAAACCCACCAGAACTCACAAGCATGTTGCAATTCTCAATGTGGTGATTTACTAGATTTGTCTGAGACCATACTATCTTACCTACTAAGCTGAAAGATTAATATACACAATTATACATAAAATAAAATTTATTCTTTCATATCACATCCCTTAAAGACCTTACCAGCCAGGGAACCAGGTAATGACTCATCACTGGGCCCTCAATCTCTCAAAGCAAGAAAAGCTCCAAGAGCATGACCACAAAATGATGCTAGCTAGAAAATATAGTATTCTCAACCACCTCCCCATCCCAATAAATTATAGGGAGCACCACATTAAGGAATCAACTCAGTGTCTTCAGTGATAGAAAGATAGAACTTCCTCAGCCCTTCAAGTTTCAGGGAACACTAACTAGTTCAATCCAACTCCTGCTTTCAAAAAAATGTGAAGGTTTCCCCTGAAATGTTAATTACTTTCAAAGGTGTATTTCACAATACTGCTGGGGAGATCTTCTTTGAGGGATTAATTTCCTTCAAAGGATGTTCTAGGAAATGTGCCTGGGTTTTAAACATTTCAAATTATTTAAATATCTTATGGGCAACAACCTTCTAACACAATCTAGTACACAAAACAAATACAAAACAATACACAGAATTATCCACTCACCCTTTTTGCCTGGAGAAAAGCTAACTGTTGTGAAACAGAGAGAAAGCCAATCCACAGCCACGGAGTCCCTAACCAAAACTCTCCCTTTATGGATAATCTGTTCTTCTTGGGACCAATAGAATAAAGGAGAGGTTCTGATTAGGATGAAGGTAGGGAAGCTCTTATCTCTGCATCCCACTGTTTCCACCATCTGTAACATTTGAGATTGAAACAAATAAGTAAACTGAGGCAGATCTCTAAGCAAGCTAATATTCATCAATAGGGGCATGCTACCTATTATTAACTAAGTCAGTCACTTGCCTCTATTTATCCCAAAGACCCAAAGCAAAGAGCAACTTCCCTTTTATAGGTTTTGGGAAACAGAACAAAAAACAGAACAGTGTAGATAACATCATGGGATTAAGGACAAGATGATTGCTTACAGAGATGAGGCACAGGGAACAGTATGAATAGTTCAAAATTTGGTAATTGGGACTAGCAATAATTCTCTCCCCTTTCTTTTCTCATGAGACTAAGAAATGCTCATTGTTTGAGTCCAGGTGCAATGTGGCATCCCAGACTTTTGGCCAGCAAACCAGATATCTTTGGAGGATAGCTTGGTGGTGTAAAGATATCAGGCCTAAACTCCCTTTTATTCACATACATTCTCCGAGGTCAGTTAAATTTCTTGAAGCAAGAAAGTTGAATTTTTAAACTTAACCCATTACAGGCAAGCTAAACTCAGAACTAAGTTCAGAGACAAAGAATCGTGACTCAAGCAGTTATAAGACAAACTCGATTAGTTATAAATAGGATCAATAAGAAAATGATGCAGAATCAATTTTAATGTTCTCAATATGCATAATTTTGTGAGTACAGGAAAAATGGGAGAGAATTGCTCACAAAGACCAATACTATCACACAAGGATAGCATTATTGGAAGGGGAACAGATGTCAATGGGGAAGAGCACAGAAGAGTGGCACATGTTTGAATATAAACACAAATGTATATACATATACATACTGTCCCCAGCTCTACAAGCAGGTTAGTGCTTGAGCATATAAGCTGGCACATGCCCAAACTGCTCCAAAACTTTAATATACACATATATACTTAACACATACATACATGTGTTATATATGCATATTCAAATATGTTTGATCAAATATAGATACATTTCCATATTACATAATATATACTTGATAGCATATAGTACACACACACACACACAAACATATATATATTTATATTTATATTTATATTTATATTTATATTTATATTTATATATATATAAAATCTTTAGCCAACTAATGTGGCACAGATAGGAGATTGCTCCATCCTCTAATTAGCAAAGCAATGTAGTAATCTGGATTATTAGAACCAGTGTAATCGCTAAGTTGCCTATAAAGAAATTAGGAATAAGAGAGGAAGACCTAAGAAACTAAAATCTAACTGTGCCAGAGAAATAAGTATCTGAGAAGGGAGACAATACCATGTCTGCAGGTTTTTCCAGTTGAAGATAATTCTAGCTCTTGGTTTTACATAGATATTTGAATAAAATTTTAACAGAATATCAATGTCCATAATTTTATAACGTTTAACATCTCATCAAATGACTTTTCTGCACTTGTTAATGCAATCATACAATCATCCTTACATACATGGTATAAATCAAACAAGTTCATAACAAAAAAATTAAATTTTGCTTTATATTATTCCTTTAATTTGTTTATATTCTTGCTATTCAGTTTTATTTCATAACTGATTTATATCAGTTTACAGATTTTCTGTGCTTAATTTTTCTAGGCATAGGCTTCAGGATAATAGTTTTATCAAAGGGAATTTGGTGTGGTAACGCCATTTATCTATTATTGAGAAAGTAATTATATGAATGGGTAATACATTTTCACCAATAATTTGGTGGAATTCACAAGTAAAAAATGTAGATTAAAATATTTATTAATTCATTTTGTATTGCTTTATTTCTCATTCTGTGAATGAATACTTTATATTCTTAATTTCTTGAATAGTTTTTTTTTTTAATTTGGGAATTCCACATTTCTGTATATATTCATCTATTCCATTTAAGTATCTAGCCTTTCTGTCCTGTAATTTTCCATGGTAGAATCAGCTAATTGTTATTTATTATTTATTTCTCTATTCATCTTGAATTCACTTTTTTGTTCATTTTAGCAGATTGGTTTTCCTCTCTTTTAGTAAAAATCAATTAATGTAACCATCTATCAACTTAATTTTAAATGTTTTATTCAACTATACTTTTCATTTTAATTATTTTCCTGTGAGTTTTGAAATTTCTTTTTGTTATTATTTATTTATGATTTCCAGGTTTCTTTCATTGAGTATTCATGAACTCATCCTTAGATTTCCATTTTGATATCTCTCTACATTTTTTTCTCTGAGAGCTGTGCAACTCATATCTCATAAATTTGGTATATTGTGTTATTGTTGCCAGTCTCCTTCACATAATTATTTTTGCATCCATGATTAATATTTGGCCATTCATTATTTACTGTGTCATCATTAAATTTACAATTAGATGCATAACTTTTATTCAAATTTATTTTCAAATTATTATTTTCATTGTTTTTATAAAGGATTATATACACACCTAAATAGATATATATAACACATATCTAAGAAAAGACATTTGTTTTGTTTTTTTAATATATATTTCAAAATTATTTATGCTATAGTATAGATTCATTTTAAAATCCATATTGTAATATTACACATACACACACACACATTTCAGTATTTCCATTTAGTAAATGTTCTAAAATTTTCAAATTTTACAGCACTGTATTCTATGATTTCCTTATTTTTTGTTAGATTTAACCAGATCCAAAAGAATAACATTAAAATTGTCTAGTTATTTTGATATAATAAATCTTCAAAGTAAGGAAGTTTTCAATCAGATTGGAATATTATAAATTAAGATAAGAGTGACTGATATTGAAGACAAGAAATATAGAAATAAGTAAATTATAATGGGTATCCTAGAAGAGCATTATAAATTCAAGAACCTCATCTAAATAAGTCAGTAAATAATGAAAGAAAACTACCCAGAAATTTTGAAACCAGAGAATAAGAGAGCAATTGAAAGAATTTATAGTGTAACATCAGGATTAATACAGATAATTATGATAGTAATGATGATGATGCATATAGCTACTTAGAAAAATAGAGATAGATATTTATAATTCTATGAAAATCTAAATCTCCATTACTATATATATATATTTCTATATGTGTCTATATACAAATCTAGGTATAGATACATTTATACAGATTCATGTGTATAGTTATATATGTATATATACATATTGTGTAAATGATATTATACATTTGTATACATAGCATATAAATGCCTATGTACAAATTATATAAATATTACATAAAATATAAATTTATGCATACTTCAAGACACAGTTAACACATTTGTGAATTTTCAAACTACAAGATATATGATGGTTAAATTTTAAAATTAAAATGCCAAACAAAAATTTTAATAAAACAGCTAAGGAGAAGACTTAAATATAATTGATATGAGATTATTATAAAATAATAGAAAATATAAACTGAAATATAGCAATAGAGTCTCAAAATAATAGATTTTAAGATCTAATCCAAATAATGTATTTTACCAAATAGAGCATAATCATCAAAGGGTAAAAAAGGAAAACAAAGAAAAAGAGACAATTGGAACATTTCTGCAGCAACAACAACAAAAACACAGAGGTAACTTCTGGAGGTAGATCCAAGATGGTGGAGTAGAGAAAGCACTCAGATGAGCCCTCCTTCCATTTCCCTCCTAAGTATTTTAAAATAATAACTCAAAAAGAATCCTGGAGTGGTAGAGCCAGCAAAGGTCAAAGTGAGACAATCTTATAGCCAAGACAACTTAGGAGTCTGGCAAGAAAGATCTGTGACACAGGAGTGTCACAAAAGTTCACATTGGTGAAACACCACTGGTAGAACCAAGTGTTGGTGACAAAATCAGCAACATATCATGGAGCTTTCAAAATAGAGATGGCAAGGGTACTGGTCAGAAGGAGATTAGAGGATATCCCTGCATCATCACTGAATGCAAGATAGGATGCTGTTTGATAACTTCATTGCCTATACCCACTTTGGGGCCATAATTCAAGAGCAAAAAGGAGCACTTTGATTTAAGAAGGAGAAGAATCCCTGAGGGGCAGCATTATTTGTAGTCACAAGGGATAAGGGACCCTGAGAAACAACATCACTTCTCATCCAAAGAGAACAGGGGCCTTCGGAAAAGTATAGATTGCAATCCAACATGAGCAGAATCTCTTCCTGGATAAAGAACAAAGTACAGACCAGGAAAGCAGAAACCACACCTCTCTCCACATCAAATGATCTTGGAAACACCAAAATCTTTCCAAATCTTGGAATTAGCTGTGAAAGTATCAATGCAGAAAAAGGCTAAAGATTGAGACAGTGTTCCTTGACAACCATCTCCATGCTGAGAACAGAGCCTAACATTAACATAAATTCAAAATCAAGAAACAAGGTGGAAATTGAATAAACAACAAAAAAGAACTTAGCCATAAAAAGCTGTTATGGAAAAAGGGAAGGTCAAGAAACAAATTCAGAAGAAATAAAAAATCAAAACAGCTACAAGCAATACCTCAAAGGAAAATATAAATGGACATAATCCTAATATGAAATGGACATAATTTGAAAACTTTTTTTTCCAAATCAAATAAGAGTGGTAAAGGAAAAAAATAGGTAAATAAATGAAAGCAAAGGCAAAAAAAAAATTGTGAAAATACAATTAACAACTTGATAAAAGAGAAAAAAATGGTGAAGAATATAACACCTTAAAAAAACAAAATCAGCCAAATGGAAAAAGAAGTACAAAGTTCATCAATAAAATCATTCTTAAAAAGCAGAATTGGCCAAATGGAAAAAAAAGATACAAAAGCTCACTGAAGAAAATAATTCCATGTAAATTAGAATTGGGCAAATAAAGGCTAATGACTTCATGAGATATCAAGAAACAAAGTTGGAAGAATGAAAAGAAAATGAAGAAAATGTAAAATATGTCATCAAAAAAGTGACCCAGAAATTTATGGAGGAGAGATAATTTAAGGATTATTGGACTACCTAATAGCCATGAGCAAAGAGACCAGACATCGTCTTTCAAGATACTATCCAAGGAATGCCATCTGAATACCTTAAAACAAGAGGATAAAATAAAAATCTAAAGAATCTACTGACCACCACTTGGAAGACATCCAAAAAGACAACTCCTAGGAATATCACAGCAAAATTCCAGAACTCTCAGGTAAGAGAAAATACTTCAAGTAGCCAGAAATTAACCATTCAAATATTATAAAGCTATAGTCAGAATCACGTAATAATTGCATCCATCATGTTGAAGGTGTAAAGGGTTTGGAAAATAATGTTCCAGAATGGAAGAGCTGGGATTGCAACCAAGAATAACCAATCCAGGAAAACTAAGTACAATCCTTCAAGGGGAAAAAAAGGCATTTAATGAAATGGATGTCTTTCAAGCATTCCTGATGAAAAGATCAGAGATGAATAGAAAATTTCATTTTCTAATACAAAACTCAAAGAAGCATGACTAAAATGGAAATATTTTGTGCATGACTTCACATGTATACTTGATATCAAATTACTTGCATTCTCAAGGTGAGACTCGGAAGAGGGAAAGAGAGTATTTGGAACCTCAAATTTAAAAGAAAATGAATGTTAAAAAATTTACATGTAATTGGGAAATATTTAATGAAATTTAAAAAATATATATTTTAAAAGATCATCAACATAAAGCAAGCACTGCCAATCCTATATTTTGTCTAATTGAACTCCTTTTTTGAATCTTGATAATAATAGTTACCGGGGGTATGCAAGTATTGTCTCTCCATATCTGAACCTAAGCAATTTACCCTTGTTTAGGTCTTTATCACTGTTTTTGTTTAACTCAAGACTGGAGAACCTGTGGCCTGTAGGCCACATATGACCCTCTACATACTCAAGTATGACCCGTTGACTGAATGCAAACTTCACAGAAAAAATTCCTTTAATAAAAAGAATTTGTTCTGTAAAACTTAGACATAGTCAAAAGACCATACCCAAGGACCTAGGAGGCCACTTGTGAGGTCTCCCACCTGTGGTAAACATTATTTTTTTGCCTTCACCTTTGTATTTCAAATTTCAAATTTCCTCTATAGCTATGGTCTTAAATGTTTGGGATTTTTTTTAATGCATTATTTCCCTTATGACATTATACTCAGTTTCTTTATATGTTATTCATTTTTGTAAGCATACATTCTTGGTATTTTAAACTCTCTTTTCCTTTATGGAGATGTCTGCTATATCATGTACAATCCTAATTGCGGCTCTTGGTACTTGAATTATTGAGTTCTGGTTCCTTGCAATATTTTTTCTTTGAACTGGAAGCTGTGGATTTTGGCTAGGCCTTCCCTGGAAGTTTTAATTTTGTGGTTTCTTTAAACAAGTGACTAGTTATTCTTTGTATTTCTACTTTGTCATTTTGTTCTAAGACGACTGAGCATCTTTCAAGATTTCATGAAATAGTATATTCAGTCTCTGTTTTTGGTTGTGGTGTTTGGATGATACAATAATTATACGTACTTAGATATATACACATATGCTGTATAGACATACATATATACTATATATGCATATGTAATGTATATACATATATGCATACATAATGCTGTTTTCCAGGTCAGTTACTTTTGCTATGACATACTTAACGTGTTCTATTTTTCAGTCTGTTAACTTTTTTAAAATATATTTTATTGCCTCATGGAGTAATTGACTTCACTTTATCCCATTCTAATTTTCAGGGAGTCTTTATTTTTGGAGATAAGGTTTGGTACCTCTTGCAAAAGTTATTCATTCCCTTTGCAATTGTATTTTTTAAAAATTTCCTCATTTTCTTTTCTCTTTATTTTTAAATGTCGAATCTGAATCTTGTTTTTAAAGAATTTCTAATTTTAAAGAAGTTGTACATTATTTCTTTTCATCGATTATTTTCTTTGACTTTTGGAGACATTCTTTAGCAACTCTGGTTTCTGTTCTAATTTCCAAACTAATTTTAAATGTTGTTTTTAACCAATATGAAGGTTCTTAAATTTTTTTTAATTATATTTACTACACTTTTGTAGTAATCATTACATTATTTCCCCTCTCCTATGACATTTTCCAAATTAGTGTGTTTTTTTTTATTCCATAGCTTTCCTTAATTTAACTGGAGCCTCCCTTTTTGATTTCTCCTTTTCTTTTTTTATTCCATCTTTATGCAGGATCTTTTTATTCTGAGTGATTTGATTAGTATGATTTTTTGGAGGGATTTTTCCCCTTGCTGCCAATGTATTTGTTCTTTTTTATTATTTTCATGACTATATTTCCTGTTTCATGATGATGGAAGGGACCTGGGCAGAGGCAAAAACTTTCATTCAGGCATCTTGAAGGAACCTCTAAGGAATAATTTATTTTGAAGGAAAAGAGAATGGAACTAAATTCAGCTTGGTGCTTTTACATGAAACTGTAAAGAAAGGGTTCGAAAAAATTCACAAACCTACAATGCTGGTTAATTTTGATGCTGTACTAATTTTAATTGTCAAATGATTTGAGTTGCATTTTTTTCTAGGACATTATTGAAAAGTTTCTTGGGAAGTTTTGGTTTTTTTTGTCTGTTATATATACAGAGTTTTAATAAAAGTATCAGTCTTTTTTCAAACAGTTAGCAAAATATTTTTTAAAAATATATTTTCAGGGCTAAGATTCTTAAAATCTAGCCACTGTTCAGATTCTTAAAATCTAGCCATTGCTCAGATTCTTATAATCTAGCCAATAGTTCACTAATGTTCAGACTCCTTAAGTCTGCCCAATATGACAGATGTTCTAATAAACCTTTTCTTTGGCTGAAAGAAGACCTGGGTCTAATTCTTTCGGGAAGGATCCACGTGTTGTGATTTTGGTGTCCCAGCACCCATACACAGAAACTGCTTAACCCCAAGTTCTACTCCAGCCAAGACTGGAAGGTATGTAAGCCTCTCCCCACACCTTCCTTTCTCTGCAGCTGGGGTCTCTCTCCAGGCACCAAGGCTTGGAGGTGCTTTTTGGGTAGACAGTTAGAAGGCTGTCTTACACTTGGCCTGATGCTCTCAGGCTCTAGGTCTACTGGTTAAGTTTGAGGCCATGGACCTGGCTACACCTTTTGGAGCATAGAGGACAAGGACAGATACTCTATCTCGAAGTTTGTGCCTAATTCTATCAATTCTTTCAGGGCTAGGGAATTGGGGAAAACTGCAGTTGCTTTTTGGTTTCCTGAGGCTTATTTACTCTCTTCCCTCCACACCCTTTAATCCTCCTTCATGGAGGTTACAGGAAAAGTTAGAACAGCTAAAAATATCTTGGCAGATTCTGGAGGTTTTATGATTGATCATTAAGGAGTTTTGAAACACCTCCTTACAACCCTGGTCACTCCCTTCTCTTGAGTCAAGAGAATATCTGTTAATCCCTGTTATAGGAGAAGAGAGTTTCACCCTTTCCTCCTCACCTTTGATTTCACCCTCCCCCATCTGAGAAAAGTAATGGGGGGAGGGGTAGCAGCTACAGCTGGGGTCCCGCTGGCAATGGTCTTGGGCCCTGGGGAAACCTTTGCCTGGAAACATCACCCAGCTTCTACACATCCTGCTCAAGGTAAAGAAGATAGCCTCAGAACTTGGACTACAGGTCATCCACCTACAGTTGGTAGCAAACAGTGGGTACCAGCCAATGTCCCCTCATCATTCCCTGCATGCAGCTTGCACTCAGTTCTAGTCAACCTCTTTGGGACCCCCTTGATGCAGGGACAGTTCTACACCCCTTGCCACCAAGAAACAGTTTCAGAAGCCAAGACCTTCACCCTTTACCCCAAAAGAATTTGGCTCCCATTTGTTTGAGGGGGAAATGATGAGGGTGGGATCTGGACCCCAGAAAGGAAAAACCCTGGACTTTCCCACATGGCCAAATCTCTGCCTTTTGTCTGAGGCTATAATCCTATCAACTGGCTTTTCATTGTGGCTACAATCAATCTCCCAATTGTGTTACCCTTTACCTAGCCTAGCCCTCCATTGTTTTACCTCTCTATAGCCCCCTGGGCATTTCCCACCACTAATCCTGGCTAGGCCCCCTTCTTCCTTGGCCACTTGGTCCAGGTCCCAGGAGTTCTGTTCACCCCAGCTTACTGGCCACTCCCATCCAGATCCTCCTTAGACCCTCCTCCAGTCATTCCAAACTACTTGGCCACTCCTAGATCCCTCCCACATTCTTTCTGTGTATAAGGTCCATCTCGGCTCCATTAAGGTGCTTAGATTATTAAAATCTAGTTACTGCTTGGATTCTTATAATCTAGCCAATAACTCACTACTGTTCAGACTCCTTAAGAGTCTGCCCAATTTGACAGATATTCTAATAAACCTTGTCTTTGGCTGACATATATATATATATATTTGGTGCTAGTACATTGATCTATATTGCACAGTTTTTCTAATTTTGTGGTGGATTAGTGAAAAGCATGAGAGTTTTAAAAAGTATAATATGGTTAAAACATTTTTTTAATGAATGTCATTTTCCCCTAAACAGTGTTATTTTTTTTCTCCTAATGCTAAAAGCAATGGGAGTAAAGCGGATACAAAAGATGATACCACTACAGCATTCTTCCATTGAGTCTTTGTCATATTGCCAAAGCTATAACATTTAGCATTAAAAATTGTTATCATGGAGTTACAATTAACTAACACTTGCCCAAAGCCAGTTTAAATGAAATAGTAAGAGTAGGAGTAGGAGTAGTTAGTAGTAATCTTGGTAGTAATAATGATGATAATGATGGTGGTGGTGGTGGTGATATTGCTTCTACTTATATGAAGTGCTATGATTTTACAAAGCAGTATTAAGAAAGTATAAATATTAAATATTATATAAGCTACAATTTAAACATTTGCTTTGCCAGATTATTGGTTATTGGATTAAAAGGAATTTAATAAAATTTAATTTTATGTCTTCTACTTATAGATATTTCTATATTTCTTTCTTTAAAAGAGTAAGTAATTCAATAACAGTATCGTTTCCCTCATATCATAGAACCTTAGTGTCAGAGATGATATCATCTGTAATATAATCCAATCCACACCTAAAAATGATTTCCCAGTACACATACCCAACAAATAGCCCACCAATGGCTACTCAAAGATCTCCAGTGAGAGGAAAAAGTGTTAATTCTAGAAACAGCTTGTTCCATTTATACAGTATTATACTTTCTAGGAAGTCTTTCAAATATCAAGTCCAGATTTGTTATGTTATGTAGTTATTTCCTCTAGTGCTAAAGAAGATTTCAATAGTCTTTTCTCCTGTGATGGGAAAACTAATAATACATGAGACAGGCTATTTTACTTTTGGAGAGTCTTTTAGTGTTTCTTGTACCACTACAAAAGTCAAAATTGGTATCTTTATCACACAATCCCTTGGAAGCGACTCTGTTCCTTAAGTGAGGGGGAATGTAATGTCCTTTGCAACAGCAATAGTACTAGGAACACTCTTTATTCAGAATTTAAAGGGATTGAACACCCAATCAGTGAGAGGTTAGAAGGAATCCTTGTGCCAGAATTGGGTAGAGGACCAGGCATCATTTAGAAGCACCCTTGTCCATTACCAGGTTCTACATCAGAATTCTAGGGTGGAGAAGAATGCTTGTGGTCACAAGTGAACACAGATCCCACTTGGGTTAGTACCAAAGTACAAATTAAAAGGACAATGACCTCTCCTTGTATCATGCCACCTTAGTATTCATAGTTTCCATTAATTTTCAGGTGATTCTTTTAGGTTCTTTAAGTCTACCACATTACTTTCAAACAAGTTACTAATTTTTGCTTTTAATCTCAAAAATCTTCACTATCATTTCAAGATTGTAGACAATTATTCTAATTGACTTTAGTTTGGTTTTAGATCTTTATCATTCACCTTCGGGCATAGCTCAATCCACTTTCTTCATTCATTTATAATGATAAATAATAGCAATGATAATGATGACATTGAATTAGCATTTTATAGTGCTTTAAAGTTTGCAAAACACTTTGTAAATATTATCTCTTTTTCTCCTCAAACAATAATTGAAGAAAATGACTTAAAGTCATTTACAAGAAAAGCTTCAAAAAAAAAAGGAAAGATTCATATTGCATACAAGCCCCAAAAGAATTCCCAAGTGATCTAAAGAAAGAAATTTTTGTCAAGAGTAAAAATGTGACCCCCCAAATCAAATGTGCCATAGGGGAAAAATTGTGAATGAGAGTAATTCAAGGAAATTATGAAAAGAGAATTAAAAGCTTAGGGAAAGAGACACAACAAACAGTGAAGAAAATAACTCATTAAAACTCAGAATTGGGAACTTCCATGTACCAAGATGGCAAAGTAAGCAGTAAATCACTATAATTCTCCTATATTTACCTTCAAACAACCATAAAATTGTGTCTGACAACAAATTGTAGAGCTGCAGAACCAGAAAAAGATGTGGTGAAACAATCCTTTAGCCCAAGAAACTTGGAAGATGGACAGAAAAGGTTTATCTCACTAAGGTAAAAGGGGAAGGTATTTCAAGACAAAAAGCATTGCAGCAAGCCAGTAGCAAGTCCCTTCTCACCAAACCAGCAGTAGATTCTGAGCCCCAGTGTGGTGGAAAAGGCAAATGCCAACAGCAGGACACCCCACATGCCTTAGCATAGCAGGGAAACCTACAAACTGCAGCTCCAATAATCAACATATGCTTCACTGTAGCCCTGGGCAAATAGGCATCCTCCAGCAGACAGAACTCCACTTGCCTCAGCACAGCTCTTGGAAAACAGGCACCCTCTAGTGGCCAGAAAACCATGTGCATCAGTGTAGCCCTGGGGGAAACAGAGAAACACCCCACTACCTTCAGCATATTCCAGACACTATGACTACGGCCTTAGTTCAACATCAGGTAAGCTGCAAGACACTATACAGTCTCCAGCAGCCCTAGTCAACTTCAACCATACCCCCTCAATGCAGCACCAGACATGAAGATCCCCTGGGGACCTCAAGGCAACATCAGTGCAGCAGCAGGCAAATAGCCATGACCTTGAGCTCCTGGCATGAGAAGCCTGAGACAGTGGCCCATTCACCCTGGAATCGGAACTCAAATTTATAAGAAAAAAAGGCCAAAAAAAAATAGTTCAGCAAAAAAAAAAAAAGGAATCTGACCATAGAAAGTTATTATGGCTACAGTGAAGAACTAGAAAAAGAACAAATTAAAAATCCTTAATTAAGCACCAAATTGGAAATCATGGAAATCAGATGATGTTAATATGATTGACTTTAAAATAAATAAAAAAAAACAAACAAACTATCGAGCTAATAAATACATGAGTTAGTTTTAGGGGAAATAAGATAGATAAGTCATTGATTAATTTGATTTTAAAAAAAGAAAGTACAAATCTAATTATCTAGTATAAAAAATTAAAAGGGGGGCAGAGCCAAGATGGTGGAGTAAAAGCAGTGACTTGCTTGAGCTCTCCCCCCAAAGCCCTCCAAATATCTATAAAAAATGGCTCTAAACAAATTCTAAAGCAGCACAACCCACAAAAAGATAGAGCGAAACAAATTTCCAGTTCATGACAACCTCGATGGTTGATCAGAAAGTTATATCATGCCTTTATCAGGTGGGGAGAGGAGTGCAATTTGGCATGGGCATGCAAGGAAGACTGCCTTGATATTTTAGAACCAGAGGGCAAAATAGAAATTAAAAGAATCCACCGATCTCTGCTTGAAAGAGATCCCCAAAGGAAAACTCCTAGGAATATTGTAGCCAAATTCCAGAGTTCCCAGGTCAAGGAGAAAATATTACAAACAGCCAGAAAGAAACAATTCAAGTATTGTGGAAACAATCAGGATAACAAAATTTAACAGCTTCTACATTAAGGGACCACAGGGCATGGAATACTATGTTCCAGAGGGCAAAGGAGATAGGATTACAACCAAGAATCACCTACCCAGCAAAACTGAGTATAATCCTTCAGGATATAAAATGGTAATTCAATGAAATAGGGGACTTTCAAGCATTCCTGAGGAAAAGACCAGAGTAGTATATAGAAGTTGACTTTCAAATACAAGACTCAGGTGAAACATGGAAGAGGTAAAGAGGAAAGAGAAATGGTTAAGAGACTTATTAAGGTTGCACTGTTTACATTCCTGCGTGGAAAGATTGTATTTGTAACTCACAAGTCCTTTGTAAGTATTAGGGTAGTGGGAGGGGACAAATTATGTGTATGTATACATAGATAGATAGAGGGCACAGGGTGAGTTGAAAATGAAGGGGTGATATCTGGAAAATAAAATTAAGGGGTGAGAGAGGATAATACTGGGAGGAGAAAGGAAGAAGTAGAATGGGGTAAATTATCTCACATGAAACAGACAAGAAAAGGCTTTTACAGTGGAGGGGAAATGGGGGGTGGTGAGAGGAAATGAGTGAATCGTATTCTCATAGGATTTGGCATAAAGAGGGAATAACATACACAATGGTGTATGGAAATCTATCTTACCCTACAGGAAAATAAGGGGGGAATGGGAGAAGAGAGCAGGGGGTTGATAGAGGGGAGGGCAGACTAGGGGAGGGGATAATCAAAAGCAAACACTTCTGAGGAGGGACAGGGTCAAAAGAGAGAATAGAATAAATGGGGGGTAGGATAGGATGAAGGGAAATATACTTAGTTTTTCACAACAGGACTACTATGGAAGTGTTTTGCATGACTACACATCTATAACATGTATTGAGATGCTTGCCTTTTCAATGAGGGTGGGTGGGGAGGGAGGAAGGGAGAAAATTTGTAACCCAAAGTTTTAAAAACATATGTTAGAGAGGTCCAGCAGAAATACAATTGACTTTGGAATCTAGGATCTTAATTAAAATACTGCATTAAACAAAAAAAAAAATTGAAAGGGTGAAATCACCACCATTTAAGAAGAATTAAAGTAACCATTAGGAAATATTTTGCCTAATTATGTGCCAATGAAGCTGACTATCTGAGCATAATTAATGAATATTTCTGAAAATATAAATTATCTAGGTTACAAATCAGGACACAGAATGCCTAAATAGTCCCATCTTGGAAAAAATAAATTGAACAAGACATTAATAAACTCCCTAGGAAAAAATCTCCATTCACATACAGTTTTTTTTTTAAGGCAATTGGGGTTGTGTCCGGGGTCACACAACTAGTAAATGTCAAGTGTTTGGTCTGAGGCTGGATTTGAACTCGGGTCGTTCCTGACTTCAGGGCCAGTGCTCTGTCCACTGCGCCACCTAGTTGCCCCCACATACAGTTTCATGAGTGAATTCTATTAAACATTTAAAGAACAATTAACTCCAACACCATATAAACTATTTGGAAAAATAGCTGAAGGAGTCCTGCAAAATTCCTCTTATGACACAAATATGGTGCTGATACCTAAACCAGGAATAGATAAAACAGAGAAAGAAAGTTATACACCAATTTCCCTAACGAACATCAATGTAAAATTCTGAACAAAATACTAGCAAAGCAATCAGAGCACCATATCACAAAGATTATACACTATGAGAAGGTGGGATTTATACAAGGAAAGCAAGAATAGTTCAATATAAAGAAAATTATCATTATAACTGACCATATCAGTAACAAAAGAACAGAAATCATATGATGTTAAAAGAAGTTTTTGACAAAATACAGCACCCATTCCTATTAAAAACAATAGAGAACACAGGAAGAAAAGGAGTGCTCCTTAAAATGATCAGCAGTATCTATCTAAAAGTATCAGCAAGCATTTTCTGTAATGGGGATAAGCTAGAAGACTTTCCAATAAGATCAGGGGTAAAGCAAGTAACCATTATTACCACTATTTTACAATATAGTACTAGAAATGTTAGCTATAGCAATGAGGAGAAAAATGAAGCAAAGGAATTAGAATAATCAATGAGGAAACAAAACTATTACTCTATGCAGATGATATGATGGTGTACTTAGAGAACCTTAAAGCACTGAATAAAAAATTACTTGAAATAATTAACAACTTTAGCGAAGTTGCAGGATATAAGATAAACCCAAATAAAACATCAGCATTTCTTTATATGACCAACAAAGCCCAGCAATGTGAGATAGAGAAATTCCATTTAAAATAACTGTAAACAATGTGAAACACTTGGGAGTCTACCTGCCAAGACAAACCCAGGAACTATAGGAACACAATTATAAAATACTTTCACACAAATAAAGTCAGATCTAAACAATTGGGAAAATATCAATTGCTTATGAGTAGGCTGAGCCAATATATAATATAGCATATACACATATATGTTATATATAAATGACAATTTTCCTGCACTAATCTACATATTCAGTGCCATACTAAATTACCAACAAATTATTTGATAGATCTAGAAAAAAAGTAACAAAAAAATTATCTGGAAGAATAAAAAGTCAAGGTTATCAAGGGAATCAATGAAAAAAAAATGTAAGATGGTCTAGCAATACCAGATCTCAAACTATATTATAAAACAGTAATCGTCAAAACTATCTGGTACTGGCTAAGAAGTAGAGTGGTAGATCAGTGGAATAGATTAGGTAAGCAAGATATAGTAGTGAATGACCATAGTAACCTAGTGTTTGATAAATCCAAAGACCCCAGCTTTTAGGATAATAACTCATTCTTTGACAAAAACTGCCAGGAAGGCTGGAAAACAATAGGACACAAAATACTTATAGACCAACATCTCACACAATATACCAAGATAATGTCAAAATGGGTGCATAAGTTAGACATAAAAGGTGACACCATAATGAAATTAGAAGAGCACGGCGTAATCTACCTCTCAAATCTATGGGGTAGAGAAAAATACATGAAAAATAAGAGATAAAAAGCATTACATAATGTAACATAGCTTACTATGATTGTATTAAATTAGAAGACTTTTGTACAAACAAAACCAATGCAACCAAGATTAGAAGGAAAGCAGAAAGCTGGGAAACATTTTTTAACAGCAAGTGTCTCTGATAAGGGACTCATTCCTCAAATATATAAAGAAATGGGTCAAATTTATAAGAATTCAAGTCATTCCCCAGTTGATAAATATTAAAGGATATGAATAGACAGTTCTTGGAAGAAATAAAAGTTATCTATAAGCATCCAAAAAATGCTCTAAACCACTTTTGATTAGAGAAATATGAGTTAGAATAACTCTGAGGTACCACCTCACACTTATCAGATAAGCTAATGTGACAAAAAAGGAAAATGATATATGTTGGAGAGGATGTGGGAAAATTGGGACACTAATGCATGGTTAGTAGAGTTGTGTACTGATATAACTATTCTGGAGAGCAATTTAGAACTACTCCCAAAGGGTAAACAAACTGTGCATACCCTTTGAATCTAGTATTACCACTATTGGGTCTGTATTCCAAAAAGATCATAAAAAGGAAGGGGAAATAAACTGTATGCACAAAAAATATTTATAACTCCCCTTTTCAAAGTGAAAAAATATTGGAAATTGGGACAATGCCCCTTGTGGGGGAATGAATAGCTGAGCAATTATGGTGTATAAATGTAATGGAATATTATTATGCAATATGACATATTGAACAGATTTTAGAGAAACCTGGAAAGACTTGCATGAACTGATGCAAAATGAAATGAGCAGAAGCAAGAAAACATTGTATACAGTATCAGCACCATTGTGGGAATATCAGCTGTGAATGACTCAGCTCCTTTCAGTAACACAATGATCCAGGACAAGTACAAAGGACTCACAAAGGAAAATGCTAATCATCTCCACTCAAAGAACTGATAGACCCTGAATACAGATCAAAGCATATTTTTTTCACTCACTTTATTCTTTCTCATATTTTATTTTTTCCTTTTGATCTATTTCTTCTTCCCCAACTTTGACTAATATGGAAATGCGTTTTACATGATAGCACATATATAAGCTATATTGAACTGCTAACATTTTCAGAATTGGGGAGGGGAGGCATGGAGGGAGAATAATTTGGAACTCAAAATCTTGTAAAATGAATGCTAAATTTTTTCTTGATATGCAATTATAAAAAAGTACTATTAAAACATTAAAAAAATCAGACTTGGCCAAATGTTGAAAGAGGTAAAAATTCTCACTAAAGAAAATAAATGGTTAAAAATAGAATTAGTCAAATATAAGCTAATGACCCAATGAAACATCTACAAAAAATAAAACAAAATGAAATGACTGAAAAAAATTGGAGAAAATATGAACTATGTCAAAGGAAAAATAGCTTGATATGGCAAATAGAACAAGAGAGAATTTAATAATTACTTCACTCCCTGAAATTTATGATAAAATTATAGGAGTCATATTTTAATTCAATTCAATAATTGAAAAAAGATTTATTCATCATCCACTATGTGCTGGGCTCTGTTCTAAGAGCTATGGACACAAAAAGAGGCAAAAGAGAGTCCCCTCCCTTAAGGACTGTATAATCTGATGGAGAAGAAAATATACAACTAAATATATACGTATATATATGTGTGTGTGTGTGTGTGTGTGTGTGTGTGTGTGTGTGTGTTTTTAGTTGGGACTTAAAGGGACCCGGAAAGGTTAACGAATGTAGTGGAAGAGTGACAGAATTTCAGGCATGGGGGACAATTAGAGAAAAAAAAAACACCCAGAGCTGAAAGATAGAGGATCTTGTTTGTAGAACAGCCACAAGGAAAAATGTCACTGAATTGAAAAGTATGTTTCTGGAAGTGAAGTGTAAGAAGGCTAGAAATGTAGAATGGGGTTAGTTATGAAGTCTTTTTTTTTTTTTTGACAGAGCATTTTGTATTTGCTCTGAGCGAAGCTACTGCAGTTTATTAACTGGGTTGTCGTGGTGACATAATCAGACTTGCATTTTAGGAAGGCAGAGGGAGAGGTAAAATTTGATTAGGTTATGGTTAGATAAGGGAATTGAGAATTTTTGAATGTGCAGGTGGTATATTTCTGGATAGAATGTGTGGCTGAGGTGGGGTGGAGGGGAAGTTTGTGGAAAAAGAGTAGGTTGAGGAATTGAGTAGTTAGGGTATTTGAATGAGAATCAATATGTATAATGAAGTCTCCTAGTTTGAGGGCAGGAGTTGGGAAGTAGAGAAAAATTATTAGCCAGATATCAAACACATTGAAGAACAAAAGAAAATGAACCCTTTAAAGCTCAGGACATGAATGCACTTGTGCTATCTTGTATTAATGTAACCTCCTTGAGGGTTGAAATCATTTCATTTTTGTATCCCTAGCCCCTGAAGTGGTCTAGGGCATTCCTTTTCCTTTTGGGTAGGTGTAAACCCAAGCCTTAACACAATGTATTTTCACGGCTCATGAGACTCATCTTCAGCTGCATGCAGCAATATGTTGATTCTAATTGGATCCCACCACAAACAATGGATCCAGAAAGAAAGAACCATGCAAAGGGCATTGCCCACAAGAAATTATGAAGGAAACCTGCTCAGACATCTTTGAACCAGTAGGCAAAATAGGAGTTGAAGGAATCTACTAAACACAACTTGAAGAATTCTCAACATGAAAACTCCCAGAAATTATTATAGATAAATTTGAGAACTACCAGGTCAAGGAGAAAATGCTAAAAGCAACTAGATGGTGCACTGGATAGAGCACTGGCCCTGAAGTCAGGAGGACCTCAGTTCAGATCTGGCCTCAGACACATAACACTTACTAGCTGTGTGACTCTGAGCAAGTCACCTAAACCCAATTGCCTTGCCTTCCCCCCCCAAATAAAATTAAATAAAATAACAGCAATCATGAAGAAATGGTTTAAATATGAAAGAGCTACCATCCAGATTACACAAGATTTAGCAGCTACCTAGATTAAGGAGTGGAGGGCTTAGAATATGATGTTGAAAAAGGAGAAGGAGTGGAGATTAAAACCAAGAATAATCTACACCACAAAGTATAATCCTTCAGGGAAAAATGGATATATAATGAAATAAGGCACTTTCAAGTATTTATGACCAGAGATAAATAGAAAATTTGACATTCAAACAGAAGATTTAAGAGAAGCATAGAAAGTTATAGATTAAAGAGAAATCATAGGGCATTTAATAAAGATAAACTGTTTACATTTTCCGTATGGTAAGATGATACTTTTACCTTCTTAGACTTTTATAATTATATGAATAGTTAACAAGAAGTCTACAGAGATAAAAGCATGAGTGTCATGTCGTAATGATCTAAAAATGAAGGAGTGACAAAGAGAGATGAACTGGAGAGCAAAGGGAAGAAAAGAGGAGGGAATTATCTAACATAAAAGAAGTGCACAAGACAGAATTTTTGTAACAGAGGTGAAAGTGGGAGTAGGTCAGGTAACTCTGTGACCATACTCTTATCTGAACTGCTTCAAAGAGGGAGGAAGATATAAGGATGCACAGCTGAGTATAGAAATTTATCTTACCAAATAGACAAATAGGAGTAAAAAGAACTAAGAGAAAGTAGGAAAGTGGTAAGAGTGAGTAAAAATTAAGGGATGCATTGGCCAGGAGCAAAACAGACACTTCAGGGGACAGAATAGAAAAGGGGAAAGATAAATAGAACAGAACTGAATAGAGGAAAATACAAGATTAACAGTCATAATTGTGAATATTAATGGGATGGACTAATCCATAAAGCAGAAAAGATTTGATTGGATTAGAAACAAAAATCTAACAAATTGTTGTTTGCAAGAGACACACTTGAAACAAAAAAAAATACAGAGTTTAAATAAAGGGCTGGCACAAAATCTATTATGCTTTAATAAAGTAAAAAATAGCAATTCCTATCTCAGAGAAAGTCAAATAAAAAAACTAATAAAAGAGATAATCAGGGAAACTAAATTTTGCTAAAAGATCTCATAGACAGTGAAATAATATCAATACTAAACATATGCAACAAATAACATAATGTCCAAATTCTTGAATTAAAAATAAATGAAATAGAGATAAAGGAAATAGAGAGAAAAAATAACTAAATTAGTGCAGGGACTTCAAATTAGTCCTCTAAGATTTAGATAAAGCTAACCATAGAATAAGTAAGAATGAAGTTAAGGAGATGAATAGAAATTGAGAAAAGTTAGAAAGGATAGAACCCTGGAGATTATTAAGTGAGAACAGAAAGGAGTAAAGGTTTTTTTCCCCCCTCAGTTGAACATGAGACCTTCATGAAAACTGACCATGCATTAGGACATAAAAAACTCACAAATGAATGCAGAAAAGCACAAATATTAAATGCACCCTTTCCAGAGTACAATGCAACAAAATTACATTCAATGAAAACCTTTTGAATCACAGATTACAAATGTTTGAAACTAAATAATCTAATTCTAAAGAATGGGGGCAGGTAGGCAGCACAGTGGATACAGTGCTGATCCTGGAGTCAGAAGAGTTCATATTATGGAGTTCAAATCACATCTCAGACAAGTTCTAGGGTGTGACCCTGGGCAAGTCACTTAACCTTGTTTCCCTCAGTTTTTTTTCATCTGTAAAATAGCTTGAGAAGAAAACAGAAAATCACTCTAGTATCTTTGCTAAGAAAACCCCAAAAGGGATCACAAAGAGTCAGAAATAGCTGAAATGACTAAATGATAAAAGAATGAGTAGGTCAAAGAAAGATTTATAAAAAATTATAAATTATCATTAAAGATAAAAACAATAATGAAGCTATATACCAAAATTTGTTGGATGCATTAAAAGCCTTACATGGGGATAATTTCTATCTTTAAAAATAACAGTTAATGAAATCAAGAGCAGATCAATCAGGCATGGTACTAAAGGGGGAAAAAAACAGAAAAAGAACAAATAAAAAAATTCCCAATTAAATAGCAAAATAAAAATATTGAAAATAAAAGCAGAGATTGATAAATGTATAAGTAAAAATAAAACAAAACTTTGAACTAATAAATAAAATTAGGAGCTGGCTTTATTCAAAAACTACATAAGCCATTAGCTAATGTGATTAACAAAAAAGAAGAAAAAAAACTACATTTCCAGAATCAAAATGAAAGTGTGAACATATATGCCATGAAGATGAAATTAAAGCAGATATTTTTCCAAATATATGCCAACAAAACTGAGAATTTAAAAGAAATTTTATATATGTATGTATATATATATACACACACATATGTATATATAATACACATATATATTTATGTATGTATGTATATCTATAGATATGCAGATATGTTGATAGATGTTGCCTTGATTAACAGAAGAGGACAGAATACTTAAGTAAATTTGTCATAGAAAAATAAATTGATTAAGGCACAAATTAACTTCCTAAGGAAAAATAAAAAACAGAACCAGATGGATCTGCAAGTTAATCATACAAACCTTTAAAGAACAATTAATTGCAACATCATATAACTATTTGAAATAAATATATAAAAGAACCCTACCAAATTCCTTTTATGACACAAATACAGTTTGGATACCTAAACCAGGGAGAGCCAAAACAGAGAAGGAAAGTTCAATTCCCCTAATGAATATAGATGCACAAATTTTAAACAATATACTAGCAAGAAGATTATAGTAATATATCACAAAGATCATACAGCAAGACTAGGTGAGATTTATACAAGGGATATAGGACTGGTTCAGTATGAGTATGAATATAAGCATAATTTATCATATCAATAACAGACAAAAATCATATGATTATCTCAATAGATACAGAAAAAAAGGTTTTGATAAAATACAACATTCGTTCACATCAAAAACATTGGGAAGTACAGGGCTAAATGAAGCATTTCTTAAAATGATAAGTAGTATCTATCCAAAACCAAGATGTGATTATCTGCCATGGGGATAGACTGGAAGCTTTTTAATAAGATCAGGGTTGAAGCCAGGATGTCCATTATGATGATTGATGATGATGATGATGATGATGATTGCTGTTGTTGTCATTATTAATTGTACTAAAATGTTTGTTATAGCAATAAGACAAGAAAAATAAATTGGAGGAATAAAAACAGACAATGAGGAAACACCACTAGCACTCTTTGCAGGTGATATGATGGTATACTCCGAGAACTTTAAAGAATCAACTAAGAAACTAGTTGAAAAAATTAACAGTGTTTACAACATTGAAGTATTTTAATTAAATAAACATAAATTATGAGCACTTCTAAATGTTACAGCAGGATGACATAGAAATAGAAATTCTATTTTAAATAACTGCAGAAACAGATAAAATCCAGTGCAACCAAGATTAGAAGGAAAGCAGAAAGCTGGGAAAGGTGTTTGTTTATTTTTACAACAAATGTTTCTGGTAAAGGCCTCATTTCTAAAATGTATAGAGAACTGAGTCAAATTTATAAGAATGCACATCATTCCCCAATTGGTAAATGGTCAAATGACATGAACAAGTATTGAAGTTTAGATGTTAGGGGTGCTGAAACTCCAAAATCACAACACACGGATCCTGCCTGAAAGAATCCTACCCAAGACTTCTTTCAGGCAAAGACAAGGTTTATTAAAGATGAGACACATAAACCAGATTCTTAAGGAATCTGAACATTTGTGATATTCATAAGGACTGGGCATGAGGAAGTCTCAGCCCCTAAATGGTGGCCAGGATGGATCTTATATACAAAAGGACTATGGGACAGATCTATGAGTGAACAAGTAGTTTGGGGTGACTGGAGGAGGGTCTGGGGAAGGGGTGACTTGATGGGAGTGGAGAGTAAGTTGGTTGACTGGAGAAAGAGTTAGGGAGGATATCAAGGATATGAAGTGGCTGGTGGCCATCCCAGATAAGACAATAGAGGACTCAGCGTGCATTTAGGTTAACAAAAATAGGGAGATTGGGCAATAAGGAAAGCCCAGTTGATAGGAATAAGAATAGCCTCCGGAGACTGCTAGCCTTCCTTGACCAGGCAAAAGAGTTCAAGTAAAGCACAAGGAAAGGGTATTTTGGGGGCTGTCTTGGGCCATGTCCCATCACAGGCAGTTTTCAGGAAAAGAAATCAAAGCTATCTATAATCATATGGAAAAAATGCTCTAAATCACTATTGATTAGTTAAATGTAAATTAAAGCAATTCAGAGCTACTCCCTCACACCTATCAGATTGGCTGATATAACAAAAGATGCAAATGATAAATGTTGAAGAAGATGTGGGAAAATCGAGACACTAATTCACTGTTGGCATAGTTGTGCACTGATCCAATCATTCTGGAGAGCAAGTTGGAAAAATGCCCAATGGGCAATCAAACTGCTAGGAAAACTGGAAAGCAGTCTGGCAGAAACTAGGTATAGACCAACATTTCACATTATATATCAGATTTGGCTTAAAATGGATTTCTGATTTTGAGATAAAAGGTGATGTTATAAGTAAATTATGTAGCATGAAACAAAGTTGCTTGACAGATTTACAGATAAAGTAAGAGTTTGTGACCAAGCACGATATAGACAGGACCTTTGGAGGTAATATGAATTATTTTAATTTCATTAAATTGAAAAGTTTGTACACAAGCAAAACCAAAATTAGAATAGAAGGAAACTGGGAAAAATAATTAGACAAAGTTTCTCTGAAAGAGACTCATTTCTCAAATGTATAGAGAAGTAAATGAGATTTACAAAACTAAAATCATTTCCCATTTGATAAATGGTCAAAGGATAAGAACAGACAGTTTCCAGGAAAAGAAATCAGAGCTATTAATAGTCATATGAAAAAGTGTTCTATGTCACTAATAATTAGAGAAAGGCAAATTAAAATAATTCTGAGATACCATTTCAAATCTTAGATTGGCTAACATCACAGAAAAGAAAAATGATAAATATTGGAGGGGATGTTGGAAAATGTATACCTTAATGCACTCTTGATGGAGCTGTGAACTGGTCCAAACATTTGACAGAATAATTTGGAACTATGTCCATAGACTACAAAAGTGTACAAAGCATTGGCCCCATAATACTGCTACTAGGTCTGTACTCCAATGAAATCAAGGAAAAGGAAAAAGATCCATATATTCAAAAATACTTATAGCAGCACTTTTCTGTTGAAAAAGAATTAGAAATTGAGGGGATGTCTATCAATTAGTGAATTGATTAACAAGTTGTAGCATATGATTTTGATGGAATACTGTTGTGCTATTATAAGAAACAATGTCTTAGATCATTGCTGAGAAAAGCTAAGTTGGTCATCATACAGTGTTGCTATTACCATGGACAGATATCTGCTGGTCCTTCTCACTTCACTTTACATAAGTTCATATGGGTTATGCTTTTTTTAAAAAAAATCATCCCCTCATCATTTTTTGTATCAAAATAGCCCTCAATTACAATCATATGCCACATCTTGTTCAGCCATTCCCCAATTGGTAAGCATCCTCTCAATTTCCAATTCTTTGACAGAATAAAAGATGCCATTAATGCATTTTTACATTTAAGTCCCTTTTTCCTTTTCTAATGATCTTTTGGGGGTACAGACCTAGTAGTCATATTGCTGGATCAATTATTATTCATAGTTTTATATCCTTTTGGGCATGGCTCCAAATTGTTCTCAACTCCATCAATGTACTTTATTGTCCCAGTTTTCCTACATCCCCTCCAACATTGGGTTGGCTAATCTGATATGGGTGAGATGATGCTACAGATTTGTTTCAATATGCATTTCTTTAATAAATAATAATTTAGAGTATTTTAATATAACTCTGTATAGCTTCAATTTCTTCATCTGAAAACAGCTGTTTAAATCCTTTGACTATTTATCAATTGGGGAATAATACATGTTTTCATAAATTAGATTCACAGTGAAGTGAACAGAACCAGTAAGTAATCAGTGGATTGTTTCCATTTCTATTTTTTCTCTTACTCTAAAATACCAGGGCAATTTTTCTTGATAATGTCTTGAAATATAATTGTTAGGGTGTTTCTTTTGGATTGTGGCTTTCAATTATTTCAATAATTCTTACATTATCTCTCCTAAATCTATTTCCCAGATCACTTGATTTTTTAAATGAGTTATTTCATATTTTCTTCTACCTTTTAATACTTCTGGTTTTGATTTATAGTTTCCTAAAGTCTCATGGAGTCATTAGTTTCTAGTTGCCCAATTCTAATTTTTAAGAATTTTTTTTTCTTTGCTGAGCTTTCATACCTCCTTTTCCATTTGGCCAATTCTACTTTTTGAGGAGTTCTTCCCTTTATTTGATTTTTGTGTCTTTTTCATGATTTGGCCTATTCTGTTTTTTAATGTGTCATTTTCTTTAGTAATTTTTTTGTGCCTCCTTTATCAAGCTGTTGACTTTTTTCATGATTTTTCTACATCACTCTTCTTTTCCCAATTTTCTTCTACTTCTCTTATTTGATTTCTAAAATCCTTTTTGATCTCTTCTAGGAATTCTTTTTTTTTTCCTGAAGCCTATTCACATTTTTCTTTGAGGCTTTGAATGTAGCTGTTTTGACTTTGTTATTTTCTGAATTTGTGTTTTGACATTCTCTGTCACCATAGTAACTTTTTATGGCCAATTATTTTATTGTTTGCTCATTTCCCAGCCTGTTTATTGACTTTTAACTTTACCAAACTTCAGGTTTTTAATGTTGCTATTTTCAGAGCTAGTTACGAATTTTAAAATTTTCAGGTCTTCTCAGTTGGTATAACCTGAGAAGAGGTGTCATTACTGCTCTCCTGGCCTGTGTCTGGACTGTGAGGGACCACAAGCATTCTTTTTTGCCCTGAAATTATGTTAGATTTCTGCTTCTGCTAGTGCTTCTAATCATCCTGGGACTGCAACATGGAACCATATATATATATATAGGCAATGCAGAAGAGTCCTGCTCCCAATGACAGCAAAGGGTGCCTTACAATCTCCTTCTGACCAGTTGTCTGCCTCAATTGCCATCTGCGGACTGAGAGATCCCAGAAGCTGCTGACACTCTCAGTTGTCCACACAGCCTACTTCTGACTTGCTTGGGCACAGCTTGTGTTGTGTTGGACTGAGCTCCACTCTCACCCCAGTGACACAGACCTTTCCTGCTACCCTTCTAAGTTGTCTTAAGCTGGAAAATTATTTCACCTCATCCTTTGTTGATTCTGCTTTTCCAGAATTTGTTTTGAGGCATTATTTTAAAGTTGTTTGAGGGGGGATTTGCAAGACCTCAACTGAGTCACTATTTTTACTTCACCATTTGGCTTAGCTGACTGTTGCTTTTAGAGAAAAAAGAATAGGGTTCAGCTGGTTATAGAAGAAAAGAAATTTAATGTTCATATCAATCTCTAACTTTTTGAAACCACTTATTTCTTTATTTCTTATAGCATAATAACACTACATCATGTTTGCTTACCTCAACTTATTTATACATTCTGTAATTGTTGGATATCCTCTTATATTCCAGTTTTCAGCTACCACAAGAAGAGTTGCAATATTTTTGTTGGTAAAGGATGTCTTCCTCTTTCTTTTATTACTGTTTTGTCACTTTTATCACTGTGACCCATCATGGGTGGGTCACAACACACGTAATGGTTATTAAATTTTGGTATGTAATTGTATATATTATATGCATTATATATATATATATATATATATATATATATATATATTTTAAAATGTTTGTACCCATTCACAGTTCCCCAAACATTGCATTAATACACCTTCCCTCTCCCCAAATCCCCTCCTACAGTGAAGTGGGCAGAAAAAAATTATGCTATAATATCTATTATAAAAATAGAAAAATTTGAGGCTTTTTATAAATGAATGAAGAATAAATTGAACAAAATGAGAACAATTTATACACTGGTAACAGCATGGTAAAAATAAACAGGTTTGAAACCTGAACTATGATCAATGCAACGAGCATTCATGATTCCAGAGAACTGATGATGAAGCACTGTTTCTGTCACATAGAGAAAATTGAGTTAGGGTGTAGAATGAGAATATAGACAGACAGACAGACAGATAGACAGATAGACAGATAGATAGATAGATGTATATTTATATATAAATAATATAAGTTTAATAATAAACTATAATTTATTTATATAGTTATTATATATTGACTGTATAAGCTATACACAGTTATATATCTTCATATACATGTGTGTATAGCCATGTACATATCCTTATATATGTATGTATACATATATTGTGTATATATGCATGCATATATATTTACACACATATATGTATATGTGTGCATAGCCTTTAAAAGCAATTTCTTTGCTTAATTGTGCATATTTGGTACAAGAATATTGCCTTCTTTTTTTCAGTCAGGTGGATAGTGGGAAGAAAAGAAAATAAATTTCATTTAAAAAAATAGAGGTGAGGATGCTACAGATGTGAAATTTTGCATGAACTTTCAGTGGAAATCCTTGTATTATTAATTTTATTTGACTGTTTTACTTTGTTTTAATACTTTGTTTAAGTTGTATATGTTATATAACATACATATGCTATATGACACATAAAATATGTCATAATAGTAAATAATAAATATTTTTAATAAAAATCAATAAAAATGAAAATGAATTTTAAAAACCTCACTCATTTATATTGGTATTGTTTCTAAGGGACCTTAAATTATTAAGGTAAATAAAATGAAAACCTCCACTTCTCTTCCTCTTCCCTCAAGGAAAAGGCCTAATTTCAAAGTCTTTTCTACCAGGGAAGGTAACTCAGGTTTAACCCTGATTAAAGAAAAGGCCTCTCCTTCCCCTTTATCTTCTTCCAAAGGAAAGGACATTAACTGACTATGATATCAGGAGAGGAGAACTGTGTGTATGGTGAAGGAAAGGCACTAGTTAAAAAATGAACCTGAAGAAAGGGAGAGTATGACATAAAGTCAGACCAAGGGGAGCAAAGAAAGATGGTTAATATGTAATAGTCTCGAATTCCTCTGAGATGTGGAACTCTCCTAGAGGCTTCTGCTGCTGTACATTGTAGAGGGAATTTAATACTTTATAGAAGACAGGACATTTTATATATTCTGAGGTTCCAGATGTTATTTTCTGGGCTTAAGAGCAAGAGATACTCAAAATTCCATTAACCTAATGGTATCCTGAAGACAATCTAGATTTAGTATACTTCTGTCCCTATACATTTTTGTAAAGCCAGGTTGCTTGAGGATCTTTCTCTTCTTTGTTTCCTAAATGAACCTACTGTTATAGTTTTGCCCATGATCAAGAGTAGTACTGAATACATTTGTGAGGAAGAAAAAGGCTGTTTTCATTAAAACCCTACTTTTAAGTAACCCCATTTCAGAAAAAAGAAATTGAACAAGCCATCCATAAATTCCCTAAGAAAAAAATTTCCATGGCCAGCTGGATTTACAAGTGAATTCTATCAAACATTTACAGAAAAATCAATTCTAATACAACATAAACTATTCAGGAAAATAGGTAAAGGAGTACTACCAAATTATTTTTATAATAAAAATATGATGCTGATACTTAAAACGAGGAAGAGCCAAAACAGAGAAAGAAAATTATAGACAAATTTCTCTGATGAATATAGATACCAAATTTTTTAATAAAGTATTAACAAAGAGATTACAGCAACTAATCTCAAAGACAATACATTTGACCGGGTAGGATTTATACCAGGAATGCAGAGCTTGTTCAATATTAGGAAAACTATCAGCATAATTGACCATATCAATGGCAAAATTAACAGAAATCAAATGATTATATCAATAGGTACAGAAAAAAATTTGGCAAAATACAATGCCCCTTCCTATTAAAAACACTAGAGAGTATAGGACTAAATGTAGTCTTCCTTAAAATGTTGGGTAGCATCTGTCCAACATCATCAGCAAGTATTATATGTAATGGGAATATCCTAGAAGCTTTCTCAATAAAATTGGGTGTAAAACAAGGATGTCCGTTATCACTACTGTTGTTCAATGTTCTACTGGAAATGTTAGCTTTAGCAATAAGAGAAGGAAAAGAAATAGAAGGAATTAGAATACAAAAAAAAACCCAAAGCTATCACTCTTTGCAGATGGTATGATGATACACTTAGAGAATCCTAGAGAATCAAGTAAAAAATTACTTGAAATAATAAACAACTTTAGCAAGGTTGCAGGATATAAAATAAGCCCACATAAATCATTGGCATTTCTATATATTATTAATAAGGCCAAACAGCAAGAGATAGAAAGTAAAATTTGGTTTAAAGTTACTGTAAGTATTATAAAATATTTGAGAGTCTACCTGCCAAAACAAACTCAGAAACTATATGAACACAATTAGAAAACACTTTTCACACAAATAAAGCCAAGTTTAAATAATTGGAAAAGTATCAGTTAACAGTTCTACCTAAATTAATTTCCTATTTCAGTGCTATACCAATCAAAATACCAAAATTTATTTTGTTGAGCTAGAAAAAAAATAACAAAATTCATCTGGAAGAACAAAAGGTCCAGAATATTAAGAGAATTAATGAAAAAATGGAAGGTGCCCTAGCTGTAGCAGATTTTAAATTGTATTATAAAGCAGCTATCATCAAAACTACTTGACACTGGCTAAGAAATAGATGGGTGGATCAGTGGAATAGGTTAAGCATACAAGACATAGTAATCAATGAACATAGTAATCTACTATTTGATAAATCCAAAGACTCCAGCTTCTGGGATAAGAACTCACTATTTAACAAAAACTACTGGGAAAACTGGAAAATATATATGTATGGTAGAAATTAGGCATAGACCAACATCTTACACCAGTATACCAAGATAAGATCAAAATGGGTGCATGATTTACATATAAATATTGACATGATAAGCAAATAAGAAGAGCAAGGAATAGTTTACCTATCAGATCTTATGCAGAAGGGAAGAATTTATGAACAAACAAGAGATAGAGAATATTATGAAATGTGAAATGGAGGATTTTGATTACATTAAATTAATTTTTTTTGCATGAAGTTAATGCAACCAAGATTAAAAAGGAAGCAGAAAGCTGGCAAACAATTGTTAAAGCCAGTATCTCTGATAATGGCCTCATTTATTTTTTTTTTTTGGTTAGGCAATCGGGTTAAGTGACTTGCCCAAGGTCACACAGCTGGCAAGTGTTATGTGTCTGAGGCTGGATTTGAGCTCAGCTCCTCCTGAATCCAGGGCTGGTGCTCTATCCACTGTGACACCTAGCTGCCCTTAATGGCCTCATTTCTAAAATATGTAGAGAACTGAGTCAAATTTATAGGAATACAAATCATTCCCCAGTTGATAAATGGTCAAAGGATGTAAACAAGCAGCTTTCAGAGGAAGAAATTAAAGCTATCTATAGGCATGTAAATGTTCTAAAATGCCCTAAATCACTATTGATTAGAGAAATGCAAATCAAACAACTCTGAGATATTATATCACACCTATCAGATTGGCTAACACGACAAAACAGGAAAATGATAAATGCTGGAGAATGTATGGGAAAATTGGAACACTAATGCATTGTTGGTGGAGCTGTGCACTAATCCAGCCTTTCTGGAGAGCAATTTGGAACTATGCCCAAAGGGCTATAACACTGTGCATATCCTTTGACCCAGCAATACCACATATATGTTTGTATCCCACAGAGATCATAAAAATGGGAAAAACAGCCATATGTACAAAAATATTTATAGCAGCTGTCTTTATGGTGGCAAAGATTTAGAAATTGAGGGGATGTCCATCAATTGGGGGATGACTGAACAAGTTGTGGTATATGAATGTGATGGAATACTATTGTGCTAAAAGAAATGATGAGCAGACAGATTTCAGAAAAACCTGGAAAGACTTATATGAACTGAAAAATGAACAGAACCAGGAGAACATTGAACACAGTAAAAGCCACATTGTATGACGTCTGGCTTAGATAGACTTCGCTCCTCTCAGCAATGCAAGGATCTAAAATAAATCCAAAACACTCATGATGGAAAATGTATCCACATCCAGAAAAAGAGCTATGTAGTCTGAACACAGTTGGAAGCACACTATTTGCTCTCCTTTTCTTTTGTTGTTTTGCTTTATTTCTTCTTTCTTATGGTTCCTCCCATTAGCTCTAATTTTTCAATACATCATGGCTAATGTGAAAATGTATTTAATGTGAATGTATAAGTAGAGTATATATCCAATTACAAGCCATCTTGGGGAGGGGGATTAAAGGGAGGGAGAGAAAATCAAAATATTATTGAATTGAATGTTAAAAACTAAAAATAAGTAAATTATTTAAATTTTAAAAAATAAAACCTCACCTTTTTTGGGATCCTTCTCTGAGAGAAAAACCTCATAGGATCATAAAATGACAATTACAAGGGAACTTTAATATCATTGATACCAATTTGTTCCTTTTAAATATAAGGAAATTGGGGTATAGAGAAGTCCAGTGACTTCCACAGGGTTTCATAACATTGAGTTCCAGATGACTCTAATATTTGTGAAGGAAAACTTAGCCAAAATTCTCTCAATTTCTTTTTCATAGTTCATTAGGAAGTCTTGTGTTTATTCTCATGTTTTCTGATTAAAACAAAAAAGGAGCACTTAAGGCCAAAACATGAAAAAAGAGAAAGGAATCAATTTTATAACTAGAGAATATTCATAGCCAGAGAGCAGGAGTAGAGAAAGTTGAACAAATTTGTCATAGCATTGGGTGATGAAGAAATGTGTTAATGAGGAATGGAAATGATGATTATTAATATTCTAAATATTATGGCCACAAATTACATCTATATGCAATTTTGGTGAGTATAATATTAATCTGCCAATTCACCAATGTTGTACTTTATTCCAACACATATAGAAGTCAATAGAAACGCAAAATTTCCATCATTAATTTCCATATTCTGCCTGGGTCATAGTCAAAAGTCTTATAAATTTATATTTTTAACTCCTATATTTCTGTGGTTGGGGGAGCTTTTGTCCATTAATTATTGTTATGTTTTTGGAATTTATTCATTAAAGAAATATCTTTACCTATAGCATACTGAATTCCAAGATAAGAACTTCTATTATTTGGGGGAAAACCATGTATGTTCACTGCACTCCGTGTATAATGTCCTATTCTCTTCCTTCAACATAGAGTTAAGAAAAACCAAGCACTTGAAAAGTATAGCATAAGATCTAGCAGGTCTACAATGCTAAAAAGTTTACTATAAAATACTGGTTCTGATTTTTAAACCTGTTCTAGTGGAATGTACAGAGCCAGGACACCAGTAAATCGGACACTTAGTTACACAATATTTTATCATGGCAACTCAGAAAACAAAGAGAAATGCAAAATGACCTTCATTTCAGACCATCTTGTTCTGTACTGATGACAGAGCGATGTAAAGGAAGCAAGAAATTCCAGTTATCACACAAGTTTTTGATCATCTATGAACTTTAACTGAGCAGTTAGTACTCTCAGTGGGAATTCCTTTTCCAATATCTAACAAAAATGGATTACTAGAGGAACCAAATGATATCAAAATTATTTCTCTGACATAAAGAAGGTCATAAGACCAAAAGAATTTGCAGTCTCTTGGGCAAACAGTTCAAGAGATTCTGCTTGTTGTGGTAAATAAAGGAGATGGTCGAATTTTTATTATTATTCATCCAAAAGCAAAAAGGTAATGCAACTTCATGGCGGACTTACTTATCTTGAATTGTAATTTTCATGGGAAGAAGAGATTAAAAGTCAAGGGTGCTTCCACTTTCAGGAGCCAAGATAGCAGAGTAAGAAGGAAGTCGCTCTTACCCTCCCTTATTAACCTGTGAAAGCTCAGAAAATATTGTCCCAGGAAAAACCCTGGAACAGTGAACCAGAAGAAAGATGGGGTACAGCAGTCTAGTAGCCCAGGTAACTTAAGGGATTAAGGGGAAAGGTCCCTCTTGCCCTGGGGGAAGGTGAGCAGAATAGAATGGGAGGCATCCTAGCAAGCTAGCTGAAAGCTCCAAATCAGCATACCAGGAGGAGATATTAAAACCCAAGTGGTAGAGCAGACAAACACCAACAAAAGGACCCCCAAATGCCTCAGTGGGGGCAGGGGAAATGGTGGAAACCAGCTTGTAAAACCATTATGTGCCTCGGCATTCTACAGCAACCAGATCTCCCAGTGCCTTCTCTATCCCCTGTGCCACTTAGCTTATTATATTATGAATAAATATAAATATAAATAAAAGCAGGCAAATTATCATCACATTTGGGAGCAAGGAACAGGAATGGGAAATGGGAAATGAGTCTCTTGATGCCACAAATGATTACTATAGGGGGTGGTAATGATCAGTTGTTTAGAACATGAGTCTTGATGAAAAAAAAAATGGAACATAGCCTCAGACTTGCACTAAGGTACATTAGGTAGCCATCTAACAGTGTGTTTTGTAAGTTCCAAGACATATAAAGTACATACATCCTAATGCCTCCCCACACACAAAGTCTTCTCCTCCCCATGATGATTCCTGAAAGTATAGTTTGAAATTCTTTAATTTGACGTGACATTTTCACCTGCTGATATGAATGTTTCAGTGCTGCACTTACCAACTTTTCAATCATGTTCACTCTAAAGTGAAGGATCCTATTTCTTTTTTTTTTCTTTTGGCAATTAGAGTTAAGTGACTTGCCCAGGGTCACACAGCTAGTAAGTGTCAAGTGTTTGGTCTGAGGCCGATTTGAACTCAGGTTCTCTGACTTCAAGGCCTGGTGCTCATCCACTGCACCACCTAGCTGCCCCTAAGATCCTATTTCTGAAAGTACGTTTTGCTAAAGCAATGTAGTAATGGAAATGAAAGCAATAAATGCCTGAAAAGAGGAAATATTATCAAATACCACCAGAAGGTTGAAGGAAGTGGTTTGGGGAAGGTAATGGGAGACTCAGAAGGGGGTGTGGCACCAGGGTTAAGTTTTCCTGTCTTTACAATATTGCCTCCAACTGGCCCTGGCTACAGCTGGGGAATTGGAAGAAGACAGTCTGGAAAAGAGAATTAAAGATCTGGGGAATTTAGGCCATCAGTATTTACAAAAGATTTCAGAAGCAACTAAAAATGGTGTTTGTTGTTTTTGTAATAACCTTAACTTTCTACAGCCACCTGAAATCTGTTCACATCCAGCTCTGAAAAATGTATTTGCTGAATGGGTAGAAAGTGATAGAAACACTTTAAACTAAATAGGTCGTAAAATACACCACAAATCTTTTTAGACTGTAATCAGAACACTTTGAAACTGTGCACAAAGGAAAAGACTGTGTGAATCACTAGCAAATTTAGTATCTTGCATATCTTATAAATATGTTGGGAAAAAAATCAGGTTTATAGCAATCAGAAGCACCCAAACCATTTCCCAGTTACCTCTATGTCAATTTCAATTGATCATCCAGGTAATAGAGCTAACCAACAATACCTTGATTTTTGCATTTTCATTTCACAGGTGGAGCCAGGGAGAGGGCCAGAATGAGCAGACAAGCAGGGCTCAGGCTAAAGACTGAGGCTGGAGGTAAGAAAATGTCATATCCCAAAGTTTCTCCTTCAAGGGGAACCCCAGATTTTTATATATAAAGTTCAGAACCAACTTCATAGGATTGTAGAATTTAAGTTAAAAGTGACCTCAGGAAAAAAATCAAATTTAAAGGATGAGGAAAAATAAAATATAGGAAGTTAAAGGGACTTGACAGTGGTCGTGCAGCTAGCAAATTTCTGAATCACTTTTTGAATGCAAAAGCTTCTTCACTTCTAATTCAGGGCTCTCGCTACACAGTGATGAGTCATTTGCTAGGAACTCAGTCTTCTGAGCTCAGTGGGTAGAAAAAGAGGCAAGTTCTTAGATTGGAAGCAGTAGTGAATGGCCAGACTGAGAGTTCAGAGACTGAGTGAAGACGTGTGATTTGGGGTTCAGATACAAGGTTCAGTCCCAAGAAAAGAGAAAACTTGTAAAAGGTTCATAAAATGTAATTTACTGAGTTTTCTGTGAGTGGAAGTTTTTCTGTTTTTATTTTAATTCTAATAAATACATAAACCTGGTCCACATGTGCATATCCCTAGTAAGCTTTAGCTAGGGTTGCCTCCATCCCCTGTTGTCCCCAACAACATCTATTGCAAGAGAAATTTGACTGTAAGTGGTGGCAGACATTGTTTAGGATTAGATAGATAGATAGATAGATAGATAGATAGATAGATAGATAGATAGATAGATAGTTGTCTGTATATCTAGACGTATATATTGTGTGTATACATATACGTGTATAGCAAATACATACATACATGTATATGCACACATATGTATATGTATATGTTTTAAAATATGTATTATAGGTGAGCACAATCTATAATATAAATAGAAAAGAAGGCTAAAATTTAGTCCTCAACATTTTCTGCTTTATCTGGCTTTCATTTGGGTCCAACTGGTTTCTTTCTGGCTTTGGGCATTTTGAACTTCTTTTAATAACACATCCTGGAAGAGTGAACCAAATGTTACCCTTACTCTGGAAAGGGACAGGGTATAGCTACCTAACACTGCTGCTATCAAGAAAGTTGAAGGAATGTTGGTAATTATTTCTTTCTTTATGAGTCACTTGCATTAATCTTATCTCAGGTGTGTGTGTGTGTGGGAAGAATAAAACATTAGGAGGCTGTTGCAGTAATTTAAGGAGTTCTTTTTTTATTTATTTGTACTGTTCCCTTGTATAGCCAATCTGCTAATGATGCAGATAATTTGAAGGTATTTCTGTGTGCCTGTAAAAGGTCAGATAACCTCTAGTCAGAAGTTCCATCCTCAGGTTTTAGGGATATTTTGCAAGAGCCAAATAAGTTTTGACTTAGAGCAGTATTTAAGCATGGTGCCAGCAACATACAGTAAACTTATCCTTTAGCCAACTGGCCGCTTTCCAGATATCTTAGCACTTGGGAACTGGATGTATTTTTAAAATGAGGACCAAACAATGTCAGATTGTTGATTCTGAGGCTATATAGAGGCAGTATGGCTTGGCTAGAAAAAGCATTAAGGGAAAAAGTGTTGTATTTGGCATCTGGTGACCTGGGTTCAAGTCACGACTTTGACATATACTAGTTTGTGACCTTGGACAAGTCACTTCCTTCCTTTGACCTCAGTTTTCTCATCTGTAAAATAAGATGTTTAACTCAGTGACCTCTAAGATCCCTTATGTAGCTTAATTATATTAATTCTTTTCAGAACTTTTGTCTAACATGATCAGTATGATTAACTTTCAACATTCAACTTAACTGTCACCTTTTATATGAAATCATTGCAGATTCCTTCTAGTACTTAGTAGCTTTTATTACAAAATCACCTTTTATTTATTTATTTTGGGAAGGTCATATGTATGTACTTATATCTATCTATGTAGTATCCCCAGTATGAATGTAAATTCTTTAAGGGCAATTTAGTCTCTGTATTCCCAGTGCCTAGAACTTGCTAAGCATGTATTAGATGCTGAATAAATGCTCACTGATAGATTAATAATTTTAGTTCAAATTCTCATAACTTTACACTTTAGATACATTACAAGAAAAGCCATTAAGTCATAGTTTCCTAACTAAAGTTAGACTGGAAGGCACATTACATGTAAGAAAAGCAAAATGATAAAATTAGATTGAATAGCAATAGAATAGGAATATGCAGTTTCAGAAGGAAATTAATAGCATTGAAAAGTGTTTTACTGGGAGGCTCAATCATATGAAGGAAGTTTATGATAGAGTAGAAATGCATTAGGAAATTGAGTGTGTTACTCAGAGACAGAGGAAGAAAAGAATCACTGGCCCAGAACACAGAGATTTCATGTTGATTAGAAAAGGAAGAATTGATAGAATGAAGTGAGGAAGCTAATTTTCTTTAAAGGTTAGTGAAGACAAGGTTAGTAATGAAATGTTAAGTGAGGGTTGTATATTTTAGGGAAATGAATTTAGGGTCAGCCAAAAGGAGGTATCATTAGCACTTATTAGACTAATTTATAGTACTGGAAAGAGAAATTATTATTTTGTTTACAGGTAAGTAAAATATGACTTGCTATTTCAGTTCCATCCATTACCCTAACAAAACTCTTACTTCAGGTAATAAAAGAGTTTAAGAAGAAACAAACCTTTGTGAGCTTTACATGGATTGGGAAGTTATATATTAAAACCAAATGTTCAGAGACTAAAATCAAAGGTTTCTTCTTTTACAATTTAAAAATTAAAGTTGAATCAAAATTCCTTTGCTCAATAAGTGAACTGCAAAGGACTCACCCTTTACCATCATAAAATTTTTAAGTATATGAATTTTTAATTCTCTAAAAATGCAGTTGACTTTTCCTCCTTTTTTGTGTCCCTTTATGATAATGAGTTTAGCATGTTCTTTTCTCTCTCTTAATGTGATCCTGATTTCATTGCAATACCTTGTGTTGAGAATACTGTTATTTATGAAAGTCCTGATGGATGCATAGCATTATGCAAGGCTCTGAAGAGCACACAAGGATTAAATAAGACTTGGTCATTGTGCTCAAATATTCAACAATCCAATAGTGTGATAGAATATCAACAGATGGATGTGTAACATACAAGATCATATGATAAGATTAGACAAGTTACTTTATGTCTCACAGTCTGTTTCCTTATTAAAATAAGGATAAAAGCATGCCTACTTCATAGGGATAATCAAATAATATATTTTGTGGAAAGCACTTTGAAGACTTTAACATATTATGCACATGTGACCTATGATAAAGATGATGATATTATCCAAAAAAAAAGTGCTATGGTATATCTGAAGACTTCGTGAAAAAGGTAGCATTACGGTGGGTTTTAAAGAATGATAGAAATTCAGTAGGTAACAATAAAGAGAGATGACATTTCATGCATGGGGACAAAGGGAACAAAGGCACGTAAGCAGTAGTGTGCAGCACGAGTCTGGAAGAAAGAGAATAGTCCTCTCTAGCTGGAGCACATAGTATATGGGGGGGGGGAAGTAGAATGAAATGGTACTAGGAAAACCTTGGTGCATGTAGGCTGTGGAGGACCATGAATTCCAGACTGAGGAGTCTGAACTTTATTTGATAAGTAGTAGGAAGTCATTGAAGATTTCTGAAGAGTAGTCACGCACACACACACACACACACACACACACACGCACACACACACACACATCTAAGAACAAAAACAATTATTCTGGGAGTGATATGAAGAATGGAATGTGAGAGACTTTAGGTGTGAAGATGTTTATTAAGGCTGTTGTAGCAAACAAGATATGTAGGTGATAAGAAACTGAACTAGGGAACCTGAGCTTCAGTATTCTCATTTAGAAAATAAATATACCAGTGCTTGCTATACCTAGATGACAGAGTTCTGTGTAAAGACCAAATGACATAATATAATGTATGGAAAGCACTGTGTAATCATAAAGGCTTAGTAGTAGCAGTAGTAGTAGTAGTAGTAGTAGTAGTAGTACGGTATTAGCCAATGTTTAATATGGGAAATATGTTGGTCATTTCCAAAATTAAATTCTATTAGATGGCAGTCTCTTGAACAAACCTACCAGTCAAAGTGCCAGACTCAGAGGACATTTTTTTAAAGGAATATTTTCTTTAATATTGATTTTTACTCCACTACTCATATTAACCAGAAGTGAACACAGAGCTAATAAATCCAGGTTACTTTTTTTGCAAACATACAGGCACCTGAATGTAAAATTACATTTTCATTTTTAATTTTTCTACTTCACTATTTTTTAATCAATGTCAAATAGTTTTCATAACTGCTATTCCTATCAACATAGTACGATGTCTGGAATTTCTTTTCCCCATTTGTCCCTATGTTTTTTCATTATTTACCTTCATCAGATTTTTTTACTCCAAATGATTTTTTAAAATTGTCTTGAGTTCTATTGAATTCTATGCCATGGTGTTTTGATAGGTCTAGCTTTAAAATTGTAAACAAACTTTTGTATTAGTTTCATTTTTATAATTTTCACATGGCCCAGACACTCCTACTGAATATTTCTCTAGCTATTTAAATTATTCTTTAATTATTTTAAAAGCACTTTGTTAGTAATAATAATAGCTTACATTAATATAGTATTTACTCTATGGAAGGCACTGTGCTAAGCATTTTGGAATTACTAACTAATTTCATCCTGATTATCCTTATTTTACAGACAAAGAAATTGAGGCAAACAGAGGTCAAGTGATTTGCCCAGAGTAACATAGCTAATAAGTATCTGAGATCGAATTTGAATTCAGGTCTTCCTGACTAGGCCCGGCTCTTACCTACTTCAAATAGCCACCCGTCCTCTCTTTCTCTCTATCTCATCTCTCTCTTTCTCTGTCTCTGTATCTCTCTCTCTCTCTCTCTCTCTCTCTCTCTCTCTCTCTCTCTCTCTCTCTCTCTCTCTCCCTCTCTCTCTCTCTCTCTCTCTCTCTCTTCTCTCTCTTTCTCTCTCTCTCTGTCTGTATCCACACACACAAACACACACACACACACACACACACATTTCTTGGAATTAGATTTCAGTTACTATTATTATCTCTTGGATTTGTTACTATCATATAAAAATGTTCCTGATTTTGACAGTTTTAATCTATAACCTGAAACTTTGCATAAGTGACTAAACATAACAGTTAGTATCTTTACTGATTATGCAGGATTTCCTAAATAAACTGTAATGTCATTAGCAAATAGAGATAGTTTTATCTCCTATTTTCCTACTTTTATGCCTTTTAGTTTCTTTGTCTTATCTTATTATTATTATTAGCATTTTCAGAACTATATTAAATAAAGTTTGAAAGCTTAGATATCCTTGTTTTAATTCTGTCTTTACTAAGAACATTTCCAGTGTATATAGAGTATATGCTTCTAAAGTTTGCCTTTTGTTTTACATAGATACTTTTGGTGGTTTAAAAAAAACTATCATTCATAGGAAGGAAGGAATCGAATCATTCTTTTTGAAGATTCTAGAGATGAATTTGTCATGGACACATGAACTTATCAAATAAAATAACTTAATAAAAGTAAGCAAGCCCATCTATGATGAAAAAAAGTATTAAATGTTTACATGATGCAAAAGTGTGACAAGCCTTTTTTTTTAAGGAAGTGTGACCTTATGTGAGTTTCATTGAAGAATATAGTGAAAACATTTATTGATACAGCCTCTGAATGGGGAATAAGATACAATTTCCTAGGGAAAGGAAGATGTTGGAAAGAGGAATAATTGAATTGAGATTTCATGGGAAGACATGACATTGATCGAAATCATTCAATCAAAGAGGCAGAAAAATAGTGATAGAGGGAATATTAAACTACATTTTGATCATAACTGGAAAGAGAAGAGACAAAATGAGATCATAGAGTAGTGTAGGAAGGTAGGAGGGGGGAGAGAGAGAGAGAGAGAGAAAGAGAGAGAGAGAGAGAGAGAATAGGGAAAAAAGATAGAATCAGAAATCTGTAGCTTAGATTGGGTAGCACATAGTGTTAGGGATGTATTGGAAACATCTTTTATCAACTAAAAAACCCCTAATTTTAATTTTTTGTGTAAACATCTGCAGACCAGAAATTGGTAAACACTAAATCAGGGCTTGGTTAATGTAGTATTTTTGATCATCTAGACCTAAGAAAATACTGGAAAAATTTTAGTAACACAGATTGAGCATAAAAGCTTTAGGGGGTTGTGTGTACATTATTGGGGTGTACATACATCCAAAATCATGCTGCTAAAAGTTTCACAACCTTTATATACATATGCATAATGTGTGTATACATATACATACATTCATACATGTATACATATCTATATACAGGTTATTAAACTTTTAGCATCACAATCTTGGATGTATGTGCACATAAATACTAGAATCAATTTGCTGAAAACAAAACAAGCCAAAAGAACTAAGTACTGACTTTGTAAAAACTAAACTGGGGACTTCTAGAGGAAAGCCAAGATGGCGGAATAGAGAAAACACTCAGCCAAGGTCTCCCAATATTCTTTTCCCAAAGAACTTTAAAATAATGCCTCACATTAAGTTCTAGAGTTGCTGAGCCAACAAAAAGTCAGACTGAGACATAACGTTGCAAAGAGAGATCTGTGACATGGGGGTAGGGCCTGGCCTATAGCCCACATGGATGAAACACCAGAGGTAAAGCTAGGTGGTAGTGATAGACACAGCAGCATCTTTTGTGTCTTTTAATCCAGAGACTTGAAAGGGGACTTGAAAACTGGTCATAAAGCTATTATGGGTACCCATGCACTAGTACTGGAAAAAAGGATGAGACACTGTTAAATCAATTAAGTTAAATCACTTCTAGTTCATAGTACAGTGGCCAAGAGGAGCACTTTGGAATAAGAGGGGAACAGGAGTCCTAAGGACAAGAATCACTTTTATTCATTAAAGATTGAGGACCCTGAGAAATAATATCACTTCTGGTCCCAAGGGATCAGTCACCCTGAGAAGAAGTATTGATTGCAATCCCCAGGGATCAAGGGCCCTTCCTGGGTAAGGGCCAGATTTCAGCCAGAAGAGCAGGGAGCACACCTCTAACCAAATCACACCACCTTGGAAATACTGAGAACTTCTGAACACCCAGAACTAACTCTGAAAACAAGAATGCATAAAAGTCTGAAGCTTAAAACAGTTCTCTCCCACCCCACTCATGCCAACCCTGGAACAGAGTCCAAGATAAAATGCAAAATCAAGAATTAGGGCCATGATGGCAAAGTAAAAGCAGTGATTTGCTTGAGCTCTCCCCCAAACCCCACCAAATACCAATAAAATGGATCTAAAATTCTAAAGCAGCAGAACCCACAAAAAGAGAGAGTGAAAGAAATTTCCAGCCCAAGACACCCTGGATGGTTGGTTGGAAAGGTCTATTACACCAGGTTGTTAAAGAAATGCAGTTCAGTGTGGGCACATAGGCAAAGCTGGAGCAGCCCTCAGGAGGTTGGATCAAGGGAAGCTGTGGTGGTTTCCAGACTTCTCAACCTGAAAACATGAAAGAGAACTTAGGAAGTCAGTAGGAAAAGTCTGTGGCCATGATGAGAGAGAAGCTCTGTCCCAGCCTCAGTCCCGCAGCAGCCCCAGAGCAGCAGATGCTTCCTGATCTCTGTGCCCACAGAGGAAGGGGAAATAGAGTGGCTAATCAGAGGTGGATTGCAGGGATCTATTTGCTGGTGCTGAGGTAGGATTCTCTTGCTCTGCATGTGCATGGATCTGGGTCACAGTTCTGAGTGGCAGTCCTGGGGCAAGGAGGAGTGCTGGTGTGGTGGAGCTTGTAGTGGAGGTAAAGATAGAATCCTCCTCACAGTTTCAAGGCAGAAAATAGTGCTTGTGGTCACTAACAGACCAGAGCAAAGTCCAGGAAAGGAGTAAACACCTCCCTTCTGATCATACCACCTTGGAAGAACTGAAAATTTACAGGTCCCCAGAAGTATCCCTGAAAACAGCTGCACAAACCCCCCAAAGCTTGGGACAGTACATTCTCCATACTGGAAGTGGACCCCCTACCTTAACAAAGGGTTTAAGACTCAAGTAATTGGCTGGGATCATGAGCAAACTGCTCAAAAATTCAGACCATAAAATCTTTCTTTGGTGACAAAGATCAAAACGTACAACCAGAAGACAACAAAGACAAAGCTCTTCCATCCAAAGCCTCCAAGAAAACTGTGAATTATTCCCAGGCCATGGAACAGCTCAAAAAGGATTTTGAGAAGCAAGGAAGAGAAGTAGCAGAAAAATGGGAAGAGAAATGAGAGTGATGGAAGATAATCATGAAAAACAAGTCAACAACTTGCTAAAGGTGACCCAAAAGATACTGGAGAAAATAACACCTTAAAAATAGCCTAAACCATATGGCAAAAGAAGACTAAAAAGCCAATGAGGGGAAGAATGCCTTCAAAAGCAGAATTGGCCAAATGGAAAAAAAGTCCAAAAACTCACTAAAGAAAATATTTCCTTAAAAATTAGAATGGAGCAATTGGAAGCTAGTGACTTTATAAGAAATCAAGACACTGTAAAACAAAGCCAAAAGAATGAAAAAAAAAACAGTGTGAAATATATCATGGTAAAAACAACTGACCCAGAAAGATTTGGAAACCAAAGTTTTTTAAAAAAATTTTTTCATAATCAACTGGGAAATAAGATATACAGGCAATGGGGCATAAAAATCTATCATGTCCTACAGGAAAATTTAAGGGGAAGGGGATAAGAGAAGGAGGGAGGAGATAGAAGGGAGGACTGATTAGGGGAAGGGGTGTTTAGAATGCACTATTCTTGGGGTGGGCGGAAGGATGAGATGGGGAGAAAATTTGGAACTCAAAGTCTTGTGGAAGTGAATGTTGAAAACTAAAAATAAATTAACAAAATCTTTGAAAAAATAAAACAAACACTCGGGGGGGGGATTCCTCATATAGCTATACATTTCAACTACAATCACTATGAGTCATCTTGTAAGAAGAGCCAAGAAGTATATCCATAGACCCAGTATCATCCATGTTTCTTCACTCTCATCATATCTTCTCATTTCTACCCATCTACATCTCTTCTATATTTCCTTCCCTCCAATTACACACCCACCACCCTCACTAGGCCCTCACTATTTTTTTCCCTATACTATTGCAATAGCCTTCTAATTGATCTCCTTGACTCATATCTCTCCACTTCACTCTATCCTCCATACAACTGACAAAGTGGTTTTTCTAAAGCAAAAGCCCAACCCTGGCAGTCACCTTGTTCAGTAAACTCCAGTGGCTCCCTCTAACCAGCTCCCATGTTCCACATCTGGCATGACTTACATTCTACTTCTCATGGAACAACTACCTCTTACCTCTAGGACCTAATTTAAAGTCCTGTTTGGCATTTAAAGCTCTTCACAACCTTCTCTTTTCCTACTTCATCAGTCTTCTTATACATATTCTCTAATCTAGCCATAGTGATCTACCCATCCAGATATTCCATCTCTCATCCCTGTGCCTTCACACTAGCTGTCCCACATAACTAGAATTCTGTCCTTCACCTTCAATTCTTAATATCTTAAGATTGGATTTTAAATCATAATAAACCATTAATCTTCCCCAACTTCTCATACCCTCAGAAATTATCTGATATCTACTTTGCATATATTTTTTATTAACATTCTATGTACATGTTATTTTCCCACTAACAGAATGTCAGCTTCTTCAGGGCAGAGACTATTTAGGGTTTATCTTTGTTTCCCTAGAACAATATCTTATTTATAATAGGCATTTAACAAATGCTTGTTGAATGAATGAATGAATATTGAATAAATTTCTGAATATGTTTGAAACTAGAAAAAAATCAAGAATTAGTGTAGAATAATGAATAGATAATGAAAAAAGAACCTGATCTCTCTCTCTCCCTCTCTGTCTTTCTCTCTCTCTCTCTCTCTCTCTCGCTCTCTCTCTCTCACACACACACACATGCACACACACACATATACTATAAGGTGAGAAGAAAGATTAAGGCAGGGAGCTAGGTGGTGCAGTGGATAGAACACTGGCCCTGAAGTCAGGAGGACCTGAGTTCAAATCTGGTCTCAGACCAAACACTTGACACTTACTAGCTGTGTGACCCTGGGCAAGTCACTTAACCCCAGTTGCCTTAAAAAAAAAAGATTAAGGCACAAGCTCAGAAGATATCAATGAAGTCAAAAAAGCTACAAGCAAAGCCTCAAAGAAAAGAAAAATATGAATTGAGCCTAACCCCATTAAAAATTCCCAGAAGATTTAAAAAACAATTTTCAAATCAAATAATAATGTAGAGGAAATATCAGGGAAGGAAATAAAAGCAAAGGAAAATATTATGAAGAAAAACAAGCAATTAACAGCTTGGAAAAGGAGGCATAAAATTACTGAAAAAAATAACACTTACAAAACAAAATTGTCCAGATAGAAAACACAATTGATAATAGCTATTCATTTTACTCAACAAGGAGGTAGAAGGGAAAGGGATTAAAAGAAGAGGAGGGGCAAAAGGAGGGCAGATGAAAAAAGGCAGTGATCAGAAGCAAAACAGTCTTTAGAGGATGGACAGGATTAAAAAAAGAGAGGGAGAAAAGGATAAATATCAGAAAACATGATAGAGGGAGACACATAGCAACCCATCATAACTGGATATGAATAGGATCAAGTCACCCATAAGACAGAAATTGATAAAATAGAATATATTAGAAATGAGAATACAGTAATATATGGTATTCAAGAAATAAACTTGAAATGGAAAGATGCACATAGAGTTAAAGTGAAGGGCTATAACAGAATCTATTATGATTCAGCTAAGTAAAAAAGAAAGGAAAAGCAGCATTAGGAATCATAATCTAATACAAAGGAAAAGAAAAGGAGACCTAGTTAAAAAGGATAAGCAGGGAAACTGCATCTTGCTGAAGGTGCCATTGATAGTGAAGTAATATGCATACTAAACATACATTTAGCAAATGGCATAGCATGCAAATTCTTAAAAGAAAATTTAATTGAATTATGTGAGAAAATAAAGAGGAAAACTGTATTCGTGAAGGACATCACCTTTACTTTAAAGAAGTTAAGGAGATATATAGAAATTTGGAAAAGTTAGATAAGAAAGACCTATAGGTAAAAATAGAATGGGAATAACAGCTATACATGGCACCTTCACAAAAATTGACTATGTATTAGAGCATAAAAACATCACAACCAAATGCAGAAAGGCAGAAATATTAAATGTACACCTTATAGACCATCATGAACAAGAGATAATATCCAACAAAGGGCTATGTAATTATAGATTAAAATTATTTGGAAACTAAATAATCTAACCCTAAAGAAATAAGTGGGTCGAAGAATAAATCATAGAAACAGTCAATAACTCTATCAAAGAGAATGACAACAATGAGACAACATGTCAAAAATTTTGAAATGTAGCAAAAGCAGTATTTAGGGGAAATTTTATATATGGAAATACATCAATGAAAGAAAGAACATAACAATGAACTGGGCATGCAACTGAAAAATTGGGGGGAAGCAAATTAATAATCTATAATTAATCACCAAAAATTAAATCAAAAAAATCAAAGTAGAGATTAAAGTGAAAGTTTAAAAAAAATTTAAGTAAGAAACAAAACAAGGAGCTAGTTTTATGAAAAAAATTAAAAGGAAAAAACATTGATTAATTTGATTTAAAAAAGAAAAAAAATTACTAGTACCAAAAGTGAAAAGGTTGAACGTAGCACCATTGAAGATTCAAGAAATTCAAACATTTCTTAGGAATTATTTTGCCCAATTATATGTCAGTAAAATTGACAATCTAAGTGAAATGGATGAATATTTACAAGTACATAAGTTACCTAGATTAAGAGAAAAGGGAATTAAATTCTTAAATAACCCTAGCTTAGAAAAAGAAATTGAACTGAGCCCAAAGATCATAAATTTGTAAACATTTTGACCCAGCTATACCACTACTTGCTCTCTCAAAAAGACTTCAAAGAAAAGGAAAAGAGGACCTATTTATGCAAAAATATTAATAGCAGCTTTTTTTGCAGTTGTGACAAATTTGAAATTAAGGCTGTGCCCGTTAACTGGGGTATTAGTGAGCAAGTTGTGGTAAATGATTGTGATGGAATACTATTGTGCTATAACAAATGATGAGTAGTCTGAAAGCTAAAATAATAATAATTATAATAATTCTGGAAGAACCAAAGGTCAAGAATATCATATAAGCTTTAGAGTTAGTAAGAGAAAACTTTCTTTAGGAAGAAATGGGAATTGGTCTTAATGTAATGACTGACCTACATCCCTTCTTTATGAGTTCCTGTAGGGTAAAGACACTGTTTTGTTCAATTATGGAACTCCCTCAATGATGAGCTAAATGACTTATTACACATAGAAGATATTCACATGGCTATTGAATTGAACTGACTTACATAAACCACCACTTTTCTATCTGTTACAATGCCATTTCTCATTTGGTTCATTTTTCTTAGGATACCATTGGTTAGTAAGGATTTTTCTTTTTAGAAAACATAACATGGCAAAATTTATATTTGCATGTCAGATAAATTAGGGGATGTATATTTCAATTATTAAAATATTCTTTAGTTTGCAACATTACTCATTGGAGGACTCTTTTGAAAAACATGTTGCTTGAGTTCATGTGAAGATGGTTGATCCCAAAGATCTGGAGATTAAGAAGGCTTTCACAGAACTATAAGTAAAGTTATTGCTACTCAGGAGAAGGTAAAGTTTACATATATATAGACAGAACAGCTAAATATAATGCAGAGTCATACACATCTTAGATATACAGAACTTATAATTTTGGTAAATGAGACCCACATGCATTAAAGAATAAGAATAATGTTAATTATTCAGTCCAAAAAGTAATTCATGGTAAACTGCTTGAGAAACAGAGAATAGTAGAAAAACAAATTAAGGAACTGGAAGTTTGCCCAAATTGAAAGAGCAGTAAACACTGTCCAGAGGAAAGGTTTTGTACCAGAGTTCTGTAGTTGGCATCTGTCTGCTTAGCCATGGGACTGAAACAAATTGTTGACTGACTGTGAAGCCAATTCAAGTGTATTCACTTGAAATACATTCAAAAGGTACTATTCATTCACTGTTAGCTTCTTGGATCTGACTTTTTCTTGTATGGGACTTTCTAGTGAGAAAACAAGGATTAAGCCCTCTGTGAGCAGAAGCTTCAAGCCTTTATTTCTCCACCAGTGCTGCCAAATAGAGGCATGATTACACTCCCTAACTGTTGTTTTGTTGCAGTTTTGTATAGTCTTTCCCACTTTCAGAGAATAATACTGGAGATGTACATTAGGAGAAGCTGATAACGACTTATATAATGTCTACTATGCTGCAGGCACTGTGCTAAGTGCTTTTAAAAAAACTATTTCTTCATTGGAAATAGTACTTAAGAGATTAAAAGATCAGGAAGCCCAAGAGGAAAGTCTGGGATTGCCAGACACCAGATGTTAATGTGTGACATTCCAAGGTCTAGTCTATCAACAGTAAATATTTTAACTTATCCATTCTTTCATCATCCATGCCACATTTACAAGTGGACTTGGTGAGAAGAACGTTAATTTCTCCTAATGAGGGCACTTTCCTCATGGTCCAAAGTGATGTAGGATAGAATGCCACCTTGACTTTGAATATTGCACAAGTATTCTACATTGATTTTGCTTAATTGTTATACTATATTATATATGTATATATATATATATACATATATATATGTATGTATGTATATATATATATATATATGTATTATATATATACTTAATTGTTATACTATAGCAATAGGTAAGGTAAGGATGGGGTATATTAGTGATATAAAAACAAAAGGCATATTTATTTTTGAAAAATGGATTCCATTTAGTTGGACCAAGGCAAGCATTTTCTATCAAAGTGAGATCGTAGAGAATTTGGTTAGCTAGCAAAATACTGATAGCAATCCTTTTCACTGACTCCCTCTTTATCATGCATTCAATAATACATACATTATATATTGCATTTATGTTCAGTGAATATACATTTTCATTAATAGCAGTGGTTTTTATAATTGACTTAATTATGGTTACAGTTAGCAACAGGGTTGGATTCAAATTTTTATCTCTTATCTGTAGGCCCTATACATTTTCCACTATATAATACTTCTTTTTATAACAGAGCATAACACTCATGGGATAGGATAAGAGAATGAAATTTTTATATTGGGAGGAGTTTCAAATTAGTATAAAGTCTGACCAATAGCCAGATAGTAGCATGATGATAGTGAATAGCTGGGAAAGGGGGGTGTTAGGACTTTAGTCCTGGCATTCAGATTAGATTATTTCACAATTTTGCCTGCAGATGACCTTGAAGCATGCCATATCATAGAATGAAGGACAATATCAAGGTACTTAGAAGTCTGAGGGTGCCCCAAGAGTAAAATAACATAGTATTCAAGGTGATATGATAGATCTACAGAATTCCAAAAATGAGTCAGTCAATCGACAAGCATTGATTAAGTACTTACTTAAGTCAATGTACTAAGACAGAATCCCTGCCTTCAAGAAGTTCATAGAGTAATGGGAGGAAAGATGCAAATGATGTAGAAATGTATTGTTCACAGGATAAATGGGAAATAATCCCAGGAGTTGCATTAAGAAGGACTGGGGAAGAACTACAAAAGGTGAGGTTTTGGATAGGCTCAAAGGGAGCCAAGGAAGGTAGGAGGTAGAGGTGAGAAGGAGGGAGAAAATTCTAGGAATGGGTGGGAGGATAGCCTGTGAAAATACTCAGAATTAGAGAAAAGGTTTCCAATTTTCTACACCAATCTCCTTTTCCGTTCTGCCAAAACATGGGTTTTTTTGTTTGTTTTTTTGTCTTCTTTTGCTTTTGTTTGTTTTTAGTTGTATAGTCTTATCATATCCTCTAAGGTTTAAGGAAGTCAAGAGCTGCAAACTATTTACTAAGTCACTCCAAGCTGTTTTCTCTTTAAGGGCTTTGAGACTAGAATGACATAATCTGTAGCTCTTAACTGGACAATTTATTCCATCTCTGTATCAGCATACAAAATTTAAGACAAAGCTTTCATATGCCCCAGGCAAGCTCTGGAAATTCCCCTTGTACATTTAAAAATTGTGCACTCTGTGCATTTCTGCCCAACAGAGACTTTGAGGCTTTACTATAACACACATGAAAAGACTTATCACAAAATAAGTAACTGCATGCTATGAAAAGCAGGAATTTCTGGTAGCAAAGATATGTGCATACACAGAGGGAAGTAATATTTAAAAGCGTCCCTTATTTTGTCCTCTATAGGTCCCATACTAGGTAGCAATTGTATGACTTGCCTATTTTTTTTTAGCATATTCTCTTCTCTACTATTATATCAGTGAAAATATAATTACACTTTTAAAAAAAATTAATCTAAATACCTTATTTTTATTATTTGTAAATGCCATCACCTTCCTGGTAGTTATCATCCACAGAGAGTGGTCATCATTGTTTTCATTTTTGTTTTTTGTTAATTTTGGAAAATACTGTTTAATGGAGAATATGTAGTTTGGAAAAGGTCATACTCTACTACTGATTCAAAGTCATCATTTGACCAAATTCAAGTATTTCTCTATGAAATGGGGTTAATTTTATGAAGATGAAACATTTCAGATATTAAGTATCATTTTGTAAGTTTTGAAAATGTATCTATGTCTTTTCCTTCTTTTATTTTTTCATTTGTGCCTGGTTCTTCCCGACCCCATTTGGGGTTTTCTTGGCAGGTATACTGGAGCGGTTTGCCATTTTCTTCTCCAGCTCGTTTTACAGATGAGGAAACTGAGGGAACCAGGGTTAAGTGACTTGCACAGGGTCACACAGCTGGTGTGTGAGGCTAGATTTGAATTTAAGAAGGTGAGTCTTCTTGACTCCAGACCTGGCACTCCAACCACTGCACTTCCTAGCTACTCATATAAATACATGTGTTTACATATGCACACACATACACACCAAAAAAACATATATTACAATTGCACATATATATGTATTACATGTATGCAATTATATATGTATGTGTGTATGTATATATACATATATTTTAGTATTACAATGAATCTATTAGCTCACCGATGTATAGATTACAAACCAATTACACCACATTGTATGTCATTCTTATGTATGTTTTCCCATGAATCCTCCATTTAAACATTCCTATAGTTTGCTCTATTGTTATTTTACTGATGCCAATGCAGCATTCAACTTGCCCATATGTTATCATTTATTCTTGGATGTGAATGACTGGAAAAGAAGATGGGTTGGTCATGTATTTGAAAAAATAAATAAAAGCTAGATAGTTATATTATGATAAGTTTACTCATGAGATATGGAGAGGCAGTAGAATATAGGAGGATGAATACTGGATTTAGAGTCAGGATTCTTGGTTCAAATTCCAATTCCAATAGAACAGTCTTTATGGCTATGAGCATACCATTTAATCTTTCTGAATTTCAGTTTCCTTTGGTATTTTGGATTACTCATTTTACATTAGATTTTCTTTGTTATAATTACTATAGAGAGTTATTTGCTTTTTTATTATGATTTAAATAATTGACTTTGGAATTGACTCACTTTATAATGACAAGATGAACTCATTTTAAACCTTCAAAACTTTATTACCTTTTCATTGCCTTCAATAACATCTGACAAGATAATTGTTATCAAGACATCAGCATGGGGAAAAAAAACACCAAGTTTCTAATATTGAATTCTTAGTCAGAGTTGAGAGAATGCTTCTATTGAATTGGTACCTTTCTATTATTAAAAAAAAAAAACTGATTGCAGGAATAGGATACACAAATGAAACCAAAATCTGCAAATTGGACAGTAGTTAAATTTTTGGTATGAGATCCTTTAATTATCAGAAGTATATTTCTTTCAAGTTGTCTTAGCACAGCATATTCCTTACAAATTATTACATTAACCTAGGCATCCAGCAAAGTGTTTTGAACATGGCTGAAATTCACTAAATATTTGCTGGTTTCAGTTGATGAAATCAAAAAATTCTCCTATGCCCTTGAACATTCCTTATATTTCGCTTTCTATCATTTGCAATTTAAAAATAAATTAGAGGGGGCAGCTAGGTGGCACAGTGGATAAAGTGCTGGCCCTGAAGTCAGGAGGACTTGAGTTCAAATGTGGCCTCAGACCAAACACTTCACACTTACTAGCTGTGTGACCCTGGGTAACTCACTTAACCCCAATTGCCTAAAAATAAATAAATAAATAAATTAGAGATAAAATGAAATGTGAGAGAAATAGAGGCAAAGAGAAATCTATGAAGGACAATTGAGAGAAACAGGAAGAGAGAGAAGGGAAAGGAGTCATGAAGGTGGAATAAAGGAAGGGAATCACCTGAGCTGTCCCCCAAGACCCTACAAATACCTTAAAAACTACTCTAAAGAAATTCTAGAGCAGAAGAACCCGTAAAAGATGGAGTAAAACAAATTGACAGCCAAAGACAACTTGGAAGCTCAGCAGGAAAGGTCTGTTGCACCAGGGTGAGAGAGGAGTAATAGCTCAGTGCAGGCCACACCAATGCAGATTGGGCCACAGTATAAATCACTGGTAGCAGCAGCACTTTCCAGAACTCTCAGCCCACAGATGTTAAAGACAATGTAGAAGATCAACAGAAAAGGTCTATCATACCTCTCCTGGGTGTGAGTGGAGTGCAGTCCAATGCAGGCCACTCTAGTACAGCCCCAGCCACAGAATCAGGAGTGGCAGCAGCAGTGGCTGCTTCCAGAGTTTTTAGCCCGCAGATTATAAAGGGGTTGAAGAACTGGTCAAAAGGAGATTACAGATCCTTACTTTAAAAAACATGTTAAAAGTCAAGTAATAGACTGGAGGAATGAGCAAACAATTAAAAAACTCTGACTATAGAAACTTACTATGGTGACAAGGAAAATCAAAACACACTCATAAAAAAATGAAAAAATCAAAACTCCAACATCCAAAGCCTCCAAGAAAATTATGAATTGATCTCAAGTCAAAGAAGAATTCAAATAGGATTGGGGAGAAGGATGGAGAGAAAGACAAAGATAATAAACATAACTGTGAATGTGAATGAGATGAACACTCCTATAAAATGGAAGTGGATAGCAGAATGGCTTAAAAACTACAATCCTACAATATTTTGTTTACAGGAAACACATTTGAAAAAGAGTGACACACACAGGGTAAAGGTAAAAGGCTGGAGCAGAATATATTATGCTTCAGCTGAAGTAAAAAAAAAAAAAAGCAGAGGTAACAATCCTGATCTCAGACAAAGTGAAAGCAAACATAGATCTTATCAAAAGAGATAAGGAAGGAAACTCTATCCTGCTAAAAGGCACCATAGGTAATGAAGTAATATCATTACTAAACATATATGCACCAAATATTATAGCATCCAAATTCTTAGAGGAGAAGTTCAGGGAGTTACAGGAAGAAATAGACAGCAAAACTATACTGGGGGGGGAACTCAGCCTCCACCTCTCTGAAGTAGATAAATCTAACCACAAAATAAACAAGAAAGAAGTTAAGGAGGTGAATAGAATATTAGAAAAGTTAGGTATGATGGACCTCTGGAGAAAAGCAAATGGGGACAGAAAGGAATATACTTTTTTTTTTATCAATGGTACATGGCACATAGACAAAAAGTTGACCACATACTAGGACATAAAACCCTCACAATCCAATGCAGGAAGGCAGAAATATTAAATGCATCCTTTTCAGATCCTGATGCAATAAAAATTATATGTAATAATAGGGTATATGTAATAAACATGGGAAGATAGACTAAAAATAATTTGAAACTAAATAATCTAATCTTAAAAAAATGATTGGGTCAAACAACAAATCATAGAAACAAACAATAACTTCATTTAAGAGAATGACAATAATGAGACAACATGCCAAAACTTATGGGATGCAGTGAAAGCATTTATTAGTGGAAGTTTTATATCTCTAAATGCTTGCATTAAAAAAAAAATAGGAAAAACTTAAAAAACTAGAAAAAGAACAAATTAAACACCAAATTAAAAATATTGAAAACCAAAGGAGAAATTTAAAAAATTGAAATTGAGAAAATTATTGAACTAATAAATGAAATAAGAGCTGGTTTTATGAAAAACTAATAAAATAGATAAACTTTTGGTTAGTTTAATTAAAAAAAAAAGAAAACCAAATTACTAGCATCAAGAATAAAAAGAGTGAATCTACAACCAAGGAAGAAGAAATTGAAAGAATAATTAGGAATTATTTTGACCAACTGTATGCCAATAAATTTGAGAATCTTAGTGAAATGGATACATATTTATAATAATATAAATTGCTCTTATTAACAGAAGAAGTAGTAAATACTTAAATAACCCCATTTCGAAAAAGAAATTGAACAAGCCATAGATGAACTCCCTAAGAAAAAAGCAACATGACCAGATGGATTTACAAGCAAATTCTATCAAACATTTAAAGAACAGTTAATTCCAATACTATATAGACTATTTGAGAAAAGAGGTGAAGAAGGAGTCTTACCAAATTATTTTTATGATACAAATATGGTGGTGATACCTAAACCAGGAAGAGTCAAAACAGAGAAAGAAAAGTATAGATCAACTTCTCTAATGAATATAGATGCAAAAATTTGAAATAAAATATTAGCAAAAAGATTACAGCAACTTATCACAAGAATTATACACTATGACCAGGTAAGAGTTATACCAGAAATGCAGGGCTGGTTCAATATTAGGAAAACTATCAACATAATTGATCATATCAACACCAAAACTAACAGAAACCACATGATCATCTCAATAGATGCAGAAAAAAACTTTTGACAAAATGCAACAACCATTTCTATTAAAAACACTAGAGAGTATAGGAATAAATGGAGTCTTCTTTAAAATAATAAATAGAATCTACCTAAAACCTTCAGGAAGCATCATATGTAATGGGGACAAGCTTGAAGCATTTCCAATAAGAATGGGGGTGAAACAAGGATGTCCATTATCACCACTGTTGTTCAATATCATACTGGAAATGTTAGCTTTAGCAATAAAAGAAGAAAATGAAATTGTAATTATTAGAACAGGCAAAGAAGAAACAAAGCTATCACTCTTTGTGGATGAAGTGATGATATACTTAGAGAATCCTAGATAATCAAGTAAAAAACTACTTGAAATTATAAATAACTTTAGCAAATATATAAAATAGGCATTCTATATATATAAAGGATATAAAATAAACCCACATAAATCACCTGCATTTCTAAATATTATCAATGAAATTCAACAGCAAGAGATAGAAAGAGAAATTCCATTTAAAGTTACTATAGACATTATTAAATATTTAGGAGTCTACTTCCCAAAACAAACCCAGGAACTATATGAAAAAAATTATAAAACACTTTCCACACAAATAAAGTTAGAACTAAATAAGTGGAAAAACATCAGTTGCTCATGAGTAGGCCCAGCTAATACAATAACAATGACAATTGTCCCTAAGCTAATTTTCTTTTTAAGTGCCATAAGAATCAAACTATCAAAAAAATAATTTTATAGAGTTAGAAAAAATAACAATGAGATTCATTTGGAAGAACAAAAGGTCCAAAATATCAAAGGAACTAATGAAAAGAAATGCAGGGCAAAGTGCCCTAGCCATTCCACGTCTTAAATTGTATCATAAAGCAGCAGTCATCAAAAGTGCTTGGTACCGCCTAAAAAGTAGAGTGGTGGATCAGTGGAATAGGTTAAGTATGCAAGACACCATAGTCAATGACTACAGTAACCTATTATTTGATAAACTCAAAGACACCAGCTTCTGGGATAAGAACCCACTCTTTGACCAAAACTTCTGGGAAAACTGCAAAAGAGTATGGCAGAAACTAGGCATAGATCAAAGTCTCACACCATATGCCAAAATAAAGTAAAAATGGGTTCATGATTTAGATATAAAGGCTGATACCATAAGCAAACTGGGAGAGCAATTAATAGTTTACATATCAGATTTAGGGAGAACAAAATAATTCATGACCAAACAGGAGATAAAGAACATTACGAAAAGCAAAATGGATATCTTTCATTACATTAAATTGAATAGTTTTTGTGCAAACAAAGCCAAAGCAGCTAAGATTAGAAGGAAGGTAGAAAATTGGGAAATAATTTTTACAACCAGTATCTCTGATAAGAGCCTCATTTCTAAAATATATAATAGAATTAAGTATAATTTATATGAATACAAGTCATTCCCCACTTGCTAAATAGTCAAGGGATATGAAGAGGCAGTTTTCAGGTGAAGAAATTAAAGCCATCTATAGTCATATGAAAAAATGCTTTAAATCACTATTGATTAGAGGAATGCAAATCAAAACAACTCTGAGGTACCACATCATACCTATCAGATTGGCCAACATGACAAAACAAGAAAATGATAAATGTTGAAGAAGATGCAGGAAAATTGGAACACTAATGCATTGTTGGTGGAGTTGTGAAATGATCCAACCATTTTGGGGAACAATTTGGAACTATGCCCAAAGGGCTATCAAAATGTGCATACCCTTTGACCCAGCAGTAGCACTTCTAGAGCTATATCCCAAAGAGTTCATACAAGTGGCAAAAGTACCCACATGTACAAAAATATTCATAGCAGCTCTTTCCGTGGTGGCAAAAAAGTGGAAATTGAGAGGATGTCCATCAATTGGAGAATGGCTGAACAAGTTGTGGTATATGAATGTAATGGAATACTATCATGCTATAAGAAATGATGAACAGGCTGACTTCAGAAAAACCTGGAAAGACTTGTATGGTCTGATGCCGAGTAAAGTGAGCAGAACCAGTAGAACATTGTACACAATAACAGCCACATTGTGCAATGAGTAATATTGATAAACTTAACCCTTCCCAACAATACAAGGATCTAAGATATCTCCAAAGGCCTCTTGATAGAAAATTCTATCCACATCCAAAGAAAGAACTATGTAGTTTGGATGCACATCAAAGCATACTATTTGTTTTTTGGATTTTTTAAATAAATTTATTTATTTTCAGCTTTCAATATTTACTTCCACAAGATTTTTGGTTCCAAATTTTCACCCCATCTCACCCCTCCCCCCACCCCAAGATGGCATGCATTCTGAATATCCCTTTCCCTAGTCTGCCCTCTCTTCTATCTCTTCCCCCGTTCTCTTATCCCCTTCCCTTTCTATTTTCCTATAGGGCAGGACAGACTTCTGTACGCCAATTCCTGTATTTCTTATTTCCCAATAGCATGTGAAAACATTTTTTCTAAAACATATGTTTTTAAAAATTTATGTTTCAAATCTTCTCCTTTCCTCCCTCCCCACCCACCTTCATTGAAAAGGCAAGCAACTTAATATAGGTTATACATGTGCAGTTATGCAAAACACTTCCATAGTAGACATGTTGTGAAAAACTAACTCTATTTACCTTAATCCTATCCTGCCCTCCCATGCTCTTTTTCTGTTGAATTTTTTTCCTCTTTCTGGATGTTCCTCCCATTGATTCTAATTCTTACTTACAACATCACTAATGTGAAAATATGTTTAATAGGAATGTGTATGTATAGCTTATATCAGATTGTGCACCATCTTGAGTAGGGTGATGGGAGGAAGGGGGAGAAAAATTTTAAATTCAACAGCATATGGAAATGATTGTTGATAAATCAAAATAAATTTAAAAAATTAAATTAAATTAAATATGTTTTTAGTTCTAAAATAATAGGCTAACTCTTTAATAAAATCCTAGAGCTGACAGGTATAATATAAGCCAGCTAGCCCATGATCTTGTTGCTAGGCAGTATTTATATCAAGAATCCATGTTATATACACTTGGTTAAAATATTATCAAGCAATACCTTGATAATGTTCTATTTCTTGTGTTCCCTTCTTCTCTTAACCTTAACCATCTTCCCTTAGCCTTAACCATTATCTGATTAAAAACTTTTAGAACCACATATTTTGCTAAACAAATTTCTACGTATATCATGCCACTTACTCATTGTGCAGAAGGTAGCCTGTTTTATAAGAGAGAACTTCAATGAAATTCTAATGAGTTTGGTGGTCAAGGTAAAACCAAGTGATTAATCAATTGACAAGATTAAAAGTGAAACAGATCAGTGGCTCCAAGCCCTCTGGTATTCTTGGCACAGTAGATGGACAAACAGGAAAAGGCACTTTGAGAAACTGCTATCTTATAGTATTTAATTTTATTAGAGATTTTATCCATTTGGGGTATTCTCAATGTAGATTGTAATAACTTCTTTATTAAGGCACTACTGCAAATGTTGTATATCATAATTCCTCTTTGCTTTGCTTTGTCATAAATCATTCTGAGTACCCACAATTTTGAAGGCTTTTTTCTAGTTCTTTCTGGATCTAAAGGATAGCATTGCATTCAAAGCTATAATTAGCCATTTTAGAACCTAGCAATAATAGCATTAAACACGTCCAGGGAAACAACATGAAACACACACACACACACAAAAAAAACCAGTAGTTCACTCCTTTAAGTCATTCATGAAATTCATGTAATTCATGAAATAGAAATAGCACAAGAAGAAATGAAGATAAATGAAGTTGAATGGATGAAGGGACTTTTAATTAATCAATTGGCTTAAATTGCTGGTACTGTGTATGTTAAATTTTTGCTTGCTCTACATTTTGTGCCTTGGAATAAAGATCCTGTTTCACCACCACAGTTATGGATATGATTTTATCATTCAGCAATTTTCTTTCTACTTTTTTTTCTTTTGCTATATGACAAGGTACTTTCCTTTGTCACTTATGTATATCCATCACAATGCCTCTTAATCCATTTTCACATTCAAGTTATTGTAGGGAACACTGTGCTTTCCCCATTACGCATCTTCCCCTTACCCTTTGTATTGTTTTCATTCTGATGAGATGATGTCATTTCACAATTTAATTCAATACAGAATTACTTGATGGAATATTGGTATAAAATTATTTTGCAATCATAAGCAATTTGGGATGGCTTGAAAGCATTCCCATTCCCTAAATAGTAATCCAACACAATCTCTTCTATCCAATGATGATTTAAACTATTTCCATTCAACTGCCTCATTTATCCAGTGAAAACCAAATTTGCAAAAGGTCTAGAGTTCATGTCACCATTTGAAGGAACTACTATTACTGGAGAGAACAGATGTGAACAGGATATATGAGTGAGTCACCTTGAGAAAAATAACCTCTTTAGGCCTTACTTTCTTCATTTATAAAATGAGTTTTGCTCCTCTGGTTCCTTCAGCTTTAAATCTATGAACATATCATCCTATGATATAAACAAAACCTTCCTAATAATTGGAATTACCTCAAAGTGGACTGGATTATTTAGAGAGAATATTGGATTCCTTCTCATTTTACATCTTTCAGCAAATTCTCTAGATGACAGCTTGTTTATTGTATTGAAATGGGCATTCTTTTTCAGATTTGGATTAGATTAACATACAGCCACTGAGATACTTTTTAACTCTAAAAGACTAAGATCATAAGATATGCATGTCTATGGACTAACTTGACAGACTATCTATAAAACAATATATCGTAACCTGGGTAATGTAGGGGGATTTTTATACATTTTGCTTTTACATTGTGGTCACATTATCCTGTTTGTTTTCTATTTCTATGGCAGCTAGTTTGTGTGATGAATAAAGTGATGGGATTTGAGTCAGAAAGAAGTGAGTACAATTTCTGCCTTAGACACTTACTATGTATGAGACCATGGGCAAGTCACTTAGCCTTTCCAAATCTTAATTGACTCATCTATAAAATGAGGCCAATAATAGAATGTATGTCACAAAACTGTTGTGATGTTTAAATGAGATAACAAATGAAGTATTTTGAAAACTATGAAGAGCATTATAAATGCTAGATAACATCATCAACATCATCATCATTAATGTATATGTTCACTGAGGGGCTTTCTAGCATCCCATGTCCTGTTGGAATCAGTGTGATATCTCAAAACAATTCAATTCAACTCAGTAAACATTTATTAAGGAACTATTATATGCTAGGCATGGTATTAAGTGCTGGAGATACAAATAAGAAACAGAAATTATAGCAATTGAGATTTGCAAATGATAAAGATTGAGACAAATAGTTCTGAGCATGACCAGTTTATTAACAATGGCTAGCAATTTGCAAAAAAAAAGAGTTCAAGACCAATTTTTTTTTCTTTTTAATAGAAATAGAAAGTTAGCTAACAGCTAAACTCTGCAAGAGCTCAGCTTCAGCAGAGAAGATAAATTGGTTACCTAGGAGGCTGAAGCCAACCTTTTGTCAGCCTTCTAGAGATCTTTCTGTGTGTTTGTCTTTCTCTCTATCACTGTCTCTCTGTCTCTTTGTATCTCTGTGTGTCTGTCTATCTCTGTCTCTCTCTCTTTTTCTCAAACACATACACATACACACTTCTTAGTCTACTATAATTTATAGAGGCATGATTGTATACTTGAAGAAATGTAGTTGTCAACATTCAATTGATTATAATGTTTCATAAAAGATAGACCTTGCCTTCAAGGGGCTTGCAAATCTTTGTTTTGCATGTGTAGTGTATAATTCCATTTATTTAATCATGTTTTTGTTTATTTATTTTAAACATTCATCTATAAAAAAGATGAACTCCAAATTCTCTTGGATATGGATATGGATAAAAACATACATCCATATTAGCCATGTTGCAAAAATAAAATAAAATAAAATAAAAAAGCATAAACCCCTTCCTCTCCTCCCCAAAGAAACCTGTACTCAGAGTCCGTAAGTTCCCTCTGGAGGTAGAGAGAATATTTCATCATAGGTCCTTGGGAATTGTCTTGCAGAATAGCTAAGTCTTCTACAGTTGAACATAATTGCAATATTGCTATTATTGTGTGTCAATATTATCTGGATTCTCCCCCCTTCACTTTGTATCAAATAAGTCTTTCCAGGTTTATCTGAAAATGTCCTATCATTTTTTACAACACAATAATTTTCAGTCATATTATATATGCCTTGTTCAGCTATTTCTCATTTGATGGACATCACCTCAGTTTTCAATTCTTTGCTATCAAAAGAAGAGTTGTTTTAAATATTTTTTATACACCTAGGTTCTTTTCCCATTTTTTTTTATCTCTTCAGAATATGGACCTAGTATTGATAATGCTGAGTCAAAGAGTATGCACAGTTTGATATCCTTTTAAACATCATTCCAAATTTTTCTCCATTATATTTTTACCATAACTCCACCAACAGTGCACATGTCTCCTATTTTTGATGCCCCCTTTAGCGTTAGTCATTTTTATTTTCTGTCATGTTAGCCAATCTGTTAAGTGTGAGGTGGAATCTCAGGAATTGTCTTAATTTCCATATCTCTAATTAATCATGATTCAAAGCATTTTTATGTGATGAAAGATAGCTTTGAAATTTTCTGAAATTTTCTATTCATATCCATTGACCATTTATCAATTGCAAAATGTCTTTAATTATTTTTTTATAAATTTAGATTAGTTCTTTATATATTTGAGTTATTAGGCCTTTATCAGAGAAATTCTGTAAGTTTTCCTGTAATTTCCTGCTTTCCTTCTAATTTGGGGAGCATTAGTTTTGTTCATGAAAATAAATTCTAATTTCATATACTCAGAATTATCCATTTTACTTTACATTATCATCTCTGTTTCTTATATGGTCATAAAGTCTTACCTTATGCATACGTTGGAGAAGTAAATTTTTCTATGACTCCCTAATTTACTTATGATGTCACCCTTTATGTCTAAATCATTTATCTATTTTGGCACTATCTTGGTAGACTGTCTGAGATTTTGATCTATGCCTAGTTTCTGCCAAACTACTCTCCAGTTATCCTAGCAATTTTCGTCAAATATTTAGTTCTTGTTATAAAATCTTGGACATTTGGATTTGTCAAATGCTAGATCACTACAGTCAGTTACTACTGTATATTATGTACCTAATCTATTCCACTGATCCATTGTTCTATTTCTTAGCCAGTAACACATTTTTTTGATTATCATCTGTTGGTAAAATAATTTGAAATCTGCAATGGTTAGGCTGCCTTCCTTAATATTTTTTTTTATTCATTTTCTTGACATTCTTAACCTTTGGTCATCCAGATTATTTTTTTTTAAATTTCTCCTGGTTCTGTATAATAATTATTTGATAGTTTGATTGGTACAGCACTGAATAAGTGAACTAATATAGGTAGAGTTGTCACTTTTTATTATATTGGCACAGCCTACCAATGAAAAATTAGTATTTCTCAAGTTGCTTTTATCTCACTTCATTTGTGTGAAAAGTATTTTGTAATTTTGTTCATTTAGTACCTGGGTTTGCTTGGCCAGGTAGACTTCCAAATACATTACCTGAAGTTGTTTTAAATAGAATTTTTCCTTCTGTCTCTTCCTGCTTGGTTTTGTTTGTAGTATATAAAATGTTTATGATTTTTGTGGATTTATTTTATCTCTTGCACCTTTGCTGAGGTTATCAATTGTTTCAATTTTTTTTAAGTTTATCCTCTAGGGGTAAGTTTATCATCATATAATCTTCAAAGAGTGGGAGTTTTGTTTCCTTATTGCTTATTTTCTATTTCTTCAGCTACTTTTTTTGTCTTTTTGCTATAGCTAGTATTTCTAGCACAATATTGAATACTAGTTCTGATCATGAATATTCTTACTTCACTCTTGATTTTATTAGGAAGGCTTCAAGTTTATCCCCATTACAGATAACGCTTGCTTTTAGTTTTAGATAGACACTATTAGTCATTTTAAAACAAAGTTCCATTGATTCCCTTGCTTTTAAATTGGAATGGGTGCTGTATTTCCTCAAAAGCTTTTTTTTGCATCTATTAATATAATCATTACATTTTTGTTGTATTTTTATCGATATGGTCAATTATGGAGATAGTTTTCTTAATATTGAACTATCCCTGCATTCCTGTTATAAAATACACCTGGTTATAGTGTATAATCTTTGTGATATATTGCTATAATTCCCATGCTAATATTTCACTGAAAGTTTTTGAATTTATATTCATTACGGAATATGGTCTATAGTTTTACTTCTCTTTTATTGCTATCCTTGGTTTAGGTATTTAAATCACATTTGTGTCTAAAAAGAATTGGTAGGACTCTTTCTTTGCCTATTTTTAAAAATAATTAATAAAGCATTCAGATTATTTTTTCTTTAAATTTCTTTCAGGTGATGATCTGTGTATTTTTTTTAACTTCTGTTTTAAATACTGTTTCTAGGATATCAGTACAGTTTCCTCTTATAATTTATTGAAATAACTATCTCTGATCTATTTTCTAGGCTTTCTATATTTCTACCTTAATTAGCTTACTTATTCAGTGCAATCCCAACCAAACTACCAAAAATTATTTTATAGAGCTAGAAAGATTAATAACAAAATGCATCTGGAACCACAAAAGGTCAAGAATATCAAGGGAATTAATAAAAAGAAATACAAAGGAAGGTGGCCTCGCTACTGCAGACCTAAAACTGTATTATAAAGTGCAATCATGAAATCTATCTGGTACTGGCTAAGAAATACAAGTGGTGGATCAGTGGAATTAGCTATATAAGATAGAGTAGTCAATTACTATAGTAATCTACTGTTTGATAAACCCAAAGACTCCAACTTCTCATATAAGAATTCACTATTTGAAAAAAAACCTGCCAGGAAAACTAGAAAATAGTATGTCAGGAACGAGGCTTAGACCAGTATCTTATACCATATACCAACATAAGGTCAAAATGTATACGTGATTTATACACCAAAAGTAATACCATTAGCAAATTAGGAGAGCGAGTAATAGTTTACCTGTCAGATCTATGGAGAAGAGATAGAAAATACTATGGAATGCAAAATGGACAATTTTGATTACATCAAATTAAAAAGGTTTTGCACAAGCAAAGACAATGTATCCAAGATTAGAAGGGAAACAGAAAGCTGGGAAACAAGTTACACAGCCAGTGTCTCTGATAAAGGCCTCATTTCTAAAATGTAGAGAAAATTGAGTCAGATTTATAAGAACACAAGTCATTCCCCAATTGATAAATGGTCAAAGAATATGAACAGGCAGTTTTCAGATGAAGAAATTAAAGCTCTATATAGATACATGAAAAAAAGTTCTAAATAACTATTAATTAGAGAAATGCAAATTAAAACAATTCTGAGGTGCTGCATCACACCTATCAGGTTAGCTAATATGAAAAAAAGGCAAATGATTAAGTGTTGGAAAAGATGTGGAAAAATTGGAACACTAATGCATTGTTGATGGAGTTGTGAACTAATCCAACAATTCTGGAGAGCAATTTGGAACTATGCCAAAAGGGTTATAAAACTGTACAAACCCTTTGATGCAACAATATCACTACTAGGACTATATCCCAAAGAGATTATATAAAAGGGGAAAGGAACTACACATACAAAAGTATTTTAGCAGCTCTTTTTTATGGTAGCGAAGAATTGGAAATTGAGGGGATTCCCATCAAGTGGGGAATGGTGGAACAGGTTGTAGTATATGAATGCAATAGTAAAATACTTTTGTGCTGTAAGAAATTAGGAACAGTCACATTTCAGAAAAAAAAAAAACCTGGAAAGATTTATATGAACTGATGCTGAGTGAAGTGAACAGAACCAAGAGAACATTATACACAGAAACAGCAAAATTATTCAATGACTAACTTTGATAGACTTACCTCTTCTCAGCAATACAATGATCTAAGACAATTCCAAAAGATTCATGACAGAAAAATGTTATCCATATGCAGAGAAACAACTATGGAGTCTGAATGTATATCAAGGCATACCATTTCCTCTTTTTTGTCTTTCTTGTGTTTTTTCTTTCCTTTTGTTCTGATTCTTCTTTCACAAAATGACTAATGTGGAAATAGGTTTAATATTATCATACATGTATAGTTTATATTAGATTGCTTGCCATCTTGGGGAGGTGGAAGGAGAGGGAGGGAGAAAACAATTTGGAACTCAAAATCTTATAAAAATGAACAGTGAAAACTATCTTTGCATGTAATTTGAAAATATAAAATACTATTAAGTTGGGGAAAAGAAATTGTTTTCTTCACTGAGCTTTTTGAACTCTTATTTCATTTGGCCAATTCTGCTTTTTAAGATATTATCTTCTTTAGTATTTTTTATTCCTCTTTTACAAAACTGTAAATTATCTTTTCATAATTGTCTTCTTTTGTTCTACTATTTTTACTCAGCTTTTTCCTCTACCACTCTCATTTATTTTGTTTTTTAAATTTGTTTAGCATTTCATTTTCCCCAGTTACATATAAAAACAATTTTAGCACTTCTTTTTAAAACTTTGATTTCCAAATTCTCGCTTTTCCTCCCTCCTCATCATATCTCATTGAAAAGGCAAGCAATTATAGGTTATATATGCGTAGTCATGCAAAAAAATTCCATAACTGACATGTTATGGAAGAAAATATAGACAAAAAACCTCCAGAAAAATAAAGTTAAAAAGTATACTTCAGTCTGTATTTAGAAACCATCAGTTCTTTCTCTAGGGATGGATAGCGTTTTTCATCATAAGCCCTTCAGAATTTTCTTGGATCACTGTACTGCTGAGAATAGCTAAGTTATTCACAGCTGATAATCTTACAACATTGTTATTGCTTTATACATAGTACATTTCACTTTGCATCAATTCATGAAAATCTTTCCATGTTTTATTCTGAGAGCATCCTGTTCATCATTTCTTATAGTACAATAGTATTCCATCATAATCACATACCAAATTTTGTTCAGTCATTCCCTAATTGATGGGCATCCCCTCATTGTCCAATTCTTTGCCACCAGAAAAGAGTTGATATAAATACTTTTGTATGTATAGGTACTTTTCCTTTTGTTTTGTTTTTAATTCATGTTTCGTTTTTGTTTAAACTCTTTTTGGTATTGCCAGGTCAAAGGGTATGCATGGTTTTATAGCCCTTTGGGCATAGTTACAAATGTTTCTAAAGAATGGTTACATCAGTTCACAACTCCAACAATAGTGCATTAATGTCTCATTTCCTACATCCTCTCCAACATTTGTCATTTTCCTTTTCTGTCCTATTAGCAAATCTAATGGCATGAGGCAGTACCTCAAATTGATTTAAATTGCATTTCTCCAATCAGTAGTGAGAGAGCATTTGTTTAAGGCCATAGATAGCTTTGATTACTTTATCTGAAAGCAGTTCGTATCTTTTCATTATTTATCAGGCAGGGAATGGCTTTCATTTTTATAAATTTGGCTCAATTCTCTATATGTTTGAGAAATGAGGCCTTTATCAGAGACACTTGCTTCAAAATTTTGTTCACAGTTACTATTACTAACTGTATTTCCCTCCATCCTATTCCCCCACCTCTGTTTATTCTATTCTCTATCTCATTTAACCCTGTCCCTCCTCAAAAGTGTTTTGCTTCTTACTACCTCCTCCCCAATCTGCCCTCCCTTCTGTCACCTTCCCCTTCTCTTAACACCCTCCCCTCCTACTTTCCTGTAGGGTAAGACAGATTTCTATACCCAGTTGAGTGTGTATATTATTCCCTCTTTTAGCCAATTTTGATGAGAATAAGGTTTCCTCCTTACCTCCCTCCTCCACCCTCTTCCCCTCCACTGTAAAAACTTTTTCTTACCTCTTTTAGGTGAGATAGGTTACCCCATTCCACCTCTCCCTTTCCATTTCTCACATTACATTCTTCTCTCACCACTTTTTTTTTTTACATCCCATCCCTTCATATTCAACTCACACCTGTGGCAGGTCTATATTTATTCCTTCTATCAGCCCTAATGAGAAACTTCTTGTGAGCTACAAGTATCATCTTCCCATGTAGGAATGTAAAGTTTTACTTTATTGAGTCCCTTATAATGTCCCTTTTTTGTTTACCTTTAAATAGGTCTCTTGAGTCTTTCATTTGAGAGAAATTTTCTATCAAGCTCTGGCATTTTCATCAAGATTTTGAAAATCTTCAATTTCATTGAATGTAAAAGCTACTTAATCTTGTATTTCCTGACAATGTCTCCCCAGTACTTGAATTGCTTTGGGGTTTTTTTCTGTCTGCTTGCAATTTTTTCTCCTTGACCTGTGATCTCTGGAATTTGGCTGTAATATCCTTAGGAGTTTTTATTTGGGGATCTATTTCAGGAAATGATCCATGGATACTTTCAATTTCTATATTACCCTCTGGTTATAGAATATCAAGGCAGTTTTCCTTATAATTTCTGGAAAGATTCTGTCTAGGCTCTTTCTTGATCAAGATTTTCAGGTAGTCTAATAATTTTTAAATTATGTCTTCTGGACCTATTTTCCAGGTAAGTTTTTTTTTTTCCAAAGAGATATTTCACGTTGTCTTCTATTATTTTCATTCTTTTAGTTTTCTTTCATTGTTTCTTGATTTTTCATTAAGTCATTAGCTTCCATTTGCTCAATTCTATTTTTTTGCCACTTAATAGTATTTTATTGTTTTCCAATTACCTACAAAGATAATTTTGAACATTCACTTTTATTAGATTCTGAGTTCTAATGTTTTTATCACTCCTTCCCCATGTCCTTGCCCCAAGACAGCATGTAATCTGATATAGGCTATCATGTACAATCCTATTAGACATATTCCCATGTAAATCATGTTGTGAAGGAAAAATCATAACAAAAGGGAAAAAACATGAGAAAGAAAAAAGATAGATACTATGTTTTGATCTGCATTCAGACATCTTAGCTCTTTCTCTGGATGTGGATAATGTTTTCCATCATGAGTCTTTTCGAATTGTCTTTAGATCATTATATTGCTGAGAAGAGCTAAGTCTATCAAAGTTGGTCATCATACAATATTGTTGTTACTGTGTACATTGTTCTCCTGGTTATGCTCATTTCTCTCAACGTTAGTCCATGTAAGACTTCCCAGATTTTTCTGAAGTCCATTTGCTCATCATTTCTTATAGCACAATAGTATTCCATTACCTTCATATACCACAGCTTGTCCAATCATTTCCCAATTGATGGGCATCCCTCAATTTTCAAGTCTTGGCCACCACAAAAAGAGCTGCTATAATTATGTTTGGATGCATAGGTCCTTTTTCCTTTTTTTATGATCTCTTTGTAATACAGAACTAGTATTAGTATTGCTGGATCAAAGGGTATGTGCAGTTTTATAGCCCATGCACATAATTCCAAATTCCTCTCCAGAATCATTGGATATGTTCACACCTCCATCAACAATACATTATTAGTGTTCCAATCTTCCTACATCTCCAATATTTATCATTTTTCCTATTTTGTCATATTAGCCTATCTGATAGGTATGAGATGGTACCTCAGAGTTGTTTTAATTCACATTTCTCTAATCAAAAGTAATTTAGAGGGGCAGCTAGGTGGCACAGTGGATAGAGCACTGGCCCTGAAGTCAGGAGTACCTGAGTTCAAATCCGGCCTCAGAACAAACACTTGACACACTTACTAGCTGTGTGACCCTGGGCAAGTCACTTAACCCCAATTGCCTAAAAAAAAAAAAGAAGTTTAAAAGTAATTTAGAGCACTCTAGATAGCTTTGTTTACTTCATGTGAAAACTGCCTGTTCATATCCTCTTACCATTTATCAATTGGGAAGGACTTGTATTCTTATAAATTTGACTCAGTTTTCTACATATTTTAGAAATTTAGAATTTTAGACATTGGTTATAAAAATTGTTTTCCAGCTTTCTGCTTCCTTCTGATCTTGGTTGCATTGGCTTTGTTTGTGCAAACCCTTTTTAATTTAATGTAGTCAAAATTATCCATTTTGCATTTCATAATGTTCCCTCTCTCTTGTTTGGCCATAAATTCTTCCCTACTCCATGTATCTGACAAGTAAACTATTCATTGCTTTCCTAAATTGTATATGTTTATCACCCTTTATGTGTAAATCATTTATCCATTTTGACCTTATCTTGGTATACAATATAAAATGTTGATAGATGCCAGGTTTCTATCATATTATTTTCCAGTTTTCCCAGTAGTTTTTTTTTCAAATAGTGAGTTATTCTCCAAAAAGTTGGAGTTTTGAGGTTTATCAAACAGTAGGTTACTATAGCTATCGACTATTATATCTTGTGTACCTAACCTATTCCATTGATCCACAAATCTATTTCTTAACCAGTACCAAATAATTTGATGGCTCCTGCTTTATAATACAGTTTTAGATCTGCTATGACTAGGCCACATTCCCTTGATGTTCTTGACCTTTTTTTTTCTTTTCCAGAAGAATTTTGTTATTATTTTTTCTACCTCTATTAAATATTTTTGGTGGTTTGATTGATATGGCACTGAATAAGTAAATTAACTTAGATAGAATTGTCATTTTTATTATATTATCTCAGACTACCCTTGAGCAACTGATATTTTTCCAATAATTTATATCTGACTTGATTTGTTTGAAAAGTGTTTTGTAATTGTCTTCATACAATTTCTGGGTTTGCCTTGGCAGGTAGATTTTCAAATATTTTATATTGTCTGCAGTTATTTTAAGTAACATTTCTATTTCTATCTCTTGCTACTGTGCTTTTTTAAGCAAAATATAGAAATTCTGATGATTTATGTGGGACAAATTCAAGTATGGATAAAGCAACAAAGTCCTGCCACAGCACAAGCAAAGAACCCCTTCAATCTCCTTCTGAGTTGTTCAGCCCTCACTTTTTGAGTTTCAGAAGCAGCAGCAGCTGCTGATTCAGTTGCTCCCAAGGCCAGCCCCTTGTTTGCTGGGGTGTGAGCTGGACTATATCCCACTCTCTCCCAGTTGTGACAGAACTTTCCTGCTTACCTTCAAAGTTGTCTTTGGCTGAAAATTGTTTCACTCCATCCAGTTGTGGGTGCAGCTGCCGTGGAATTTATTTAGAGTCATTATTTAAAGGTATTTGGAGAGCTTTGGAGATCGAGTCTCTGCCTTTACTCCACCATCTTGGCTCTATGTCCCCTGTTTTGTTTTGGTTTTTTAATGATTTTTAGCTAGTCCTGGAGTTTTTGTTGGGCTTGTGTCACATTTTTCTTTGAGGCTTTATTTGTAGCAGTTTTGACATCAATAGCTTCTGAATTTACATCTTAATTTTCCTTTTCACTATAGTAGCTTTTTATGTTGGGTTATTTTCATTTTTTGGTCATTCAGCCTATTTCTTGAATTTGAACTTTATGGTAAAATTAAGCTCTATTCCCAGGCTGGAAGTGTACTGTTCCAAACTTCAGGCTGTTTACCTCTGCTGTTTTCAAAGACATTTCTGGGAGTTTGTAAATTTTTGGTGCTTTCAAGGTTATGTGATCCAGGAAGAGGTGTTGTCATTGCCCCTTTGCAACCACTGTTTGTATTGTTCTTTAGGGTCTTTGCTCTCTTGGTACTAGAAATGATTCTGTTCCTCAAGGATCCTTCTACATAGTGACTAGTAATGATTCTGCTCCTCAGAACCTCTGATAAATTAGGATAGCTAGAGCTCTTCTCTGAAGTAGGAATATACAATGGAGTTGCCAAACAACACCCAGTCCTGCACCAAGTGCTACACAGGTGTCCCCCATTGTTTCTTTCTGACAAAGTGCCCAATCTCCTCACCACCTGTAGTCTAAGAGTTCCCAAAACTGCTGCCGCTGGTGCCACCTCCAAGGCCAAAAGTTAGTACTGCCACCATTTGTGCTCCTGGCCAGCCTCCACCTCAATGTTAAAGACCTCTCCTTTTGTCCTAAGTTTTCTTGCACTAGAAAAATGTCTCATCTCAATTCTTTTCTGGCTCTATTGCTCCAAAGTTGAATTTGAAGTGATATTTTAAAGTTGTTTGGAGGAGCTTGTTTCAAGACCATAGCTACTTTCTCTACCCCATGACCTTGGTTCCACCCCTGTGGTGTAGATTTGGTCAAGAGCTTTAAAAACACAATACACAAAAGAAACTGTAAAGAGGTTTGGGGAGGAGGGACACTAGGGCATATATTGTTCCATGGAATTGAAACCAAGTAGAAGTACTGATAGAAAATGAAGTGAGAAACAAATATTTGGATAATCTAATTGGAAGATTGCTGTGAAAATCAAATGACATAAAGTATATGTATCATTTATCAACATTAAAGCACTCTAGAAATGTAAGCCAGAATCATTATAGGTTCTGTTATTGTGTTTGTTATTTTGTTTAGATCTAATGAAATGCATTTTTCATCACACTTGAGGGAACACTTGTTAAATATATGTCTTTTATTTTTAATGTTCTATGAAATAAGTCACTGTACTTGTTATAACATCATAATATGTCAACTTATTTATGAGATACATTTTATCTTAAGGAAAATAACTATAATATATGCTATTTATTACATAAGATAAATGTCGATAGTCAAACTCTTGTGTGTGTATGTGTGTTTACGTATGTATTTTTTGTTTTAATTCAGTCATCTCTGTCTCTTTGTGACCCCATAGACCATAGCATGCCAGACCCTTCTGTCCTCCGCTGTCTCTCAAAGTCCATCCAAGTTCATGTTCATTATTTTTCCCTGACACTATAGATCCATCTCATCCTCCGCCACCCCCTTCTCCTTTCACCTTCGATCTTTCCCAACAACAGGACCTTTTCCAAAGAGTGCTGTCTTCTTATTATGTGACCAAAATTTTTAAGCTTCAAGTTCATTATTTGGCCTTCCAATGAATAATTTGAATTAAATTCTTTAACATACACACACATATACAGATAAATATGCATATAAACACATGTGTACATGTACACACATATATATCGCTGTGTATATATGTATGTGTATACATATATGTATATATGTATACACACACACACATATGAGCATAATTGCTCTCTCTATGTAGAGATATATAGCTAGAGACAGAGATAGAGTTGGAGATGCCAGAAATAGAGATGTCTTTTTTCCCCTTCTACTCTGTATGCTTCTTTTGGATCTGTCTTTAATTACTCTTAATTATCTTATATATTTAATTTCCCTTTTCTTTCTGCTTATTGTTCTTATACCTGCTACTCTTAGTTTCTAAGCATCTTTTCCTTCCATAATTTTCCTTTCTATATATTTCCCTCTTTCTTTCTTTTGTGTTTTGCTTTATTGTTGTTGTTGCTCTTTTGCTGTTGTTTATACTGTCTGAGGTTGGCCTTGGCCATAGAAAACTCCTATTGAGGATCACATTTGGCCTACTGAATCATAGAATGCAACCTCCTCCTTGGAAAGATCATTGCAGCTGCCTATATGGCGACAGAATAACAGGATTTGCTGTCCCTACATTCTTCACTTATAATTCCATGAGGGAGAGTTTATTGAGCATCTAGTGCCACATCTACAGCTTCCCAAGTAATTTTGTCTCACATATATTTCATTCCTTGACATTTTACTCTGATTTGTTGATAGCAGTTAATTCCCTATTGAGACCATTCAACTTAGATATTTAATAGTGACAGCTTTGCTCCAGGTTTAGCTTAATGTTGATTTGTTCCAATCATACTACATTAACACTGAGACACTGAATGAAACAGCCTGGGATGGTGTATTTGGAATAAGAAGTCTTGGGTTTAATGCTGCCCCTGGTCCTTACCAACTATATGACCCTGAAAAAGTCACCCAGCCACTTTAAAGGTCAATTTCTTGGTCTATTCAATGGGCATAATAAGTACATTACATGACAACCAAGGACATTGTAAAGAAAGTGCTTTTTAAACCTTAATGTGCTGTTAATATGAGCTCAGAATTATTATTGAGCCAGAATGTAAGTTAAGTTGTCATCTATGAAGTACCTATGTGACTTTTAATAAGTTTTAATAAGTTATTTGATCTGTTTTATAACTCAGCTTTGTCATCTATAAATTGGGAAAGTTGAATTGTACAACTTCTGAAAGCCCTTCTTGTTCTAAATCTTTGAATCAAAGGTTATTTTCCTTACTATGCCATTGCATGATAACTTTTATTCATTGTTTTGTGTCTGACTCTTCATGTCTTCAGTTGGGATTTTGTTGGCAAAGATACTAGAGTGGTTTTCCATTTCCTTCTCTAACTCATTTTACATGTGAGGAAACTGAGGTATAAAGGGTTAAGTGACTTTCCCAGTGTAACACAGCTAGTAAGTGTCTGAGGTTGAATTTGAACTCAGTTCTTCCTGACTTTAAGCCAAGTGCTCTATCCACTAATACAACTTACATCAATGTAATTATGCCCTGGGACTGTGAACAATCATATCTGATATTAACAAAACAAATAATTCATAAAGAATATAAATATATTTTCTCTGAAACCATCAACATTTTTGGTCTAATCCTTATCACTTCCTTCCTGGACTATTGCAACAGCCTGGTGGTTGGTATACCAGTCACAAGTCTATCCTTACTCCAATTCCTTCTCCCCTAAGTTTTCAAACTGATATTCCAAAAACACAGGTCTGACCATATCACCCTCTCCATTTAATCAACTCCATTACCTCCCTACTACCTCCAGGAGTAAATATAAAATCCTCTGTTTTGCATTCAAAGACCTTCTTAACCTACACCCATTTCTATTCTTCTTAAACGTATGCCCATTTCTGCCTGTATTCTAGTGACACTAAACTCATTGCTGTTCCTTTCACACTGCACTCCATCTCCCATCTCTAGACATTTTAATTAGCTATCCTCCATGCCTAAAAATCTCTCCCTCCTCATCTCTGCTACTTGACTTACCTGTTCTTATTTAAGTCTCAGTTAAATCCCGCCATCTATGTGTTAGACTCTTTGCTAAATGTTCAAGATACAAAGAAATAAGGGACAAAATGCTCTCTACTTCCAAGTTGCTCACAGTCTAATGGAGGAGACAAGTATATAAAACGTGTTGCATACAATTATATGCATATATGCATATATATGTGCATACACACAAACATTAGATGTATACATATATATATATATATATATGTATATATTCTCAGAGGCACAATTTATCCTATGTATATCCTATTTGTACATATTTCTTTGCATGCTATTCCCTGACCCATCCCCCTTCAACTGTCAGCTTTTTGAAGCAGGATCTATTTTTTTCCTTTATTTTCCATTTCTTTGCATCGACAGCACATAGAATAGTGCTAGGCTTTTTGAGTCTCTTCAGTTTCTTCAGGCTCTTCTGTCTCTATGAGCTTCAGATGCTTCTGGCTTCCAAATTAAAGAGAGAAGATATTTGATGACAACTCCATTTCAGATTGCTGAAGGGAAAATAATACATTTGGAAGAAGTTTACATGAGAGGAGATGTCTATTTCCATCTTGTCTTTGCCTAATTTGTTACACTACAGACATCAAGGAATTTGCTCTTGCATGAGATCTGGGATTCTTACTTGGATCAACCATTTCATCTATCCCAAGAGATCCTCCTTTACATATTTTCTGGAAAATATCCTCCTATGTATACTTTCTGTGATTTATTTTATAGTGGAATAAGTATTTGGTGGGAAAGGGTTCAAGCATTGGATATAAAGCCTAAAACCTCCATTCCCACAATCAATGAATAGCAATAGAGATTTAACTTGAAACTTAAATATATGACCCCAAGATTAATAATACTTAAAGGAGGAGATAAATATAATTCTAGCTTGGCAATTCCTTTCCATGAAGAGACCAAGAGATCAAACTTTTGGCCCCGACCTCCTACTTCCCCTCCTGGCAGAAAATAAAGTCTTCCTTGAAAAGGATAGGGGGAGAGAAGGCTAGAAATACCTATTCTGCCTCCCTTTGAGCAACATAATGGAACTTCTATGCTATAGCTCTTAGAAAATACAGTAATGGCTTAATTAGCACTTATTTACCAATTGATTCTTCCCAAGGGAGATTGAAAAAAAGAATGTGTACTAAGGAGTAATGATTAAAGAGGGGCATAATAATGAAGCTTGATAGAAAACCAAGGAATTAGCAATGGCAATGACAGCCACATTGACAAGAATAGGTTCTGTAGGAACTGACAAGCACTAAACTCTCTTCCACTCCTATAACAAGCTGAGAATTTTGTTCAGGGCTCTATGAAAGAAAAAGGAATGGAGAAACGGCAACATGCACCACACAAATAATTAGGGCTTGGGAAAAAAAAATAAAAGGAAGTGTTTTAGACACAACATAAGGGGAAAGGGGAAATGAAAAAGGCATATTTGGAATGTGTCTTTGTCTCCCTGGTTTAAAACATACATACATACACACACACACACACACACACACACACACACACACACACACACGGAAGAGGAGAAGGAAAGTGGATCTTTTGAACATGAGTCCTGGAGATAGAATAATGATATGTAACTCTTTACAAAAAGAATAGTTTAGGTGGCAGCTAGGTGGCACAGTGGATAGAGCACCAGCCCTGAAGTCAGGAGGTCTTGAGTTCAAATACGGCCTTAGACCAAACACTTGACACTTTCTAGCTGTGTGACCCTGGACAAGTCACTTAACACCAATTGCCTTATTAAAAAAAGAATAGTTTGTATGTATACAGTGCTTTGTAGTTTAATAAAAAACTGTTTAAACATTTCATTTAATTAACATAATGTGATAAGTTTGTGAAAAATTGCAATCCCTCATTTCATATATGAGGAACATGAGTCTCAAAAAAGTTGTGTGAAGTCACAGTGTAATTGTTAAACCAAAATATAGGTCACATGAGATCTTTTCAAAAGAAAAAAATAGGTCCACATTGATAAATCATGGCAATTGAAGGCTACACTCAAGATTTCTAAAGAACAAGTTTGTTAATATACATTTCGCTATAACACTCAGTATTATGGGATGCATTCCTCATATAAGCAAGGATTTTATTCTGTGGATCCTTGACTTTCCAAAAATAAAAAGAATGAATTATTCAAAAATCAATAAATTCATAAAATAAGTCACATGACTAGGTGTGGAAATCATGATCTGGAAAGTAAAAATCTATATGCGTTTCATAATTTTAAGTTTATAATAAGGATAAATATGATTTTGAAAGTTCTTTGAGGTCATCTTTGCCAACAGTTTTTAATGAAATCTGAGGAAATGGGGATTAGATAGTGGCCAAGTTATAACACAAAAACCATTGTTACATTATTTTAAAGAGTAGAGGATGAAGATCATGAAACAACAATACTATAGACATTTTAACACATATTAGAAAATTTCTGTTGAAATTCAATGTAAAGTTAGGATATATGAAGCTCAAAAATGTATCATAAGGAGGAGAAAATAGCTGCCTTTTTAGACAAATTATAAGAAATCACCAAGACATAACCCTTTGAGGTTATGGTGCAAACAAAATATACTAGTCAAACTGATCAACTTCATAAATATATAGAAATAGATGGATGCAGATAGGCATTTATATGCATATAGGTGTGCATATATATGCTATATATACATATGTACATTTACATATATATATATATATATACATATATATATATATGTAAATGTACATATGTATATAACCAGAGTGCTGATGGGTACATGGGAAACAAATTTTAATTTAAAGAGGGCATAATCTAAGGTTAAATAAGTTGTTCATTACTGTCATACAGTAAACTCATTAACAAGAAGAGGCCATGTTAGGTTTAGTGATAATCATAGAGTGGTAATAAGGATTATAGATCAAAAATCTATTTCCTTTACAGCATTCCAATTTCCCTGCCATGCCTTACAAAATAAGGGGTGTGATTGAAAGTATAACCAGTGCTGGAAAGAGTGGACAGAGAAGCTGTCTCAGTGAATGCAAGAAGAGGAAAGGGACAAAAAAGGTAAAGATCGTTACTCAGAGAACAGATATTTAGAGAGCAAAGATATAAATACTTTTCAGGACCCATATGCAGAAATGTATGTGGCAGCCACATTATAGAAGAACAAGAGGAGATATCAAGGAATGCTGTTGGGGATGGGTATCAAATGGTCAACCTGGCAGAAACAATTTGAGAGGATTATTAAAGATCTTGGGGAAAGCAACATAAAAGTCATGCCAATATTCAACTGGTATACTTATTAGAAAATTTGAGTGCTTCATTATTTAATTAGAAGCAGCAATAAAAAATACGTGGAAAAGAATCTCAAAAACAAAAGCAGAGAACAAATTCTAAATTATTTTGATTAACAATTAAAAATAGAAGTTAAAATGTTATATATGTATGTATGTATCAGAATTCAAAGCATTTAAAATAAACAATTTAACATAAAGATCACTTGTTACAGATAATTGGTAAATAAGGAAATTGCAGGCAAGAGAGAACACAACAGAAGGAAGATGTGAAAAATTTGTGATTGTCTAGGTAACCAATGAGGTAGTGAATTGGATAGAGTGGATGGCCTGGAATCAGGAAGGCTAATCTTCATCTGGCCTCAGACACTTACTAGCTGTGTGATCCTGGACAAGTTACTTAACCCTTATGTTTTCTCATCTGTAAAATAAATTACAGAAGGAAATGGCAAATCAATTTAGTACCTTTGCCAAGAAAACCCCAAATGAGGTCACAAAGAGTCAGACATGACTGAAAAAATGACATGGCAACAACAACAGATGGCTAAAATAGCTCCAACATAAAAAGAAAATACTATATCAAACACAAAAGAGAAAATTTGAACACTGGTGATACATTTTATGAGAGAACAATGTCAAAGAGAGTTACTGATATTTTTGCTTCTCTGCAAAACTGGAAATAATTGGGTCCTGATAAAATCTATAATTATTGGCTCTAACATTTCACAGTAAAAAAATGAAACTCAAAAATCTATAAATAATTCCAACAAGAATATATTGGCTTAGGAGCAGAAAACATGTGCTCCAGTATTTCAGGTATAGAAAAAACAGCTTATTATCAATTTGCTTTTTATTCAACATGTCACCTGAAAACATACTTGAATTATATTACCTTTATTGATTATTATGAAACTTTTCATTCATTTCAATTCTTTTGACTTAATCAAATGCTAAAAATCTATGAAATATATCCAAGTATAGTGAAAACATAAGGATTTTGTATTTTCATGTGGAAAAAATGTCTTTTTTAAATGCAGTACTAAAAGTCATGTCTAAAATGATTATTATAAAAGGCAAAATAATCTAGGGAGATAGTTTAAATCCTATGCTTCTTATTATTATTAAATCCATTATCACCTCTTCAGAACAGAGCTGAGCAGGCCTTATAAATTAAAGAGAGATTTAAACCAAAATAGGTTTTAATCACTTGACAAACTTAGATAACTTTAAATTGTATGGCTCAACTGAAAGTCATATTACACATCTACTTCATCTGATGAAGCATTATTGCAGTGATATGAAAATATCAGATGGGAATTCCAGGTCATGTAAGCAACAGAAGGTAGAGTTGATGTGCATTCCCAGGATCACCCCTCCCAGAAGCACATTTTGCACCAAAGACGAAGCAACTTCAGGTGTTCACATTGTCAAGGACACTAAGAAACAAACAAACAAAAAATAACAAAATAATCCAAACCCAGGAAGTGATGTTCACTAACCTCAAGCTCATTCAACAGCCCTCCTTCATCTCCCATACAGTAAGGGGCTGCACTAGCAGAGCAAAGACACAATGCATATTTACACCAAACACACCCCTACACTATTGTCTCCCCTTCCTCTTTCCAATGACATATAAAGTCTGGCTCCAGGCTATGGAAATTTCCTTCAGCCTCAATGTCTAGCTTGTAGAGAGCCCTTCAGGACCAAAAGGCTGTTGGGGGCTGCAAATGATTCTGCAAAGCTCAGAACTTCCAGTACCTCTACATTACTCTTGCAAGGAGAAGCAGACTCTGAACTGCTAGTGCTAGCCCAAAGAACTAAGGAACAGAGGGACTGGGACAGATCACAAAGGCAGGACACTGTACATGTGGGGAAAAGTACAGCACTTCACTAAGCCTGAGAGAAGAGCAAAGCATCCAGTTGAGACCATTTCTGACCTCTCCTCCTGGCCCCCCACTAAAAAAGTGGTTTGAGGCAGAGACCTAGGTTGGTGATCTATGGATTGTCCAAAGTGAGAAGAAGCTAAGATACTTTAATATCCAGCAACCTCCCCTCCAAGGAAACCACAATCAGATGGGTGGGAGTCAGAAGTAAGCAATAAGGAACGTGAGATAAGGAGACTGAAAGTAACAAATATCTAGGAAAATAAAACTCAAAGACCTTAAACATAAGCAGATAAATCAACAGGAAAAACAGAAACAACAGAAGGAAATATTACCTCTAGATCCAAAATGGATTTCAAGCATTTGTGAAACTGTAATGTTCATTCTTGGAGTGATTTAAAAAAGAAATGAGAATTTTAAGAGGAGAATTTGTCCTGCACAACTAAAAATAATAATGAGCATAATAATTGAACGTGCAATGGCAAGGCTCACCAAAGACAAAAAAGAGAATGATGGATTAGGAAAGCAAATATACAGAAGTGAAAGACAATCTTGAAAAAGAGAAGCAAAAACAAAAAACATTATAGAAAAATATGAGGGCAGAACCAAAATACTGAAGTGGGCATAGTCTAACAGAACTCTACCAATATTCTTCTCCAAAGAATGTTAAAATAATGTGACAAATTTAATATTCATGCAGCATAACCAACAAAATATTGGGGTGAGACATTGTTCTAGTCATGAACAAGTTGAGTGCAGATGAAGAAATCTGTGACACTGGCATAGGGTGTGGCAGGAGTGCAGCAGCAAATTGGCAATGATAGTTTTAGGCCTTGAATGTGGAGGTGACAACAGCAGCAGCAACAACAGTAACTAGAGATCTCACCACCTGAAAATAGTAAAAGAATTGGACACCTAGAGAGAAAGAAAGCAACTGCAAGAAAGAAACTACAGTGCCCTGAGTGGGCATTAAGTATAGAACTGGGAGACATTTGGCAACTCCATTGGGCATTACCTAATCTCAGGTCATAGTTACAAGGTGGAGAGGAGGTCTTATAGACACAAGGAAGCAAGGGCTCTACTTTCTAGTTCTCAGCCTTAGTTTCAGGGCAGAGAGAGAGCAGAGGCCATAGTTTCTGGTCTCAGTTCCAGGGCAGAGAGGAGGTCTAGCACTTCTGGTTACATGGAGCAGGGACCCATTCAGGAGAAGGGCCAGAATGCACACCAGAAGGGTAGTGACCATACTTCCCTCCAAATCATATCACCTTGGAAGCATAAAAAAACTACAGGACGCTAAGAACTAGCTGTGAAAACTGCAGATTGAAAAAGTCTGAAGCTTGAGATAGTAAATCCCCCTCCACCTATAGGTAAGCAGAGCCCAACTTTAATGTAAAGCTCAAAATCAAAAAATAGACAGGAAAAGTGAGCAAAGAACAACAAAAGAACTTGACCATAAAAACCTATTATGGTGATGGGGAATCTCAAGACACAAACTCAGAAGAGAACCATGTGGAAACATCTACAAGTAAAATCTTAATGAAAACATGGACATTAGGCACAAACCCTATCAAAGTTCTTAAAGGAGCTGAAGAAAGAGATAAAAAGGGCATTATTTTAAAATTGGTGTTAGATGACAAATGAGAAACAAATAAAAATTCAGGAAAATCATGAAAATGTAATTAAAACCTTCATAAATGAGGCACAAAAATATTGAAGAAAAAAACTCTTTAAAAACAAAAATTTCTTAAATGGTAAAAGTGTTACAAAACTTACCTGAAGAAAATAATTCTTTAAAAAGTAGAGTTAGTAGAGGAGGAGGCAAGATGGTAGATTAGAAGAATCAGCTAAGCTCTTCCAACATTCCCCTCCAAAAACTTTAAAATAATTTCTCCAATCAAATTCTGATATGGTGGAGTCAACGAAACATTGATGTGAGACATTTTTCCAGACCAATGCAACTTAGGAGTTCGGAAAGAAAGATCTGTGACATGAGGGTGGGAGTTGGCCTGGAGCTCATGTGGCAGCAACACCAGCTGTGGGCCTCAGAGGTGGCAGTAACAGCAGCAGCAGCATGTTTGGAGGCTCTTAGCCCAGAGATGGCAAGGGGATTGGGCAACTGATCAGAAATAGATTAAAGGCAACATCTGTGCACTGGGTGTGAAACAAGGTGTTATTTGGCAACTTCATTCCCTATACCCACTTCTCAGTCACAGTTCCAGGATGGAGAGGAGCACTTGAAGTCATAAGAAAAGAGGGGCCCTGAAAAGCACCATCACTTTAAATCACAAGGGATTAGGGCCTCTGAGGAGCAACATTGGGTAGAAAGCTTTTCCCCAAGCCAAGAAGACCAAAACAATGCATCACAAATCGAGACATAGCAAGCACATGTCAGATACACACACACACACACACACACACACACACACACACATACACACACACATATCACATCACATATATACATTATATATAATATATACAATATTCGTTTGTACATAGTAAAATATTACTATGTTGTATCTCCACTGAGTGACTTGTCCCTGAGATACGTTAATTCTATGCAAGACCTGACTTAAATATCCATACACATTCACACATGTAGTGGTGAAAAACATTTGTGTTGAAAGCATGAAGCTGCAATGTGAAGTGAATAATAATAACAAAACCAAAACTGGCTTTTATAGTGTATTTTAATATCTATGAAGTGCTTTACATATGTCACCTATTCAATGCCCACGGCAATGCTGTGAGTAGATGCCTTCTTATTTGCATTTTGTAGAGAAGACTTTGCGATTAAGTGACGTGCCCAGGGTCATACAGCTAATTAGTACATGCCATAGCATTAAAATCTGGGTCTTCCTGACGCCACGTCTAGCCCTCTATTTATTCACTGTGTCTTTAAAAAATAATGAGGAAATGAAGTGTGGAACCTAATGGTTATTTTAAAAGCAATGGTGGTGGGGATGGTGATTGTGATGATAATGATAGCTCACATTTAAGAAGATCAAATAATATTCAGACTGTAGTTATCAATTACGTAGGAAGATACTTAGCAATGAGCAAAAAGAGGTCATATTAAGTAATGGTATTGAATCTTCTGTTGACCCTTATTCCTTGGGATCAATTTTTGAATCTAGAGTGCTTTCTTTTATAAATAAATGGTCAAAAAACTGCCTTAATGATTTGACCTCCCCCTAAAAAAAAGTTTGTATAGATATTATTTTGAAAACTCTACTTATATTGTTCCTAGGGCAGAGGATGCGAAGATAATTTTGCTTCAGAATAATTTATGGTTTTCTTGTAGTTACCATATTTTATGTGGGAACATTTACCTTGTTTCTTGCTTGTGTTCAAATCTATTTTGCTACTTTGATTGATAGTGTTTGAAGCGAACAATACCTTCAGAAAATATTTTTTATCTCTTTGCTTCTAGAACTTAAGGATGATTGTTTGTTTTGCATTACCTTTCAAAAACCCTTAAGGCCTTCAAATATATGTTCAGAGAAAAAAAATTTCAGGTTTGAAAATTGCATTTAGGAGCTCATTAAAATACTTTGCATACTCATCTTTATTGATGAATAATCAAACATGGTTAGGGGAAAATTACATGCAGCAACTATTTCTCACTCTTGTTAGACAAACATTTGCAGCAATTTTTCATGCTGCCATATGGAAAAATAGAAATTTCCTTCTAGTCTGCCTCTATATATTTTATTCTAGTGAGTTATTAAGTTTGGTTGCATACATTCATCAAATTAAATAATCAGCAAGCTTATACTTTGTAGACAGGTATAAGGATTTGCCCAAACAAATTGAAAAAAAATACACTTGACCTTCAGTAATATACTCTGTACTCATATGTGAATGGCTAACATTTGGGAAAATACAAGTAGGAAACTAAGCATGTGTTCAGACTTCTCATCACTCAATCAACACTGTATAACTAATATTCATCATAATTTAAGCACGACTTATACATGTATCTATGAATGTGTTTGTGAACAAGTGTGTATATATAAAAATGTCCATGTATGCATGTGTGCACATGTGTTCATGTTTTATACACACACACACACACACACACACACACATATATATGGCTATATTCATATGCATCATGCATCACGCATATGGAAGAAATACTGAAGGCCAGTCAAATAGGTGTTATCAGTCAGATAACAAATCACATATGTGTGGAAAAGAGACCTGAATGTATGCCCCCTTTAATATTAGCAACAGCAGCAGTAGCAGTGGTAGCAGCAGTAGTAGTGAAAAGTGGTAACCCTATGATTCATGTATTGCTTTAAGGTTTGTGAAGAACTTTACAAATTTTAACTCACTTGATCCTCATAGCAACCCTATAAGATAGGTACTATTATTATTCCCATTTTACAGATGAAGAAACTGATGTAAAAAGATCATCACTCAAGGTCACACAGGTAGTGTCTAATGCAGGATTCAAACTCAGGTCTTCCTGATTACAAGTCTAATACTCTATCCAATATACTATCTGACCATTTACCTATAAGTACAAATTATATTATCTAAAGTCTTATTTTTGTAGCACATTTAGACAAAGTTCATATAGCCATCTCTCTCTGTCCCACTCTCTCACTTTATATATGTTTATCACATACATATATATTCATATGCATGCATATATCATATGTACATATGTAGCTGTCTATATATACATAGTTGTTAATATATAGGTATGTTTGCGTGTATATGCAGCTAGGTGATGCAATGAATACAGCACTGGGCTTGGAATGAGGAAGGCTCATCTTCCTGAATTCAAATCCAGCCTCAGACACTTACTAGCTGTGTGACCTTGGGCCAGTCATTTAACTCTGCCTCAGTTTCTCATCTGTAAAATGAGCTAGAGAAGGAAATATCAAACAACTCATATCTTTGCCATGAAAACCCTAGATGGGGTCATGAAGAGTCAAACAGCAGCAACTGAAACAACTGAACAGTGGCAGCAGTATACTTATACATATATACCCATATACATACAAATACACATGTACATATGCATATGAGTATTTATACACACAGATGTGCACACAGTAAAGCATATGCATGTGTAAGTCATACACACACGTACATATATTTGCATGTATATGTATATATGTATGCATCCTACATATTTGCATCTCTATTAACATCACAAAATAGCTAATCTTCTACCCTAAACTCAATTTTCCCTCCAATTTCTCTATTTCTGTTGATGACACCACCATCCTCCTCATCCTTCTAGATCTAAAGCTTTGAGTCATCTTTCATTTTTCTTTCTCTTACAACATCTTTTCCCTAACATAGATATGATAAGCTGCTTACTTCTATTTATTTACTTCTACGAAATTTATGTATTTCTACTCATCTGCCCTTCATTCAGCACATGACTTGCCAATTATTCCTCTGATCTGTTTTGTCTTCTGTCATCTCCTTGTCCAAACTCTTGTCCCTCTGTTCTGTTTTGCATTTGTATTTAATTGATCCTTTTAATGCACTTCTCTGTTTGTTTTCATTTCTTGCTTTCAAATTTGGAGTAACTTTATTTTTACCTAGAGAATGAAATACAAACATGTTAGATTGAAATTTAGGAACCAGCCTAATCTGGATCTAATTTATAGTATTAACCTTATTTCAATTGACTTTCCTTCTTATATTCTACAGCATTCTAGTAGAAATGGACAACTATCTATTCTTAGCTCATAGAGCCTTTTCCTTCCTCTCTACAGGACAATCCCTGTACCTGGAATAAGCATTCTCTACATCTCTACCATTAAGGTCATCTTGAATATTCATCTCAGGTTTCACTTCCTGAATTAGTCATCTTGATACCTTCAGCTGAAACTTAACTCTTCTTTCTTTTAAAAAAGTAGCAATTCATGGTATTTTCCCCCAAAATTTGATGATGCTTTGTTGAATTTTTAAAAATAAAAATTTTATTTTGTTCAATATTTCCCAACATGTAAAACATTTTTAACACTCATCTTTTAAAATTTTTTACTTCTAAATTCTCTTTCCTTCCTGCCTCTCCCACACCCACTGAGAAGGCGAGAAATATAAAATTGCATATACATGTGAAGTCACATAAAATATATTTTCATACTAACCACATTGTAAAAGCATCCTGCTTGTAATTTCTTATACCACAAAAGTATTCTATTGAAATCATATACCAAAAGTTGTTTGGCCATTTCCCAATGGATAGGCCTCTCTTCTATTTCCAATTCTTTGCCACCACAAAAAAAAAACCTGCTATAAATATTCTTGTACAAATAAGTCCTTTTTCCTTTTCTTTGATGTCTTTGAATACATAGCAGTGATATTGCAGGATCAAAGGATACTTACAGTTTTATAGCCCATTGAGCATGCATAGTAAAAAGTCCTCCAGAGTGGTTGAAATAGTTCACAACTCCTACAGTATGTTTGTTGTTTAGTCAGGTTTCAGTCATGCCTGATTCTTTGTGACCTCATTTGTGATTTTCTTGTCAAATATAGATTAGTGTGCCACTTCCTTCTCTAGATCATTTTACAGATGAGAACACTGAGAAAAATATAGTTGGTTACTCGCCCAGGATAATACAGTTAGTAAGTGTCTGAGATTGGATTTGAGCTCAGAAAGTTGAGTCTTCCTGACACCTGGCCCAACAATCTATTCACTGTGCCACCTAGCTGCCCAACCGTGCAGTAGTGTAGCATTTTTTTCCACACCCCCTCCAACATTTATTATTTTCCTTTTCTGTCAGGTTAACTAATGTAATGGGTGTGAAGTGGAACCTCAGAGTTTTACTTTGCATTTCTCTGATCAATAGCAATTTAGGGAATTTTTCAAGACAATTCATGACTGATTTCTTCTGAAAACTGCTCATACCCTTTGAATATTTATGATTTGGGGAATGGCTTATTTTTTTTTTATAAATTTGGCTCAGCTCCCCATATATTTGAGAAATAAAGCTTTTATCACAGAAACATCCTATAAAATTTTCTCTAGTATCCTGTTTTCCTCCAAAACTTAGCAGCACTAGTTTTCTTTGTGCAAAAAAACCCCAATTCCTTATAATCAAAATTATTTATTTTACTTCCCTTGATCTTTGTATCTCTTGTTCAGCCATAAATGCTTCCCTTATCAATATATCTAATAAGCAAATTTTCCCATGCACCACTGATTTACCTCAATATTACCCTTTTTATCTAAATAAACATTTTATCTTTATCTTGGTATACAGTGTGAGATATTGGTCTACACCCATATTCTTATGAATTGTTGTGCAGTTTTCCCAACAATGTTTGTCAAATGATGATTTCTTATCCCAAAAGACTTGATCATTGCATTTATCAAATATTAGATGACTATAGTCATTTACTATTGTGAATTGTGGATCTAATCTATTCCACTGATCCATTGTTCCACATTGATCTATTTTGAAATCTTCTAGGCCACCTTCATTCACATTTTTTTCATTGCTTCCCTTGATATTGTTAACCTTTTATTCTTCTAGAATTTTGTATATATTTTTCTAGCTCTATAACTGCTAATTATTTCTTTTAGCACAACAGTATTCCATCACAATCATTTACCACAACTTGTTAATCCTTTTCCCAATTGAAGGGCCTGACATTAATTCCTAATTCTTTGCCACCACAAAAAGAGCTGCTGTAAATATTTTTTGCATAAATAAGTCCTTTTCTTTGTGAATTTCCTTCCAGTCTATTTTCTTGTCTATCTTTCTCTCACTTTTTTTTATCTTGTTCCTCTTCGAATTTATTTTCTTTTTGCTTCTGACCACTACCTTCCATTATCTCTCCAGTTTTTTCTCACCTCCTCCTTTATTTTCTTCCCTTCCCCACCTATTTCTCTGTTTGGTAAAATATATTTCTATACCCAATTGATTATGTGTGTGTATATATATGTATATATGTAGCTGTCATATATGTGTGTATATATCTATATATGCATACATATTTCTCTTTTTGAAGCAATTCAGAAAAGGTTGAGTTTCAAGTAATACCCAACCTACCCTTTCATGGTAAAAGATCTTCCTTATGTGCATCTTTTATGTGAGATAATTTTTCCCTTTCTGCTTCTTACTTTCCCTTGATCTAGTGCATCTCTTTTTCTTGACTGTCATTTCTTTTCTAAATCATTGCAATATAATTGCTTCACTCACAAGTATTCAGTCTATGGAAAATTCTTCTAACCACCTTAATAAAGACATAGTTCTTAGAAGTTACATGATTCATCTCCTCTTATAGAGATGTAAACAATATAACTTTGTCAAGTCCCCTTAACAATCTCTTCTTCATAATTACCTGTCATGCTTCCCTTGAGTCTTGTATTTGAAGTAAGCCTTTTTCTGAAAGTATCCTGCTCATCATTTCTTATAGAACAATAGTTTTCTATCACAATCGTATACTACAACTTCTTCAGCCATTCCCCAATTGATGAGCACCCCCTCCCCAATTTCCAATTCTTGTCACCACAAAAAGTGCTGCTATAAATATTTTTGTACATATAGGTCCATTTTCTCATTCTTTTACATATTTATTGTACAGACTTAGCAGTGGCATTGCTGGGTCAAAAGCCACGCACAGTTTTATAGCCCTTTGGGCATAGTTCCAAATTGCTCCCCAGAATGGCTGGATAAGTTCACAACTCCACCAATATTGCATGTGTCCCAGCTTTTTTTTTTCCATATCCCCTCTAACATCAGTTATTTTTCCTTTCTGGCATGTTAACCAATCTGATAGTTGGGAGGTTGTGCCTCACAGTTGTTTTAACTTGCATTTCTTTAATCTATACTGACTTACAGCATTTTTAATAAGATTAGAGAGAGCTTTGATTTCTTCTGAAAACTATTTGTTCATATTATTTTACTATTTATCATTTGGAGAATGACTTGTATTTTTATAAAATTAACTCAATTTTCTATACATTTGAGAAATGAGGACTTTATCAGAGATATCCGCTATAAAAATTATTTCTCAGTTTCCTACTTTCCTTCTAATCTTGACCGCATCGATTTTGTTTTGCAAAACCTTTTTTTAATATGATGTATTCAAAATTATCCATTTTACATACCACAAGGCTCTATATCTCTTGTTTTAGTCATAAAATCTTCCATTATCCATAAATTTGACAGCTAAAGTATTCCATCCACCCTTAACTTGCTTATATTATGTCATTTCTAAATTGTATATGTAAATCTTGATATACAGTGTGAGAATTGTTCTATACCAAGTTTCTACAAAACTGCTTTACACTTCTCACAGATATTTTTTCAAATATAGATTTCTTGTCCCAAAATCTTGGATCTTAGGTTTTGTCAAACACTAGATTACTATGGTCATTTACTACAATGTATTATGTATATAATGTATCCCACAAATTTCCCATTCTATTAACCTTTCATATAATTTTATTTTTCCCAATTACATGTCAAGAAATTTTTAGTATTCATTTTTACAAGATTTTGAGTTCCACATCTTTCTCTCTCCCTTCTTCCCCTCCCCTCATTTGAAAATGGTGGGTAGATTGATATAGTTTATACATGTGCTATTGTGTAAAAATTGTTCCATATTAGTCATAGCTGTGAAAGAAGAAAAAGATCAAAAGATACAAAAAAATGAGAAAGAATAAAGCAAGTGGAAAAAATATGTTTATATTTGCATTCAGAGTCCATCAGTTCTTTATCAGGACATGGGTAGAATTTTCTTTGGTGAGTGCTTTGTACTTGTCTTGAATAACTGTGTGGATGAGAAGAGCTGAGTCATTTATAGTTGGTCATTGCATAACGTTGCTGATACTATGTACGATGTGTTCCTGGTTCTACTCATTTCACTTTGCATCTGTTTGTATAAGACTTTCCAGAATTTTCTGAAATGTGCCTATTCATCATTTCTTATTGCATGCTAGCATTCCATTACATTCATTTACCTCATCTTGTTCAGCCATTCCCCAATTGATGGACATCCCTTCAACCCTCACTCTATTTCTTAGCCAGCACCAGATTGTTTTGATGATTACTGCTTTGTAATACAGTCTGAGATCTTATGCTGCTATCCCACCTTCTTTCACAATTTTTATTGATTCCCACATTATTGTTGACATTTTGTTTTGCCAAATGATTTTTTAAATTATTTTTCCTAGCTCTAATTTAGTTTCCAATTAATTTTTTTTAATCTTTATTTCCATGTACCTTTACCTTTTTTTTGCACTATGATCTGAAAAGGATACATTTAATATATTTATATTTCTGCATTTAATTGTGAGATGTATATGTTCTAATGGTCAATTTTTGTGAAGGTGCCATATATAGCTTTGAAAAAGATATAATCCTTTATGTTCCTATTTTTTTTTCTAGAGACCTCTCATATTTAACTTTTCTAAAATTCTATTCTTCTCCTTGACTTTTTTCTTGTTTATTTTATGTTAGATTTATCTAGATTATATTGGTCTGAGAGAGGAAAATTGAAGTCTCTTACTAATATAGTTTACTTTCTATTTCCTTCTGTAACTCATTTAATTTTTCCTTTAAGAATTTGAAAGCAATGCAATTTTGTGCACATATGTTAGTATTGATATTACTTCATTGCCTATGGTATCTCTTACTAAAATGTGGTTTCCTTACTTATCTCTTTAATCAATTCTGTTTTTTGTTTTTGTTTTTTCTGCTATCATGATTTCTACCCCTGCTTCTTTTTTTTAACCTCAACACAAAGTGTAATAGATTTTGTCCCTTATATTTACTCTGTGTGTATCTTTCTGTTTTAAGTGTGTTTCTTATAAAGAAAATATTATTGGATTCTGGTTTTTTATTCCATTCTGCAACATAATTCCATTTTTATGGGTAAGTTCATCAACATTCACATTAACAGTTATGGGTAGTATTTGTTTCCCTTCATTCTATTTTCCCTGTTTATCTCTCTCTCTCTCTCTCTCTCTCTCTCTCTCTCTCTCTCTCTCTCTCTCTCTCTCTCTCTCTCTCTCTCTTTCTTCCTGTAAATCCTCAAAAGTCTGTTTTGCTTCTGATCACTACTCTCCTTCATCCACTCCTCTATCAGTCCCTTTCATGCCTCTCTTCACTCTTATATTTGAAAGTCAAATTTTTTATTCTACTCTGTTTTCTTTTTCCTCAAGAATGCTTGAAAGTCCTGTATTTCATTTCTACATTCATTCTATATCTATTTTTCCCCTGAACGATTATACTCAGTTTTGCAAGATTGGTCATTCTTTTTTGTAATCCTTGTTCCTTTGCCTTTCAGAATATCATGTTCCACTCTCCCAGTTCCTTTAATGTAAAAACTGCTAAATCTTGTGTGGTCTTTACCGTGGCTTCTTGATATTTGAATTATTTCTTTTTGGCTGCTTGCAACATTTTCTCCTTGACCTAGGAGCTCTGGAATTTTACTGTAATACTCCTGGTAGTTTTCATTGTGAGATATCTTTGAGAAGGTAATCAGTGAATTCTTTCACTTTTTATTTTACCCTCTGGTTATAGGATATCAAGAAAGTTTTCCTTTATAATAGTTTTGAAATAATGACATCTAGGCAGTTTATTTTACCATGGTTTTTAAGCAGTCCAATAATTCTTGTACTCTCTCTCCTCAATCTATTTTCCATGTAGGTTGTTTTCACATTTTCTTCTATTTTTTCCCATTATTCTGATTTTGTTTTATTTGTTTCTTGATATCTCATGCAGTCATTAGCTTCCATTTGTTCAACTATAATTTTTAAGAAATTATTTTTTTCAGTGGCCTTTTGCACATCTTTTTTTCCCCCCATTTGGCTAATTGTACTTCTTTTTTAAAATTTTTTTAGGCAATTGGGCTTAAGTGACTTGCCCAGGATCACACAGCTAGTAATTTAAGTGTTTGGTCTGAGGCCAGATTTGAACACAGGTCCTCCTGACTTCAGGGCCAATGCTGTATCCACTGCACCACCTAGTTGCCCCCCAATTGTACTTCTTAAGGATGTTTTTTTTCAGGTTTTTTTGTACCTTTTTTTTTTCCATTTGGCCAATTCTATTTTTTAAGGAGTTCTCTTCAGTGGATTTTTCTGCTTCTTTTTACCAAGTTGTTAACTCTCTTTTAATAATTTTCTGGTATCACTCATTTCTTTTCCCATTTTGTCCCTCTACCTTTCTTATTTATTTTTATATATAATTAATTTATTTTTAGTTTTCAACATGCACTTCAATAAGATTTTGAGTTTTAAATTTTCTCCCCCTAGGGGCAGCTAGGTGGAGCAGTCTGTATTCGGGAGGACCTGAGTTTAAATTTGGCCTCAGACACGTAACACTTACTAGCTGTGTGACCCTGGGCAAGTCACTTAAGCCCAACCAAAAAAACCAAACAAACAAATAAATTTTCTCCCCCTCTATCTCCTCTCCCCTCCCCAAAACAGTGTACAATCTGACATAAGCTCTACATATACATTCATATTAAGCATATTAAGCATATTTCATGATGTAAAGAAGAATTAGAACTAATGGAAGGAACCAGAATAAAGAAGAAATAAAACAAAACAACAAAAGAAAAGGAGAGCAAATACTATGCTTCCGTCTGAATTCAGACTCCAAAGTTCTTTCTCTGGATGTGGATAGCATTTTCCATCATGAGACTTTTAGAGATGTCTTAGATCCTTGCATTGCTGAGAACAGCTAAGTCTATCAAAGTTAGTTATCACACAATGTGGCTACTACTGTGTACAATTTTCTCCTGGTTCTGCTCACTTCATTCAGCATCAGTTCATTTAAGTCTTTCCTGTTTTTTTCTGAATTCCACCTGCTCATCATTTCTTTTAGCACAACAATATTCCATTATATTCATGTACCACAACTTGTTTAACTGTTTCTCAATTAATGGACATTCTCTCAATTTCCAATTCCTTGCCACCATAAAAAGAGCTCCTATAAATATTTTTGTACATGTGGGTCCTTTTCCCATTTTTTTATCTCTTTGGTATACTGACTCAGAAGCAGTATTACTGGGTCAAAGGGTATGCAAAATTCTATAGCCCTTTGGGCATAGTTCCAAATTGCTTTCCAGAATTGTTGGATCAGTTCACAATTCCACCAATAATGCATTAGTGTTCCAATTTTCCCACATCTTCTCCAACACTTATAATTTTCTTGTTTTGCCATGTTAGCCAATCTGATAGGTGTGATCTGATACCTTAGAGTCATTTTGATTTGCCTTTCACTAACCAATAGTGATTTAGAACATTTTTTCATATGACTATAGATAGGTTTCTTCCTCTGAAAACTGCCTGTTTGTATATTTTGGCCATTTATCAATTGGGGAAAGACTTGTATTCTTATAAATTTGACTCAGTTCTCTATATACTTTAGAAATGGGGCCTTTATCAGAGACATTGACTGTAAAAATTGTTTCTTAGCTTATTGATTTTTTGTTAATCCCTTTTTGAACTCTTCCAGAAATTTTTTGTTGGTCTTGCATCCAATTTCCTTTTTTTTTTCCTTTTGGGGCTTTGCTGTAGCTACTTTAACATAGTTGTCTTTTTCCAGGTTTGTTTCTTAATCTTCCTTGTCTGCATAGTAACTCTTATGGTCAGGTTCTTTTTTGTGGTTTTCTCATTTATCTAGACTATTTCTTGACTTTCAATTTTATGTTAAAGCTGAGCTGGAGTGGAGGAAGCATTGTCCCAAACTTCAAAACTTCTATGCTGCTATTTTCAGAGCCAACTCTGGCAGTTTGTAACTTTTCAGTGCTTCCATAATTGTATGAGACAAGGAAAGGTGTGGTCACTACTCACTTGGCCTATGCTTTGGTCTTTATGCAAGATGGGACTTTTTCCCTCTGTAACCATTAGTATCATTAATCCTCCTAGTCCTTTGACTCTGGCCAGGTTCTCTGCTCTCTTGCAGGTACAATTGCTTTGCTTCTCTATGTCTTAAATTTGAGATCAGGATTCCTACTCCTCTGTGAGTAACCAGAAGCATTCCACCCTGGAACCATGACCATTGCACTTGGTACCCCACAGCTGCAAGTACAATTACTCCTTTTGTCACAGGGATTGTGAACTGGAACCATGTAGGAAGAATGCAATAGAGTCCTGAACCCAGCACCAACCAGGAGTCCCCTACAACTTCCTTCTGAGAAATTTTCTGAGCCCCAGCCCCCCATCTGGAGGCTGAGAGCTCCAAAAGCTACAGCTGCCACAAATGCAACCACCTCTAAGTTATATTCCTGGTAAAACATCTCAGGATGTGCTGCTTGGTCTGCAATGTGCTTCAGGCACAAAAGACTTCCACCCTGGTAAAAATAGACCTGTCCTGTTGACCTCTTGAGTTGTCTTGAGTTAGAAAATTGTTTCACCTAAACTGTCATTGGTTCTTCCACTTCAAAACACAATTTGAGGCTTGTTTGGAGTGGAATTTAGAAGAGATAGCTGAGTGTTCCCCTACTTTGCCATCATAGATCCCCTTAGCCTAACATTATCTTACAGAATTCAATCTTTCTTTTGTCCATATTACCTTTTGTCTTTATATTATTTGTGTATATCACATGATAAAAATATTGTGATGAAGGAATCTCAAATGTTATGTCATATATTTGTCTAAACAAAGATCACCACTATTTACCTTGCCCAACATATTTAGCTTTTTTCTGAACGTAATCTGAGAATTAACAATAATTCAATTCTAAAGAATCACTTTCTACTTTTAAGTAGTTCTAATGATTCTTAAGCTTCTCCTTCCATCAAGCCTAAAATTGTCTCTTTGCATCTTTCACCTATTACTCTTAGTTCTTTCTTAAGTTAATATTTTATTATTTTAATGTATGCTTTTTTTTTCCCTCAAAATGACTTTTGGGACAGGTACTATGCCATTATTACTTGCACATGAAAATGTTCTGCAGATAATTGCAGAGGTGCAAAAAATGACTACATTTGTTTTGGATAAGTATAAGGAAGTAAGTTTGTCATCTTTGGAATTTTTATAAGCATCCTCAGTACAACTCCAATGCTTAGGATATTAAGCATTATATGCATTTCAGCTAGGCCCTACATTAGCTGAATCTTCCTTAATAGGTCTTTACATGTGAAAGAAAAACCTTTTCATTTCATAGCTGTATGTATGGATACATATATATATGTGCATATATATATGCATATATATGTGTGCCTTTATATGTGTTTTTGTGTATTTTGTTGTTGAGTTGTGTCTGACTTTTCATAACCCCATTTCTTGGCAAAGCTACATGAGTGGTTGGCCGTTTCCTTCTCCAGCTCATTTTACAGAGGAGGAAACTGAGACAAACAAGGTTAAGTGACTTGCCCAGAGTCACACAGCTAGTAAGTTTCTGAAGCAAGATTTGAACTCAGGAAGATGAGTCTTCCTGACTCTAGGCTTTAGGTTCACAGAGGCCTGTTTTGCCTGCACACCCACACAGAACTGTACTCCTCTCCCCACCTTGTGCAATATACCTTTCTGTTCAACTATCCAGGCTGTCTTGGGCTGTAAATTTGTTTCACTGTCTTTTTATGGGTTCTGCTGCTTTAGAATTTGTTTACAGTCATTTTTAAAGGTATTTGGAAGGGTTTGGGGGAGACCTCAAGCAAGTACTGCTTTTACTCCACCATCTTGGCTCTGCCTCCACTCAAAATCATTCTTTTAAAAAGGAAAAAAAAGTTATGAACTGCAATTGATTCAACTCTAATATGAACTATTTCAATGAGCTATTGATATTTAAAATAGAAAATAAACAAAGTACATAGACTATTTCTATTTCCTAAAGAACTGATTCAAATCTCTGATTCCAGAATGCCAGGGCAGTTTTCCTTACCCCAGGACCACCACCCAGTACTGCAACCCAGATCAAAGCATGGGCAAAAGAAGAGAATCATGCCTCAGTGCCAATACAGAGGTCCCTGCAATCCCCCTCTGATCAGTCACTCTTTCCCCCAATAGTCTGTGGGTCAAGAGCTCCAGAAGAAGACATTGCTGCTGCCTCTGCTGCTGCCCCAAGACTAGAACTGGACCATGCTCCTCTATCACTCAGGACCTATAGACCTTTCCTACTGACTTTCTAAGTTGTCTTTGGTGTTTGTCGGTTGAGAAATCTGGAAACTGCCATAGCTGCCAGTGATTCAGCCCCCTGAGACCTGTCCTGGGTTTGCTGGAGGTCTTATCTGTGCTAGCGCTTTTAGTGCTGGACTGTATTCCTCTCTCAGACTGGTGCAACAGAACTTTCCCATTAGTCATCCTGCTCATCTTGGGCCGGAGATTTGTTTCATTCTGTCATTTTGTGGGTTCTGCAGCTCTACAATTTGTTTAGAGTCATTTTTACAGGCATTTGGAGGGGTTTGGGGGAGAGCTCAAGTAAGTCCCTGCTTTTATTTTGCTATCTTGGCTCAGCCTACCCAGCTGCTATTATTTTAATTTGCTATTGACACTACCTAACTTCACAACATTGTTGATGGCTTGAGTTTCAAGGGAGTTGTTGTTTTTATAATTACTATTGTTATTGATGTTATCACCACCATCATCATCCTCAGCATCACAATCACCACTACCACCACCATTAATATCATTATTATCCAATTCAAAAGACATTTGCTCAAAGTAAGCCACTTCATTTCAGATTGTTTTACAACAGATTTACCTTTTCCATGCACATGTTTCTAATCAATCAATCAATCAATGACTCTTTTGTGCACATTGAGATTCTTCTTTATTGCTTCTTAATGGTTTATCTTTTCTTAGGCCTGTGGTAGCAAGTCCTATCCAGTTCCATAAATAGGAGGAATCTATTTAAGTTTTTACCATTAGCTATGTTTCTTATTGACTGACTCTCTGATGAAAAAAGCTTTTTTTGGTCATGTATGTATTATAGTATCTGTTTAGTATAGATGGTATCAATCAATCCAACAAACAACAGATATTTATTTATTAAGCACCTACTATATGCAAGTGTTGATGACACAAAAGGAGCCTCAAAAATAAAAAAAAAGACAAAAGTCAATGCTTGCTGTCAAAGAGCTTAAAATCTAATGGGGGAGACAACATGCAAAAAAAATACAAAACAAGCTATGTATAGAATAAGCAAGAAATAACAGAGTGAAAACAATAGAATTATGACGTGTTGCAGTAAACTTCCTGTGGAAGGTAAGATTTTAGTTGGGTCTTAAAAAAACATTGATATTGGTAGGCAAATAGGAGGATGGAGAACATTCTAGGTAACAAGAGAAAATGTCTAGATTCAGGAAAGAGAAGGTGTCTCCTGTTCATGAACTAGACAAGAGGCTAAAGCTACTGGATTGAAGAGTACATGTAAGAGAAGAATGTGTAACAAGACTAAAAGGTTATGAAGTGCTTTAAATATCAAACAAAGCGTCTTGTTATAATCCTAGCAATAATAAAGACCCAATAGTGGGAGAGGAGTTACATGAGAAAAAATTGCACTTTAGGAAAATCACTTTAATGTCCTAATGGAGTATGGAATGGAGTGGGAAAAGAATTGAGCCAAGTAGACCCACCAGGAAGCTATTGAAGTAATCCAGTCATAAGGAGATGAGGGCCTATATTAGAATAGTAGCAGTGTCAGAGAAGAGAATGAAGCATAACCAAAAGATATTTCATAGGTGAAATCAATAGGTCTTGGTAACACATTGTATAGAGGGGGTAAGAGACAGAGAGGTGCCAAGGATGACTCCTAGGTTGTAAACCTGAGAGGATGGTATTTTCTCCTACAGAAATATGAAATTTAAGATGGGGAGTTTTGGGAGAGAAAGATAATGTGGTCAGTTTTGGGGATATTTAGTTTAAGATGTCTCCTGGGAATCCAATTTGAGTTGTCTAAAAGGCAGTTGGGGATGCAAGATTGACAGTCAGCAGAGATATTTGAGAAGAAGCTAGATTTGAGAATCATCAGCATAGAAATGGTCATTAAATCTATGGGATCTGATGATGTCACCAAGTGAAGTAGTAAAGAGGGAAAAGAAATGAGGTCCAAGTACAGAAGTCTGGTAAAAACAATAAACTATTGTAGTCAACTACATTGCCAGGAGGCAGAGATAAGGAGAAAGAGTACTCCAGCTATGAAGGACGAGCAGTAAAAAAGTAAAGAATCAGAAGAGTTTTGTGTGGGATAAATAGGGAGAAGGCCAAGGTCACTTGAACATAGAGTACATAGAAGGGAGTAATGCATAAGGCTGGACAAGCAGGAAGTGATAAGTTTGTGAAAGGCTAAGCAGGATTTTATGTTTGTAAAAGGATTTAAAAGCCAAATAGTATTTTATTTTTGATGCTATGGCTTATAAGGGTGCACTGGATTTTATTGAAGATGGGGTTAATGTAATCAAAACTTTGTTTTGGGAAGATCACTTAGGACGCTGAATGGAGAATGTACTCTAGTGGGGTAGGACTTCAGTCATGGCAACCAACGAAAAGACTATTGCAATAGGCCCAGCATAAGTTCATGAGAACCTGCATCAGGGTGGTAACTGTGTGATCAGAGAGAAGTAAACATATGTAGAAGGTATTATGAAGTTAGAAGCAAAACTTGGCAACAAATTGGATAAGTGGATTGTGTGTGAGAGAAAAATCAAGGATGTGAGCTCATTTTTATATGAGCAGTACTTTAATCTAATTCCACTCTTTCATTCTTCATCAGATTTCTCTTCCTTTCCCTAAATTTGTATCAAATTTAGAAATTTGTTAAAGCAGAAGAAAACTTGGACCTGCACCAAATAGTTTTAGGTTTTTTTTGGTTTTTTTCTGTTTTTTTTATATAAATTTCCTACTTTTAATCCAAAAGAGACAGATCTTACTATGGTACATATAATGGGTCATTTCTTTTTTGAGGCAGCCTTATGTGTAGGCAAACTAGATAACTGCCAACCTGATATGATTATTTTCTGAGAATTCCAGGAAGTTTTAACTCCCCAGAAAAAGCAAGATAAAAAAGCTTACTGATGCCTAAAATTACAGGAAATAAATATGATTCTCCAATTTGTTATAAATCCTTGAGGATTTGTAAAAGGACATTTATCAAGTCTGATAAATTAGTATTTTGTGAAATTTATACTCTGGTGCAAATGGCCTCATCTTTTTCTGACAGCAAATTTTAATAAAGAATATGGAACTTTGAAGGTAAGTTTCATGTCACCATTTTGCCATAGGTCAAAATTCAACCATGCCTAGCAAGAAAAAAAAAACAAATCATTGTTTTGACTTTTTTCAAAGTAAAATATTCCAATCCAATTTCTCCAGTTCAGTTTCCTGAAAATGTTTGTCACTCTAGTGCTTACAATCAGTTATTTGATCTCCACCAGGTGAGAAAGTAGGACCTTATTCTTAGCATGATAGAAAAATTCCACTTATATCTAGACCCAGAATCAGCACTGATGCTCTGAATCATCAGAAATGCAATTTAATAACTCCAACTCACACATGTACACACACACACACACACACACACACACACACACACACACATACAGAGCAACAAAATATAACAATAAAGTCTTCTTATTTGTGAAATGGGTCAGGATGAGTGTTTCCATAAAACTAGATTTGGGAGTTGAGGAGGAAGGAAACTGGCATTTTACTCCATGAATTGTATGCTTCAATGAATCAAGAATCTATCATTTCATTTGTGCGGTTTGCTTTATTGACATAGATTAAAAACTTTCCTTGACTTATTAGATGGTCCTTAAGAATCTCTGTGGCAAAAAATTCATGAACTTGGCATTTCTGAATTTGATTCAGCTGCCCTGGAAATTAGATCTACAGTTTGACATTCAATCAATCAGAGAACATTTATTAATCACTAAATACCTGCCAGGCTTCATTCTAAGAGCTGAAATTTTGAAGACAAAAATGAAAAATTTCCCACCCTCAAGGAGTTTACATTCTAATCAAATTAAAACCTTTGAAGATTGTTAGGACATGTCAGGGTTTGAACTTCATAGTTATAGCCTATTATGATCATAACATAAGTAATAGTAGTATCACTATGAGCTATTCTGCTAGAACTTTAAAGAATATTTCTAATAACTTTACTGGAGTGGTATAGAGATGGTAGAAATCCTATTGTATTTGAATAATGTTGGGAGATAAAATTTGATACATCACTTTTATTTTTTATAAGTGAATTAGTATATATAAAACAATGTATAAAAATATGACTCATACATTTTTCAAATCCTTCATTTTATAAATCTGGATTTTCTGTGGAAATAATATTTTAAGAAATCGGTATTTTATTAACCATCACATCTGTAGGAATCTTTCAAGGGCTAGAATTCATTCAAATTCTATGCACTTAGTGCTATACCTTCCAAAACCTTTTACTTCCCCAGCTGAAAGTGGATGCTAGATGATTTGAAGAATGCCAGCTTTGCCTCCCCTCCTTCCAGCCCATGATTTGAATTATTATCTGTTTGCTTAAGAGAGGTTCTTCAGTACACACATGCATACAAATGAACACACACAGATGGACACACACACACATGCACACGTGACACGCACACATAATTTTAATGAATTTCAGGATTTAAGAGATTTTAATAGAGGTGATGGTTACCAAAATACTGATTCCTTAAAATATTTAATCCACAGAAAAGGCAGATTTTTCAAATGAAGTATTTGAATAATGCATTTGAGAGAGAGAGAGAGAGAGAGAGAGAGAGAGAGAGAGAGAGAGAGAGATTTGTATATCCTAAATTTCCAAGGTTTACCAATACTGATTAGAAGCTACATTTTTATTTTGGAGTCTTAGAGATTTTACCAAGGCAAAGAGAGGTTATGTGAATTGCCCACATTGACACAACCAGTATGGGTCAGACAAGGGAATTAAAAACAGGTCTTCCAACTCTCAAATGAGATTTCTATGTGCTACTGCATGCTGATTCTTTTTTTCAGCAAAAAAATTGAGAATTAGTGAGAAATTGGAATGTTTTATTGACTCCCAAATAAGGTGGCAGTGCACTGGTATCAGAGGGAGAAAGGTCATCAATATCTATAGTCAATATCACTAAATCTGATGATAGTGGCAGAGTTAGTTTTTCATGAAATTAGATAAGAATGGGGCCCTTTACTCGAGCAGGCTTTTGTGAGACCAGAACTCAGCTAGCATAGTTTTAAATGAGAACCATTGAGAAGTTTCTTGCCTCACTGGAAGCACAGCTGGGAAGACAATGCTGTCTCTTGCCAGATAAAGGCAATTCTAGAAGGATTGCCCCTCTTATTTAACACTATGACCAACAGTAGAAGAAGATTTACCTCATTGCAAGAGTTTTAATCTTAATTTAGGGAAAAGTTCTGTAACTGTAGTCCAGAGGCCACTTAATGTTTTCAACCCTTTTCAGGGGGTCTGCAAGGTCAAATGTATTTTCAAAATAATATATGATATTTAAATTTCTTAAAACTAAAGTTAGAAAAACCATCTCATTCTAGTTTCATCTGGGAAAAGTCAGATGTTCTGAGTAAGATTAGTTTAATTAGAAACATCTCACACACACACACACACACACACACACACACACACACACAATGTGGTTATAAAATGAAACCATACCAAAATTATTGGCTATCCCAAATGATTCACAGATAAATGTAACTTATTGAATGGTTGTATGGTAAATCTTGTGCAAGCCTCAGGCCTTTAGAAAATGGAAGACAGGAGCCAAGATGACAGAGTAAAAAGGTAGTCTTTCTCACTCTCCCCTATCAACCTCTGAAAACCCAGAAAATATCACCCAGGAAAAAACCCTGGAACACCTGAACTAGAAGAAAGATGGGGAACAACAGTGCAGCAGCCCAACAAACAGGTCTCCCAGTGCCTCAGCAAAAATAGGAGAAGCAGCACTACAGAAGGCCCCAGGTGGATAAGTACCCTGCATCATTCATCTGAAAAGAGCTGAAGAAAGCAACCTAAAGTCTTCCTAAAGTTTGAACCTTGCTTATTCCAGCCCAACACCAGGTAAGCTGTCAGAACCTCCAACTCTCGACCCAGAAGGGATCCTAAAGCCCAGGTGATAGACCAGGCAAACACCAACACCTGGACCTCTGAGTGCTTCAGTGAGGGCAGGGGGAACTGGTGGAAACCAGCTCAGAAAACCACCAGGTGCCTTGGCACTCTGCCACAAAGGTATTTGCAGGTGCATTAGCAGAAATGAGGGAGGCAGCACTGCAAGGGGCCCCAGGCAGATAAACACCCTGCAGCACACGTCTAAAAGGAGCTGAAGAAAGCTAAAAGAAAGGAAAAGAAGGCAACCTAGAATTCCCTGAAAGTTCCAGCCTTGCTGATTCCAGCCCAACATGAAGTAAGCTGCCAGAGCTCTAAAGCCTCCAATTGCCAAGAACACAAAGCCAGTGACCAAAACCTAGGCTCCCAACACAAGAAGCTTGGGTCAGTGCCCTCTGTTCCCCAGCAGGAGAGCTCAACCTCTTTGAAGGCCAGGGAATAAAGAAACAGCATGAGTAAAAAGAAATGTGCCATAGATTCATACTATGAGAAGAATGAAGTTCAAGGCAGAAATTCAGAAGAGGACAACATTGTCAACAAACCCAAATCTGCAACCTCAAAAGGGAATATGAACTGGTCTGAAGCCCAAAAAGCCTTCTTAGAAGAGCTCAAGAAGGATTTTAAAGGTCTAGTGAGAGAGGTAGAACAGTCCTTAAAACATACAGTTGGCAAATTAGAAAAAAAGTACACTGAAGAAAACAAATCCCTTAAAAAATACAATTGGCCAATTGAAGAAGGAAGTACAAAAACTAACAGAAGAAAACAACCTGTTAAAAAGTAGAATTGGACAAATGGAAACTAATGACTCCATAAGAGAGCAAGAATCAGTCAAACAGAAACAAAAAAATGAAAAAATGGATGAAAACATGAAATACCTCATCAGTAAAACAACTGACCTGGAAAATCAATCCAGGATAGACAATTTAAAAATCACTGGACTGCTGAAATCATGATGAAACAAAGAGCCTGGACAGTATCTTTCAGGAAATCATAAAGGAAAATTGCCCTGAAGTCCTAGAACCAGAAGGCAAAATAACCACAGAAAGAATACACTGTTCACCACCTGAAAGAGATCCCAAATCAACAACGCCAAGGAATATAATAGCAAAATTCCAAAATTGCCAGATGAAAGAGAAGGTGCTGCAAGCAGCCAGAAAGAAACAATTTAAGTATCATGGAACCACAGTCAGGATTACACAGGACCTTTCAGCTTCTACATTAAAAGACCACAGGGCATGGAATATGATATTCCATAAAGCAAAGGATCTTAGATTGCAGCCAGGGATCAACTACCCTTCAAAAATGAGCATGATTCTTCAAGGGAGGAGATAGATATTCAATGAAATAGGACTTCCAAACCTTCCTCATAGAAAGACCAGGGCTTAACAAAAAATTTGATCTTCAAGGACAAGATTAAAGAAAGACATAAAAAGGTAAATGGGTCAGAAAGGTACAAAATGTTGTTAATAAGGGCGGACTGTTTACATCCCTACAAGGGAAGATGACACTTGAAGTTCTTGAAAAACCTATTGTTATTACACCATGTTAAAGAAGTATACATAAAGAGGGTGGATATTAGTTGACTTTGATGTAATGATAAAAAAAAATCTAATCAAGTGGGTTAAATAGATCCAAGTAAGTGGATTAGTCTGATCTTAGAAAATATACTGAAAAAGGAGGAGGCAGACAAGGGTAAATTACAAGGAAAGACAAAAAATCCTATTACAGCAGAGGGAAAGAAGGGAGGGGGTGAGCATTATTTGAACCTTGCTCTCATCAGATTTGGCTCAAGAAGGGAATAACATAATCAGTTAGGTATGGAAATCTAACTTGCCCTACAAGGAGTAGGAGGCAAAAGGGGGAAAAAAGGAGGAGGGGTGGAAGGGAGGGAAGAAGCATTGGGGGTGAAGGGGAAGAGGGGGGAGGGATAATAGAAGGGAGGAGAGACTGAAGGAGGCAGTGGTCAAAAGCAAAGTACTGGTGGGGGGAAGGGAGAGAGGAGAAAGAAAAGCATAGACAGGGAAAAAAGGATGGAGAAATAGACACAGATAGTAATCATAACTGTGAAAGTTGAATCACTGTCTTTTTTTTTCTCTTCTGTTGAGTTTTGTTTCCTCTTTCTGATGGTTCCTCCAATCGGTTTTAATTTTTACTTACAACTTCACTAATGTGAAAATATGGTTAATAGGAATGTAAATGTATAGCCTATATAACATTGTGCATTGTCTCATGGAGGGTGGTGGGGAGGAAGGAGGAGAAAAATTTTAAACTCAAAAGCATATGGTAGTGATTGTTGATAAATCAAAATAAATTGATACATCAAAATAAAATGAAATAAAATAAAATAATAAACTGGAAGACAGGATATCATAAGGAAACAAAAATGATTTGAAAACATAATATGTCTTCAGATATTTAAGGGTTGTTTGTAATAAGGTGATTAGACTCATTCTGTCAGAGAGTAGCTCTGGTGGAGAGGAGCTACAGGCAAATAGATGTTATATGATCATAAAATCATAGAATTAGAGAAAGAAATTATCTAATTAATTTATTTCATTTTACAGGGGAGGAAAAGGATATCAGGGAAGTTAAGTGGCTTGCCCAAGGTTAAAAAGTTAGTAAACATAAGAGTCAGGATTCAAACCCTCATCTGTTGACTATAGGCCTAATGTTCTCCCGAAGTTGATGACCTTCCTCAAAATATAAGGAATCCCTTAAAGAATAATATTTAAAAACAATTGTAATCACCCAAAATGCCAAAAAAAATAACTTCATGGTGATGGGCTTAATCTATAAGAGTTTACACATAAGAGATGTTGGATTAATGATTTATATATTCAAGAAACTGAACCGAATAACTTCTGAGGTCCAAAGGATGTCTTCATTCATTCATTTCATCTATGGCATAAGGTTAGATGGAAAACCTAAGAGAGTTCATCCCTGCACATGAATATCTTGGATAGATACAAAATGGACAACAAGATAGGCCCAGAATCCTGGCTAGATTATAAGCACTATTAACATGGTCAATATGCCATACCATTTTATAGCCTCAGTGCATCTCATACAATACATACTCAGTATCTAAGCAGATTATATATTTTCCAAGACCTGTTTAGGGTTAAGCAATTCACCTCTAAGCACTAAACCCATAAAGTCCACTTTTTAAGTGATATAAACTTGTAGAAACAAACAAAAAAAGGCTAATGATGTTTAACTCAGCCAATTCTATTTCTGCCTTTAATTATTTCAGTATTTATAATGTTGACAAAAGTGATCAGTACACTTAACAAAAAAAAATATATTTCAAATACAATGCAGATTAGAAGGATTAGTCATTGACAGTTCCACAGATGTTGTACTTTCAGTGTTTCTTTTATTTTTGTATTTTTTACAGCTGCAGTTCAAAATAAAATTATGGATTTGGCTATAACCTTTTCTGTAATGCCTTCTTTGGTATCCACATCTGCCTCCAGTAAGCACTAATGTGAGTCATGTACTTGAGTATAAACTTGCTTCCAAATACCTGAAAGAAAACATTTTCATCACAGTTTCTTTTTCAAAAACTTAAAATTTGAAAAATTATATCAATAGTATTAGCCTGAAAATATGTACTTCCCAAAGTACTATTTTTTTTTCTAATTTCATTTTTGATACTTAGGAATGCACAAGAGTTTTATGTTTTAAGCATAAGCAATACTACTACAGTCACATATAACCTCCAGGATCACTTTTCACTCAGGCTATAAGACCATAAACTGCTTTTAAATTTATTTGGTGATGGTATCACATTTATATTTACATATTTAAAATCATGATTTTTTAGTAATAATCTGAACAAAAAGTGATTTTAAAAACTCAACATGTAACACATCCCTTACTACCTTTATCAACTTTAAGTAATAAGCAGGGAGTTAATAGAATTATTTTTAGTTTTTATAATAATAGCCTTTGCTACTTTTATAGTGCCTTTCACAGAATAGTGACTCATATTCAATGGTCATTCAACTAAATGCTTGTTCTTTCTTTAGAATATGAGCGCTGATCTCCATTATAATTTATTTTTTTCTATTTTTTAAACTTACTGGTTCTTATTCTTTCAAATTTCCTTTTTCAAGTATTATATGTGTTCTAGAAAAGATAAAAGAAGGGGCAGCTAGGTTGCACAGTGGATAGAGTACTGGCTCCGAAGTCAGGAAGACTTCAGTTCAAATCTGGTCTCACACATAGCACTTACTAGCTGTGTGACCCTAGACAAGTTACTTGATCCCAATTGTCAGAAAAAAAAGATTAAAGAAGGCTACAAAGTAAGTTGTAAGTATTTTCAAGCATATGAGGATTGTCATTAGAAAGAAAACACATCTTTTTTTCTGCACCATAAATAAGAAAAACCAAAAAATAAGCATTTAAACCTCAGCACAAGGTACTTCCCATTTGAAAAAGTATTTTGAGGGAAGTGGTGTGAGGAAAAGATGAAAGGGTAGTCAGTCAACTACAATTTATTAAGCATCTACTATTTGTCAGGCACTATGTTAAATACTGTGAATACAAAAATTAAAAAAAGTAGACAAAAATAGCTCATGCTTACAAAGACCTCACAATCTAGTGAGAGAGGCAATATGCAAAGAGGTACGTACAAAGAAGAGAGAGAAGGCGTTAGCATTGAGTTATTGGGAAGGGTTTGTCATAGGTGAAATTTTAGCTGGAACTTGAAGGAAGAAAGGAAATCCAGGAAGTCAAGATGAGAAGAGAATTTTAGGCATGAAGGATAGCCAGTGATAAAACTCAGAGTTGGGAGAAGGGGGCAGGGAGGACAATGTTACTGGATCACAGAGTACTTGGTTGGGAAAGAGATGCAAGTTTAAATCTGATTGGAAAGATAGGAAGAAGCTACATTATAGAGGACTTTATAAGTCAAACAACATTTTATATTTTATTTCAGAGGTAATGCTTACACCAATGGAGTTAAATGATTAGGGTTCTATATAGGAGGTGATATTGTCAGAATGGTACTTTCAGAAGATAATTTGGGGGAGAGGATTCTGGGAAGATGGTGGAGTAGGTCAGAAAATTTCAAGCTTTCAAGCTTTTCCTCCACAAAAGAGATAAAATAGTGAGTGCCTCAGGGTGAATATAGAGGGGTGGAAATAAATAAGAGTAGGGGAAGAACAGGGATCCTCATGGGACAATCAAGAGAAGACCTAAAGAAAAATCCCCGGACAAGATTCCCTCCATAGGAACAGTAAACACCTCCAGGCTAGAGATCACTTAAACTGCTAGAGGCAAGCCCTGGGGTCAGCTGGATTGGGAAGATGTGTAAGCCTCAGCCACTAGAACTTTTACCCCTGGGACAATGAGAAGAGTTGGGCATTTGAGCCCAGGAAAATCAAGGGAACCTCTGCTATAAGGAACATCAGACCCAGCTGTGCTATAGAGATGTAGTGGGGGCAACAAGGAACCAGCACATGCCTGGTAAGTGCAGAAGCAGTAAGGCGGAGACAATCCTCAATGTGGGCACTAACAATAGGCTGGAGGTCTTGGTTTAAGTTCAAGGTCAGAGGGGAGAACTAAAGAGGATCTGAAGCCAAAGGCACCATCTCCCATACCCCAGCACTAGAGGTGCTTATAAAAACTAAATTTTACCCCCAAAAATGTACAGGCAAAGGAGAAAGAATCTACCAACAGTGAGCTATTATGGGAATAGAGAAAAACAGGGCTCATCTTCAGAGGAAGAAGGAAGATACTGAAGCAAAGAAACTCTTTTCTATTCCAAAGAGTAATGTCAAATGGTCACCTGCTGAAAAAGAATTCATTGAAGAACATTAAAAAGACTTTTAAAATTGGGGCAGCTAGACAGTGCAGTGGATAGAGCACTGGCCCTGGAATCAGGAGGACCTGAGTTCAAATCCAGCTTCAGACATATAACACTTACTACTTCTGTGACTCTGGACAAGTCACTTAACCCCAAATGGCACACAAACAAACAACAACAACAAAAGACATTAAAAATCAAATGAGAGAGATTGAAGAAAAACTAAAAAGAAAAATAAGAATAACCCAAGAAAAACAAGAAGATTATAAAAAGAATATCAATCAACTAGAAAAGGAGATCCAGAATCTTATGGAAGAAAATGACTTCTTGAAAATCAGAATTGGAGAGGCAGAGCTAAGATGGAAGAGTAAAAGCAGTGACCTACTAGAGCTCCCCCCCAAAACACCTCCAAATACCTGTAAAAATGGTTTGAAACAATTTCTAGAGCAGCAGAATCCACAAAAAGATAGGGTGAAACAAATTTCAAGCCCAAAATAACCTGAAAGGGTGATTTGAAAGGTCTGTTGCACCAGGCTGAGAAAGAAGAGCAATTTAACAAGGGCTAAGCAGGCAAAGACCAGGACTGGGCCAACCTGGAGTATGCCTCAGGCGGCTGAATCAAAGGGAGCTGTGGCAGTTTCCAGACTTCTCAATCCACAAATGCCAAAGACAACTTAGGTCAGTAGGAAAGCTCTATCAGATCTCAGCAAGAGAGGAGCTTGGGCAAGGCCCTGTCCTGGCACAGTCCCAGAGTGGTGGCTGCTTCCAGAGCTCTTGGCCCACAGACATGGGGGATCAAGTGGCTGATCAGAGGGATCTCTTTGATGGTGCTGAAACAGGATTCTCTTGCTTGGCTTGTGCTTCGATCTGAGTCACAGTCCTGGGTAGTGTTCCTGGGGTGAGGAGGAGCACTGGCTTGGTGGAGCTTATGGAAGCAGTGAAGATGCCACCCTCCTCACAGTTCCAAGGCAGAAAACGGTGCTTGTGGTCACTCATAGACCACAGCACAAGCTCGGAAGGGAGTAAAAACCTCGCCCTTGATGGTACCACCTTGGAAGAACTGAAAATTTATAGGTCTCTAGAAGTATCTCTGAACACAGCTGCACAAAACCTCTGAAGCTTGAAACATTACATTCTCCAAACTGGAAGCAGACCGCTACCTTAACAAAGAGCTTAGCAGTCAAGTAATTGACTGGGAACATGAGCAAAAAGTGCAAAAAAGTCAGACCATAGAATCTTATTTTTGTGACAAAGAAGATCAAAACATACAACCAGAAGAAGACAGCAAAGTCTAAGCTCTTACATCCAAAGACTCTAAGAAAAAATATAAATCAGTCCCAGACCATGGAAGAGCTCAAAAAGGAGTTTGAGAAACAAGTAAGAGAAGTAGAGGAAAAACTGGGAAGAGAAATTAGAGTGATACAAGAAAATAATGAAAAACAAGTCAATAGCTTGCTAAAAGAGACCCCCCCAAAAAAAATAATGAAGTAAATAACACCTTAAAAAATACCCTAACCCAAATGGCAAAAGAGGTCCAAAGAGACAATGAGGAGAAGAATGCCTTAAAAAGCAGAATTGGCCAAATGGAAAAGGAAGTCCAAAAGCTCACTGAAGAAAATACTTCCTTTAAAATTATAATGGAAAAAAAATAATAAAATTATAATGGAGCAAATGGAAGCTAATGACTATGAGAAATCAAGAAGCTATAAAATAAAACCAAAAGAATGAAAACAGAGAAGAAATCCAGGTCAAACAATTGACCTGGAAAACAGATCCAGGAGAGATAATTTAAAAATTATTAGACTATCTGAAAGACATGATAAAAAGTAAAGAGCCTAGACATCATCTTTCAAGAAATTTTATCAAGGAAAACTGCCCTGATATTCTAGAATCAGAGGGCAAAATAGAAATTGAAAGAATCCACTGATCACCTCCTGAAAGAGATCCTCAAAGGAAAACCCCTAGGAATATTATAGCCAAATTGTAGACTTCCCATGTCAAGAAGAAAATATTGCAAGCAGCCAGAGACAACTCAACTGTTGTAGAAACACAATCAGGATAACACAAGATTTAGCAGCTTCAACATTAAGAGATCAGAAGGCTTGGGATATGATATTCCAGAGGTCAAAGGAGCTAGGATTAAAACCAAGAATCACCTACCCAGCAAAATGGAATATGATCTTTCAAGGAAAAAATGGACATTCAGTGAAATAGAGGACTTTCAAACATTCTTGATGAAAAGACCAGAGGTGAATAGAAACTGATTTTCAAATACAAGGCTCAAGAGAAGAATGAAAAAGTGAACAGGAAAAATAAAATCATAAGGGACTTATTAAATTCGGTCTGAGTAGAACACTAGTATACAGAAACATCGTTGTAAGGATGAGATTTTCTCAGCAGTTGCTAACATTCCTTGTATTCTTTCTTTTGCAGTTTGTAAAGACAGTGAAGCTTAATGCAGGAAATAGAAGAGCTAAAAGATATCTCTTTGTTTGAAAGAGAAAAGTGGAAGTATAACTCCAACATTCTCTAAGCAATGAGGTCTGAGCAGAACACTAGTATACAGAAACATCGCTGTAAGGATGATATTTTCTCAGCATTTGCTAACATTCCTCGTATTCTTTCTTTTGCAGTTTGTAAAGACAGTGAAGCTTAATGCAGGAGATAGAACAGCTAAAATATATCTCTTTGTTTGAAAGAGGAAAGTGATAGAAGGGAGAGCAGATCAGAGGAAGGAGTATTCAGAATGCACTCCATCTTTGGGTTGGGGGAGGGGAGAAATGGGGAGAAAATTTGAAACAAAATCTTGTGGAAGTGAATGTTGAAAACTAAAAATAAATTAATTAATAAAAAAGAAAGAAAATCAGAATTGGGCAAAGAGAAGCCAGTGAAGTTATGAGATGAAGAAATACGTAGATATAGATATATAGATATAAAGTATGAAAAAATAGAAGAGTGTCAAACATCTCATTAAAAAAAATATCTAGAGAGTAGATCCAGAAGAAAAAAACATAATAATCAGACTACCTCTACCTGAAAGCTATGATCAAAAAAAAAGAATCTTGATACAATAATACAAGAAATAATTAAAGAAATTGTCCTGAAGCATTAGACCAAGAGAGGAGCCTCCCCTTACCTCCTTCGCTGAGTCTTCCCCCTTCTCTTTTTCTCCCCTTCCTTCTCCCCTTCCCTCCTCTCTTCACCCTTCTACCTTCCTCTCCCTTGCCCCCTAATTCTCCATCCCCATCCTTCCCTCAAACCTCTGTCCTTTCTTCCCTTTCCTAGACAATGCCGTGGTGGAGACACCTAAGGAGGCCACCGCAGCCCACCGCGGTGCAGATCATGGTACTGTTCAAGTACATGTTTTCCAAAATGGTCACATACCTGACAAGTGAACTGATAGCCACCAGTGGAGACTATAAACTTCTGGAAAATATGAACAAACTGATTAACTTGAAATATCTATAAATTAAAGATATTGCAGTAAATATAAGTAGAAACCTAAAGGACTTAAACCGGAAATATGCAGTACTTCAACCTTATCTGGATCAGATCACTTTAATTGAAGAGGAAGTAGCAGCTCTTAAGCAAGCAGCTTACAAATTGGACGCATATTCAAAAAAAAATACTAGAAGCAAAGTTCAAGAAGTTAGAAAGGCAATGAAAGAGTTCTTCAGCACAAAGACTTCAGCTACAGGAATGTTTCATAAGAGCTGAAATAAGAGGGATGGAACTTATTACTATGCTTCAGTTCCTAAAAGGAAATGGTGCTGCTGATCAAAGGAGAATCCCAGCCCCCACATCTGATTTGATGTGTAACTTTGGCCACTCCTTGATGTTTCCTAAACCTGTATCCTCTGGAACCTTATCTTATTCTGTGCTTCATTGTGTGCTCTGGACAAGGCTGAGAAATAAGAATCAATCCCTTCTACAGCAGAAAAGATGAAAGGCTCTCATCTCCCTGTCTCCTCCCTTCTTCCCTGTCCTTTAGGGTTCCACTTTGGAATCTCTGTTCTGAATATACTCCCACCTCCTTCATAACCTGTTCTTCAAATTAAATAACATATACTGACATGTGACCCTCAAAAAAATAATAGGAGAAAGTAGAAACAGAAAAAAAAATCCACTGACCACCACCTGAAACAGATCCTAAGAGGAAAACTCACAGGCATATTATAGTCAAATTCTGAAACCCCCAAGTCAAGGACAAAATATTCTGACCAACAAGAAAAAGACATTTTACATATGGCAGTACCATAATTAGAATCATAGAAGATCTAGCAGTGGTGACATTAAAAGATCACAGGTCTTAGAACACTATATATCAATGAGCAAAGAACTGGGCTTCTGGCTGAAAATACCATACCCAACAAAGCTAAGCATAACTCTGAATCATAAAAAATGGATTTTTAATTAATTGTCTGACTTTCAGGACTTTAAAAAAATATATATGATGTCAATAGAAGATTTGACATACAAGAGCCAAGAGAAGTATAAGATACATACCAACAACAAATTACAAGAGATTCAATAAGAATAGACTGTTTAACTTTTATGTATGTAAAATGTAAAACCTATGTCTAAAATATAAGAAAAATTGGGGTAGACCTGAGTATGACATGACTTCAAAAAGTATAACCATTCAAGAACAGCTAAAAGAGTAATTATCTTACACAAATGAGGTGCAAGAAGAAGAACTAATACAGAGGAATTGGATGGGGGAGAATGGCTATTAGTTTGGAAACCTACTTTCATTAAGTATAGGTTCAAGAGGGAAAAATACATATACATCTAGAAGAGTATAAAAGTCTTCTTAATTTAGAAAGAAATAAAACTCTAAGGGGTTAGAGAGGGGAGAGAGGGTAAAAGAGGCATCTTTAGAGGGGAGAGTGAGGAAATAGGTTTTAAGGGGGATATAGAAAGATGTTTAGATTTAGGGGAATAAGAAGATAAGGGAAGGATTATTAGCATAAGGGAAGGATCTTTAGATGAGAGGGTGAAGGAATAGGTCAAAGAGGTGTACGAAAGGGTGTTTAGATTTAAGAGAATGGCAGGATAAGGGAGGGATCACTGGTGGGGGTTAGGTTAAGAAACAGAAGGGCTAGGTAGTTACAGGAGTAAAATAGAGGAGTTATGAGAGAGAGGGAAAAAGAGGCACAAACAAAAACAAAAATTAAGAGTAGAATCTCTTAGAGAAAGTATAAGTTTGTATATGTATGTATGTGTGTATATGTAAGTATAATATGTATACATGTATAGATCAATATCTATATACAAATAATCCATTGATGACTGTTCATCCAGCATTGCTGTCATCCACCTCCCCCAACAAATTTACTACAAATTTCCATTCAAGATGTTGGTGATCCTTCTCACGTTCACTTGCATGTGTAGAACAAAGATTGTCTACTCATTATCCTTCATTCTGCCCCCGTGATTTGACCTTCTTTTTCAATCATGTATTTCTTCAATTACATCATTTACTTTGATTTTTCTTCATTATGTTTTGCAATCTGCTCATAATCAACATTTCCACCTCTATTCTTCTCTGAGCAACACTTAATTGTAATTTTTCAGAGACAGAGACAGTAGTGTACTTACTTGTAGTCATACAACAATAGTAGAAAATGAGAACTAAAATAATTCCTTCATTTTAGGGAGAAATATGGGAACATTGAAGGAGTCTAGAAATTACCTACAGGTAAAAAGAGTTATTTCCATCTCTGATCCAATTGTGGGCCCAACTTGCTGTCCATTTGTCATGTTCATACCAAATGTATGAACTCTCCTAGGTAATCCATCTAACTCTATGTTACAGATAAAATGAATGGATGAAAATATCCATTTGGTTATTTGTGCATAGATAGTCAAATCTCTCTAGAATAATTGCAAAGAAGTATCTGTGCAAGTTCAACAACTATAGAGAAACTTTCTTCAACTTGGTCCCTGTGCTATATCCCTTCCATTATCAGGAGGGGAAGCTTTAGTAAGGATAAATCTACTTTTTTTTTCCCTTGACTGAGATAAATGATCTAAAGCTCATGTGATAATGCTAACATTGTCTTTTTTTTCTTTCCATCTTCTACAATTTTGATGAATGTATATAATATACTTAGTAAGTGGTATCTTAAGGTAAGATAATATGCCACTCTACTGAATGAAAAACTTTTTTCATTGTCAACACATAAGAAGCAGGGTACTGGTTTATGTTCTCTGCCTTTTAATCAACTGTGTGTTGGTAAAGATGTTCCACTGTGAAATACCCATTGGAAAAAAAAACTTCCTCTTCTTTACTAAAACAATCATAAAGGATTTCTTTCTTGCATTTTTATATTATTTTATTAATATTTTTAAATAGAAGGCATCATAGGCACGTAGCTTGGTAGTCAATATTCTTTTGTTGGACTTTCTCTGGTATTTCAATCTAATCATTTTGCCCTACATGTTTAGCAGCTCCTCCTCCTTTAAATACGTTATAAATCAATGCTGAAATACCTTCACAATTATCTGGCTTCCAGAATGACTCTCCTCTATGTATATTTGATTTAATCCAACTGTCTTCTCCATCTTCCAGTAGCATAATTTTTGTGACAACTTTAAGTACTTCCAGGACTGAGATGTGAGAATTCAAGTGAAATGACTACTTTTTTGATGGTGCACAGAATTTGTTTTAAAATTTTCATAGATTTTTTTTCCAACTTTTGTCTGTCATTCTCTTTCCAGCTTTATTCTTAAACCATGTCCTCCATATAATTTTTCCAAGTTGGTTCTCTCTCTCTTCTCTCTCTCTCTCTCTCTCTCTCTCTCTCTCTCTCTGTCTCTCTCTCTCTCTGTCTCTCTCTCTCTCTCTTTCTCACACACACACACACACACACACACACACACACATACCATTAAATTTGTTTTTTTATCTTTTTTTAAAATCCTCCAATGTTTCTCTCTGTTTTATGAATGATATGGCTAATAATCTTCCACATTTTTCTCCAAAAGATTTTATAAATGAGACTGTATTCTAAACTGCTGATGTCCTTGACTGTCATATCTCCTCACATGGAAAATTTGTCAAAGTTTTGTTGACTAAAACACTGTGCACTTTTGATCTCATTATGGCAATTTATTTACATTGGTTGAAATTTTGTATGGAATTGCTATAATGACTCCTGATGGCCTTTCCTTCATCCATTTCCCATTTTCATCATCCATAACTCAAGCAAGTAGTTCAGAATGGAAGGGTTTTAATTCCATGTCACATCTACTTTCTCATTGTTATTATTTCATCTGGATTTTTAGTAATTTTTGTCTTTGTTAAAATGTTGATGGTTAGACACAGCTGATTCAAGATTGCTTCCTCTTTAATAACAATCCACTTAATGTCTAATAGGTGAACAATTTCATTTTTTATATTGCTGAATGTTCATTCTGTCCATTGACTATACTCTAAGCAAATATGATATATAGGTATTGCAAGCTAAGCTTAAAAAGGATGAAAAATACAACCTTTCCTCTTCAGTCAGGAACTGAAGGAAATTTTGTCTATGCAATTCCAACTGCAGAAACTATTTCTGCCAACCTCCTCCAACCCCAAGCCTATAATTTTATAATTCTAAGTACCACACTTACAAAGAATCAGAGAGAGTTGAGCCAAGTGACTGGAAGGAGGATTTTGCTAGAATGGTCCCAGGTTCTGAAATTGCCCAGTATTCTACCAGTTTTTGTCTTATTTAATTTCCTATTACTTATCCATATTTTCCAACATAGTTGTTGGAATGTTACCATTCTCAACTATTTCCAACTTTGCTCTGAAATCTCTTAATTCTATAATAAGACTTCAAAGAATATAGCGAACCTTATTAAGTATTCCATATACTTTTTATATATCTTTGTAATTTATAACACATAAGAGTTCCAAAGCAACAATTATTTTCAGGGTGATCTTTATTTCAAATACTTATGAATACAGAAAGAGGATGACCAAATATACTAAAGAATAATTTTTCATTATGTCTTTGGATGCACAATAAAATCAACTCTGGCAAATCCCTTATTTGCATCTCCAAGAAGAATTTATGAACCATTCTTCCATTTAACTACAACATCTTTCTGTTTGTATTAATATAAGGTCATCTTTGCTATATTTCACTGTCTCCCATAATATATCCATTTGTTGGTGATTGAAAAAATATGACATATAGAGAACCAACAACTAATTTAGCTTACTGATGGTCTTAAAATGACTTGGTTGACAATGAATGAATAAAACTATCACTCTTTGCAAATGATATGGTGATAAACTTAGAGAATCCAAATGAATCAAGAGAAAAGGTTAAAATAACTAACAGCTTCAGCAACATTGAAGGACATAAAACACTTTTTTTAAAAAAAATCAGAATTTCTATATATTATCAAAAAAATTCAGCAAGAAGAAACAGAAAATGAAATTCCATTTAGAACAACTGCTGACAATACAAGATACTTGGAAGTCTACCTGCCAAGAAAAACTCAGTAAGTTTATGAATCCAATTACAAAACATTTTTACACAATAAAAACAAATCTATCTGGACAACTAGAGAAATGTTAATTAATCTTAGGTAGTCTGAGCCAGTATATTAAAAATGAAAATTCTGTCTCAATTAATACCATATCCATCAAACTTCCAAAGAATTATTTTGTGGAACTAGAAAAAAATAACAAAAGATCAAGAATATCAAGGAAATCAAAGAAAAAATGTAAAAGAAGACAGCCTATCAGCACTAGATTTCAAACTATATTATAAATAGATAATCGTCAACATAGTCTACTACTTACTAAGAAGTAGAGTGGCATATCAGTGGAATATATTTGGTGTACAACACACAGTAATAAATGAACATGGTGATTTAGTATTTGATAAACCCAAAGATCTAAGCATTGGGTGCAGGAACTCACTATTAGACAAAAATTTCTAGAAAAACTAGAAAGCATTTTGGCAGAAACCAGGTATAGATGAACATTTCACACTATATACCAAGATAAGTTCAAAATGGCTACATTATTTACACATGAGGGTGATACAATAAGCAAATTAGGAGAGAATGGAAAATTTTACTTTTCAGATCTATGGATATAGCAACAATGTTTTATGAAACAAAAGATAGAGAGGATCACAGGAAGTAAAGTACATATTTTATTAGATTTTATTACAAGATTTTTCCACAAACAAAACCAAGGAAGTCAAGATAAGAAGTAAAGCAGAAAACTGGGGATAATTTATGGGCAATTTTCTTTTTGATAAATGCCTCATTCCTCAAATTTATAGGGAACTGAGCCAAATTTATTTTAAAAATGAGCCATTCTCCAATTTATTTATGGCTAAATTATATAAATGGACAATTTTCAGAAGAATAAATCAAAGCTATCTGAAGCCAAAGGAAAAAAATGTTCTGAATCACTATATTAGAGAAATGTAAATTAAAACAAGTGTAAGGTACCACCTCACACCTATCAGACTGGCTAACATGACAGAAAAGGAAAATGACAGATGTGGAGGGGATATGGAAAAAATAGGTGCATTAATGCATTGTTGGTGAAGTTGTGAACTTTTCCAACTATTCTGGAGAGTGATTTAGAACTTTGCCCAAATGGCTACAAATCTGTATACAACCTTTGACCTATTAATACACTTTTAGATCTGTATCCCAGGTTTTTTTTAAAGGGAAAAGTTGTATACACACCACTATCTATCTACCTACCTATCTACACATACATATATACATATATAAGTGTGTATGTATACATATACATATGCATACACATATATGCATACATTCATATACATATATAGACACTCTTTTTGTGGTGGCAAAGAACTGGAAGTTGAAAAGATCAATTGGGAAATAGCTGCACTAGTTGTGATATATAATTGTGATGAAATACTATAAAAAATGAGCAGCAGGATGCTTTCAGAAAAACTTGGGAAAACATATAAATTGATGTAAACTGAAGTGAGCAGAAGCAGAATATTCTACATTTTCAGAGCAATATCATAATGATGGTCAACTGTGAACGACTTAGCTACTTTGATCAGTGCAATGATCCAAGATAATTTCAAGACTTAAAATGAAAATAGTATCCACCTCCACGGAAAGACAACTGATGAATTTCAAGTGCAGTTTGAAGTATATTTTTTCACTTTATTTTTCTTGCTTTTTTAGTAAATAACAAATATGGAAACATATTTTGCATTACTTCATATGTATTCATGTTCTATTGCTTGCCTTCTCAAGGGGTGGGGGGAAAGACTGGAGGAATAGAGGAAATTCAGAACTCAATTTTTTAGGAAAAAAGAATGCTAAAATCAATACATAATAAATACATTTTTTAAAAACTAAAAATGTAACTTTTAGCTCAGTTTGTGTACTTTTTCCACTTCTCTGCTATTGTCTCTATATAAGAGAAAGGCAATTATAAAAGATTAGGGCTATTTTGTATATTTCCTTTTTTCATGGACTACCATAGATAGATTTTTCAATACTGAGTAGTTGTCAGGAAATTGGTACAAACTGATGCTTATATTAGACCCCAAGCCTTTCCAGCATGGTGCAACTCACCAGAGCTTGACTTCCACTGGATATTCACAGAGAAAATAGAGTTTTCCATTCTCCAATGAATAATCAGAGTGGGACTTTGTGGAAGCTTCTTTACTAGTATACGTAAATTATAATGACTGCCTGATCTAAGCTAATTGAAGTGAGACTAATAAAGTAGGGTAAAACTCAGACAGGTGATCATCAAAGATATAATCTATAAATCATAACAAATCATTGTAAGATTAAGGAAGAGAGAGGACTAGGGATGATTTGGAGGTTTTGCAGCTTGGTAAATGAGAGAACAGCAATATTCATGGTAATCTCTAAAAAGAAAAGTGTCTGGGAAAATTGTTCATTTACATAAAGAGCAAAGCCACAATAGTCCTATGAAAGAAGCATAAAAAAGCAAGTAGTACTTGAAATACATATGTGTTTGCAAAGAACATTTCTTTCTTGGAAATACTAAAAATGTCAAACTAAAGATGTCTAACAAAAATAGATACAAGGTGAAGTGAGATTGAAAATAAATGTTGAAATGTACAGCACCACTTTTAATGGAATCACCATAAAAACTATTCACTTACCAACAATGAGGAATTGAGTGATACAAGCCATATGTTTGGGAAGATTTTAGAGACAGTTCTTTTTTTTTTTTTAATTATAGTTGATGCTGGAGCTTACACGTATTTTCTGGGACTGACTTACTGAGTAAATCTAGATAAAACAACACGGAGTGAATGAAATACTAATAACTTTACCAATGATAAATAAATAACAAATTGTCATAGAGTATTCACATGAGAAATGATATTTGGGAGCATGAAGTTTGATACCTCCATTTTACAGGTGATGAAAATTAGCCCAAAAAATTTAAGTGATTTCCACAGGAAAGAAAACTGATATCATAATCTATATCTTCTGGTTGAAGTTCAGTTTCCTTTTCATTTTACCATAGATTACTATCATATTTTAAAGTACTTCTATACTTTACAAAAATGTATGTAAGATCCTTCAATAATCTCACCTGTGGTTCCAAGAAGTTGAAACATATGCAGTGACTACACTCTAGTAAAACCGTCTTGGCAGATGGGCTAACCAAGTTGAGAGAAAACCACTAGGTCTAAACCCATTGGTGAGTCAGAGAGATGTCTACCTCAAACTTAGGAAGACTTGTCCTGGAAGAATAAGCAGATGAGAACAATTTGCTCCAGTGGCCATGAAAACAGCTGAAGTAGGTGTAATGCAACACTTAGAACTTTGTCTGACATCAAAGATGCCAAGGTCAGCCATTGCATCTTAGGCCATCACCAGTCATCTTGACTTTTGTCCTGCCACTGGACTTCAATAACTCTGCAAAAGAGAATGAGGCTGACAACTTTGCCCAACTCTGATTCATTTAAATCCAATTCACACACAGGTCATGATATCACTTATTAGTCCTCTTTGAAAATGAAGGATGAACAACAACAATTAAATCTTCACTAATAGAAATTAATCAAAACTAAACCTAAACAGTTGCATATATCCTTTCTAGGAAGAAGAAAAATATTTGTCATTATTTTTGCACAAGAACAACACCAGATCACATATATGAATTCCATTTCAAGAGCCATCTCAAGAATCTTGCAATAGAAAAAAAAATATGGCTCTGGAATAAGAGGTCCTGGGTTGGAAACCTATTTCATCTGCTATTGGTGACCTTGTAATAATCTACTTTCTATGAACCTGATAAAATCACTGAATCTACATGGGACCCAGTAGCTTTGACTGCCAAATAGAGGAGTTATGCTAAATGATCTCTTTGATCTCTCACATTTTAAAACTGTGGTCTTATCAGTTAAATTCCCTCTAATTTTTGAGAATCATGAGAAGAAAACCTGTATTATCTACAAAGACTGAGCATACATGTGGGGAATTTACTATTCTAATTAAATAAAAATTTAGATCATTCAAGAGGCATTAAAATAGTATACTTGTTCTGAGAACAAAAGGCTGACAGTGATAACTTGGATGTAACAAACAGAGTTTGACCAGTTTAAAAGCAAGTACAAAAGTTAGCACTGGACCCTCCCAACAACAAAAAAAAGAACTCAAAAATGCCTACAGAAAGGGTTCTTAACAACAGGTTCATGATATATGTATGTATGAATGAATATATTTCTGTATTATGTAAGTATACATAATAATGTAAGTATAGATACATATATCTATATGTAACTATAAATGTGTTTATGTAGATTTCTACTAGGGTAGCTGTATTCTAACATAATTGGCTTCCTTTGAAATCCATTGTATGGTTATATTGTTATGCATTTAAAAACATTATTCTGAGAAGAGGTCAATAGGCTTCACTAAATTGACAAATACAAAAATGGCCCCAAATCCCTGATCTACAGGACAACTTCAAACATGTTGGGTAGATTTTCTCTTAAAGATTAATAGAAATACATAGATGAGAATCACAGAAGATGAGAGGGTATGATGAAGACATTATCTGCAAGTGTGAAGGGGTATGCACATGAGAGACAAAAATCCATTAAAATATCAAAATTAAGCATGTAAAATTTTCAACCAAGTTAATGATCATACAATTTAAACTAGCTCACTTCAAATTATTAAATTTTGTTTTTCAAATATAAACTACTATACTTAGATCTGGAGATAAAAAGATAAAAAAAAGTATGAGTCTTGGCCCAAAAAGGCAATTGTATAGAACTGTCTCCTTATTGATGGAGATTGATTACTCAATGCCCCAGGCCTTCATGAGGCAGAGTTGATGAGATTGGGAGAGAGAGCAGTCCAGGGTTTTCTGGCTTTTAATGCTGAGAAAGAACACACACAGTTCAAATTCTTTTCAAGACTCTGGAAAGAGAAAGACTCTGGAAATAAGCTGATATATAGAAGAGGTGAAAATATCTATTATTTCCCTATCCTCAGCTTACTACATTAGAGACTTCAGGGACTTTCCCCTTGAATAAGAACTAGGACTCTGGCTCTCTTGGGTTGAGCTGAGTTATCTCATTCCCAATGAGAGAGCTCCTTTCCCCCATGTTGTTGAATCTATATTCTTCTAAGCATATTTTCTCTCAATTTCTGTTTTATATCAACTTGGAAAAAATAATTTAGTGACTATTTATTATTTATGTTTATTGTAAAATTAGTATTTTGTTGGGGAGGGAGTCAAGTCATGGATATATAGTTTGGGGTCTTCCTTTTTTCATTAAATTATAGCAGTTAGGAGTGAAGCTTGAACCTAAAAATCACTTTCTCTAGGTTATTTTTAAGGCTGCAGATACATATAATTCTAGTCCAGTATCCCCTCTCTGAAGAAAGCAGAATGGCCAGGTTCTGATCCCAAACTTTTGAATTCCCTTCTAACAGTAATCAAAATTTCTTTCAGAGAAGGGTGGGGGCAGGAGACCCTTGAAATGTCTATTCTTGCTTCCCCGGGAGCCACATCTAGAGAGACCCCTTTTGGCATACATAATCTCCTAGGCAAAACAAAATAACATCCCACACAATATACCGCTACACAAACTAATGAAATAAAATTATAACGCATTTTACTCGTATAATTCCTCAGTTTTCAGACAATTTTACTTGAATTATCATATAATAATCATTGTACATATGCATTGTATACATAATTATTATGCTTTATAACATGTAGACACAAATGGTAGATAGTTCACATCAGTGCCCATAGCTGCTACTATATGTCCATAGCTCAACCCAGGATTTAGTTATGATTGAGTCGACTACAAATTTGTTACACAACCTAAACTAGGCCCTTACTGCTGCTAAGCAATTCTGCTACACCTCCCTTATCAACTCATTTTCTCACTCTCCCCAGTAGCTTTTCCAAATGTTTTTATCCCTATTTAAACTTCCTATAGCTCTCCCTCCTTCCACTCTTGCAGATGAGATCCTTGATTCATATTTTACAGAAAAAATCAAAACCATTCACCATGAGTTCCCTCTTCTCTCTTCTTCATCTATTACTGAGATGTCTTCTGACACCATTGCTTACTGCATCCTTGTCTCATGTGATGAAATTGCCTTACTCTTTAACAAGGGTAACCTCTATTCTAATTCAAGGAAATCCATTTTATCCCAACAGATTGCCCCTTCTGCCATCACCACTTTAAATTTATTTTCTGTATACTGGCTCATTCTCTACTGCCTACAATCATGCCCATGTTTATTGTATACTGAAAAAAACCTTCACTTTATCTTTCCATCCCTACTATTATCTTATACCTCTAATGCCCTTTGCAGCTGACCAGTACAAAAACGTATCTCCACTATTTCTCCTCTGATTCTTTTCTTAACCACTTATACTTTCTAGCATTATTATTACTGCACCTAAACTAATAACCTCTTATTTGCCAAATCAAATGGCCTTTACTCTACCCTCAATCTCTGATCTCTCTGCACCTTTTAACACTTTTCAGCACTCTCTTCTCTCTAGGTTTTCAAGACAATCATTTTCTCTTGGTTCTCATCCTACCTATCTGACCACTTCTCAATTTGCTGGCTCTCCTTCCAGATAGTATGCTTTAACTGCAGGTGTTTCTCAGGATTCTGTACCAGTACAGAATCTCTTATCTTCTTCCTCTATGCTACTACACCTCTATTTTCTATCAGTCCCATGGATTTAATTACCATCTCTATGCTAATGATTCTCAAATCTACCTATCTTCCCCCAATCTCTCTGCTGATCTCAAATGTCCAACTGCTTTCTTAGACAATTGGATGCTCAGTAGAAAACTTAAACTCTTGCACATTATTAAAGCCCAGATTTTAGGCCAGTTTTGGACCAATAAACTTCTGAGTGTCAGAAGTAGCTATGTTGGCAGGATTTTCACTAACACCAGTAGACCTTGCTTCTGTGACTGGAGTTTGATAGTAATCACTGCCATATGTCTGATTCTACGTGGTATTCTTAGTGTTACATGCAAGTTGGTTTTGAGAACTCGATTCTGGCTACTATAGAAAAAAATAAAAAAAGGAAACTTAAACTAAACTGAACTCAATTATTTCTCTCTTTAAACTCTCTCTGACCTCCTACCCATCCTCCCAATCTCTCAGGCTTGCAATCTAGAGGTCATCCTTGACTTCTCACTATCTTTTGCTAAGGCCCATTGATTTCACCTTTGCAACATTTCTGGATTTTGTCTTCTGATACTGCCATGACTATAATGCAGAATTCCATCAATTCATGCTTGAATTATTTTAATAGCCTGTTCATGTGTCTGCCTACCTCAAGACTCACCCAACTCCAATATATTCTCCATTCAGCAACAAAAATGATTTTTCTAAAACAGTTCTGATCATGTCACCCGCATACTCAATAAACTCGTGTCTCCCTATCATTTTCACATTCAAATACAAAATCTTGTGTCCCCTTTGTAAACTATCTTCCTTCTACTATTCCAGTCTTCTCACACTTTAATGCTTTTCACACATTCTTTTATCCAGTGACAAGGTTTTCTGTCTCCTGTCTATGGGCATTTTCTCTGTCTGTTCGCCATGCCTGGAATGCTCTCCCTTCTCTGCTCTGCATACTGACCTTTCTTGTTTCCTTTGTGTCCCATTTAAATTTCATCAATTACTGCAGGCTTTCCCTAATTCCAGTAGGTTTACTCTATCAATTATTTCCTATAGCTTACTTTACTGTGTGTATACATTCATAAATACATGTATATGTATGTGTGTATGCCTGTCATCTTCTCTGTTAGATCATAAGCTCCTTAAGAGCAGGGGCAGTCTTTTGCCTCTTTGTAAAGCTTTTTTTTTTTTTTTTGTATCTGTAGCATTTAGCACAGTGCCTGCAACATAGTGATTACTTAATAATTATTGGTTGATTGATTGATTGAACACAGACTTTTGCTCCTCTGCAACTACATTTGATGAGGACATATAGAACTGTGCCAAGTCTAACTACTAATAAACAAAATGACCTTAAGTGTGTCCATTCTGGGCTTAAGTTGTCTTAGTTCCTTCATCAAATATAATCCCACCACCATGCTGCTAAGTCAAGCCTTTATTGGCACCATATCCCTTAGACTTCCCTACCCTCTGACTGTAGAGCTGGAGAATGAAATGTCCCCACTCCACCCAATGTCTTTCTTATTGAGGGTAGAAACTGGACTCTCAACTCCTCCACTTTGTATCTGCTGCTCTGCTTGGTTTCACCTTCACAGAACTGATGCCCCAGCAATTGCCTGTGTCAGGTACTCTTGGTATCCACACTCCCCCCACCCCTTTCCTGCATCATTTTGTGTGTTGTTCCACCCATTAGATTGTAAGAGGCTTGAAGGCAGGGACTTTCTTTCTTTGTATTAAGTATATTCCCAGCATTCAAAACAGTTTCAGGCACATAGAAGCATCTTAATAAATGTTTATAGGCTTGCATCATCTATAAAATGAGGAATTTAGACTAATTGATCTTCAAGGTTCATTTAGCTTCAAGATACCATGTCTTCAAGAAATAATAAAGGACCACAGGCAAAGGAGAATTATGTGGCTTCTAAGTTCCTTTACAACTCTTAGTGTCTTTGATTCTATTCCATGACAAAAGGCTAAAACTCATATTATTCTTTTCTTTTTTGGATTTTTGGAAAATGAAAAAGTAAAGATCTTGGCATTCCACCTCTTCTTCATATAGTTGACCCTTGTTTTTAGGAAGTTAAAACTAATTCCAGCATTGCATATTACATTTTTATTGTGTGCATGTAATATAAATTTCCATGTAATATAAAATTTGAATGTAATGTAAAACTCATATTTCACATGAGAGAATAGATAGGTAAGATGAGTTATTTTGCAAAAAAAGCAAAAGTTATAGAAAATCTAATTAAAATGTGTCATTTTTATTCTCCTATGGGAAACATTTATTTAATTGACACCACTTCCTTCAGCCTCCTCATACCTTTTACTGGAGGGCTAGAGAGTGAAGTGCCACACTCCTCCCAAAGTCTTTTTTACTGAAGTTCAGCATTTATTTAATGCATACTTTGTGTAAGGAACAGAGTTAGGAGCTAGAATATATATACATACTCATATATAAACATATGCATATATACACATATTCACATGTTCACACAAACATACATGCATAGATGCATATATATATATATATATGTATGTATGTATGTATGTGTGTATGTATGTATGTATGTATTTTAAAGCTGACAGTCCTTGGCCTCATGAAGGTGACCTCCAAAGTAACATAACATTCTACAGAATAAGACCTTCTCACATAGCACTAATTTAAGAATAATTATTCAAAGGGTTGAAAAAAATCCCTCAGAAATGACAGGATACACTTTGGAACCTGTTTTGTCAGTTGGAAGGGAGGAAGTTGATTCTTTTATTAATCACTGAGTCTTTTCTTTCCCAAATTTAACTTTTCTAAATTGCCTTAAATTGCCAACTAATCAAATTGTTTGTATTGCTGCAGAATACAGCCACAACTAGTCATAATTATCCTTTCTCTATTGGCTCTTAATTAGCATCATGTGATGATTCTAAAAGAGTAAAAGGAAAAGCTTTAACAATGGGTGCTGTGGTTGTTAGAGCTGAAAGGATAATATGAAAGCCTAAATCTTTGAATAAAACTTTCATGATTGGTTGTATATGCTGTGATTTATTTCCTAATCAACAGCATGCAATGTAGAAAACATAAACATGTACCTTTCTCTTGAATCTTATGAGCCTTGACATTTTTTAATATCTGAAGTATATGCCTCAGGGGAAAAGATAAAGAAAATAATACATGGAATCAGTCTGATTCCTTTGATGCATTAATCTATGAAATAACTTCTTCTAGATTTTTATGTGTTTAATGTGTTTTCAATATAAAAGTATACTAGATGCACAACTTTTTTTAATTGAATCTTTTTTTCAGTGGGGCCTGGCAGAGAGGAGGAGAATGTAGGCCATTAGGCATCTTGATTGAAGATTAGGCCTTATTTTTTTCCAGAAATTTTCACAATACATTTCTTATCCTCTGAAATGAAAACTCTTCCCCTCCCCTTCTCTTTCCTCTTCCTTCCATTTTCCCCTCCCCTCTTTGCCTCCTCCCCACTCTCTCCAAATGGACACACAGCCACATTCTTTAGTACTATAGTATTCACACACAGAAATGCATGGCTATAATGGTTGAAATATTCCAGAGTTGTCATGAGCCTCAAATGATGATATATGTAAAATTGTCTGAAAACCTTAAAGGGCTATGCAAAGAACAGAAATTAATTATGACAACAACAAAAATATTATATGACCTCTGTTTAATGAGAAAATATTCGAGATTATGCCAGTTTTACTCTGCCCATTCCATTATTCTGATACATTACAGGAAGCTAAGGCAGTATTTAAAAAAGTTATATGGGCATCTGAGGGGAAAATAGGCATCTTTGGGAAAACTTAGGGGAAAGTGGGAATGGACCACTGCTGATATCTAGGTAGGCTTTCACCAATAGAAAGGGAGACATATTTGTCATATATGGGATAAACTTGGAGTCAGTTCTTTCACTTGACATGGATTCAGAGCAAGTAATGGAAAGTTCCTATGTCCTCAGCCAAGAAAAAGCAGTTCTCCTAACATTCCCACCTTTGAAAGAAAGTTTCACCTGATGAAAAGCTTAATTAAGATGCCAGGGGAGTCCTCAGCTGTAGACAACTTTGTAAAAATGATGGAAAAATAAACTGAGAGAGTTATAGGAGAGGCAACTGGTACTATCTACTAGATGTTTAGAAAACTTGCAAGCTATACTATAATCTATACTCAGCAAGCATTCCAAGGAATTATTTAGTGGAATGCCAAGTGAGGAAAAACAAGATTCTTAACAGGAGATATGTACTGAAGAGATATAGTAGAGAGTTATAGTTAAGGGTCAATGAACACACATTACATATTTCTAAGTGGCTAAGGTTATGTGGGTTTTTGGTGAAGACCTGTTCAATGGAAGATATTTTCTGGGGTCTAATATGGATCCTGTGTGTTTCCAATAATCTATAAATAAGCTTGACCAATCATGTTTTAGCCTTGCAAACCATATGTTTGATGAAAAATTCCCAGGTTTTCTTTGGTTTATATCTCCAAATTAATGCTTTTCTATTTGCCCCACGCATAACATTTATCTCATTTCTTTGGGATGCTTATGGGTAGATCATTGTACTGCCTAAATGTCAGAGAAATGAAAAATCCCTCAAAGTTTATCTCATACTCTTAATGTAATTGAAGAACTTCTGCCACAAGAGTTACACTCATTTTAAGGTCCTATCCCTATGCTTTATTGGGTCCTCAAAGGGGTGCCAACACAATGTCAAATCCTATAAAGCTAGGAAATCACTGACTCTTTACCAAAGAGTATTTCTAACTTTGAAAGTTCAGCTAAACTAATGGAGAATAATCTCATTGCCATCAAGTTGGCCAACAGGTAATTAATTTTCATTGGCCCTAGCAACTGAACCATATGTTCTACTAAAATAAGAAAAGTTTGCTTTCTTATATCAGTAAAGGGGATATTCATTTTGATGAAATAGAAGAATTTAAAAATTCTTAAAAACTAATTATTGGTCATGTAGGGATGTCTTTGTAGACTAGGACACCTGGAATCCAAAAGAAGGTTAACAAAAACAAACAAACCATGAGTGAACACCTACATTTAGCTCTCTCAGGAACCCTTTCCCCTCTACCTACCACATTCTCTGCAGCAAAATTGCACTAGACAGCCCAAGGACTCAATATATATGACTGCAACTAAACCCCGAAGAATTTAACATAGTCTTGTAGCAAAATTGAACCCCCATACCATCTCCTCCCTCTTTCTAGTGCTATGGCTGTAGAGTTCAGAAATTTTCTCAAGCCATGATAAATAACATAGTGGTTTAACATTCTGTGCTGTGAAAAAAATCTCTGCAGGAGTTTAGGGGAGTATAGGGAAAAGGCCAGGACAGGGATATGCATTTGAAATAGAGGACAGTGCCACACATAACACCTTGATCTTACCAGAAATATATAAATCAACCACATTGTACTAGTGTGGAAATTCTCTGAACTTCCAGTGCCAGTCCAGAGAATTAAGGAACTGAGGAAATGGGATAAGATGCCAGCATTGTAGGGGGACTATGTGGTGTTCCACTAAGCCTGAGGAAGAGTTCAGCATTCAGCTGGGACCAGTTCTGCCCCACTAATAGGCACCTGGGGCACAGGAATGCTGATAAATAATAAATTGCTCACTGTGGGAACTGAGGCATTTTGAGATCCAGATCCCAGAGAAACCACCATTAGAGAGGAGGGAGTCAGAAAGAAATCAGGAGAAAATAAGGAAGGGGGAGCGTGAAATTATCAAAAATGTTAGGAAGAAGAAAACAAATACTTTGAACATAAGTAGATAAATCAACAGGAAAAATATTAACAGAAAAAAAGAAAAGGAATAGGGCCTCCAGATCTAGTGAATCTAGTACTTTTTATAAATAAATGTAAATTAAAGGGAAATGATCCAAGACTTAATGAAGCAGAGCCCCCATGGAATTTGAGAAGAGCATGAAACTACATCAAGCTGTTCATGAGTAGTTCGAAAGGGACCAGGAATTATAAGGACAAAATTCATGACCCATGCAGCAAAAAATAATGAGCACTATAGCAAAACTGGAATCTGTAATGACAAATCTCAATGAAGTAAGAAAAAATGAGAGCAATAGATTTAGAATGCCAAAATACAGAAGTGAAAGACATTCTGGAAAAAAGAGAAGCAAAAAATAATAACATTAAGAGAAAATATGCTCACTATCCAAGCAAAACATGCTGATCTTGAAAATAAAATACATAGAGACAAACTAAGAATCATGGAGCTCCTAGGACACAATAAAAACCTTAACACCATAATTCAGAAAATAATTCAAGAGAACTGCCTAAAATGTCTGAATATAGAAAATGAAATACCACTTGAAAGAACTCCTTTCTCTTAATTGATCTGTGTTAACTTGTTCCTAAGGGAAGATCTCCTTCACCTCTATATTGTCTAGAATATATTCTCCTGTGCATATTTTCTATGATTGCTATTTTGCTATCAACTTAGATGAACAAGTTTCTTTGCTACTGTGTATTTTCATTGTGGAACTGGTATTTGGTGGGAAAAGGGTTGAACCTTGGATACAGAGCTGGAGGCTTCCTCCTTTCCACATTAAAGAAATAACAATAAGAAGTTTAACTTTAAACTAAAAGCCATATTCCCTAGACTAATGACAGACAAATATAATTTTAGCCCAGGAACCACCACCACCTCCTATCCCTTCCCCCCCCAACACACACACACACACACACCACACACACACACACACACACACACACATACACACACATCTCTCTGAAGAGAGCAGTGGCCAAGCTTCGGGCTCCAACTTCCTGCTTTCTCTCTTGGAAGAAAATAATGTGTCCCTTGGAGATGGATTGGAGGAAAAGAGGTTAGTGATGTCTATTCTATTTCCATCCTTGAATCATAGAAAGAAACCCTCATGCTATCTGAAAGGTGACAGTATCGATAAACTAATCTAAGACATTCATGACACTGATTGCTACTCTAGTTATTTATGTCTTCAAAAATTTGGTAAAGATAGTTTAAATTTTAAATAAATTCCATATATCCAGTCCCAGGCTTTCTCCTGAGTTCCAGCCCCACATCTCCAAATATTTATCGGATATTTTAAACTGAATATCTCATACACATCTCAAATTCAACTTATCTGAGGCAGAACTAATTGGATTTTTTTTCCCAAAACTGTCCTTTCTACCAAATTTGCCTTTTTCTATCCAGACTGCTACCATTTTAATAGTCTCCCTGGTCTATAATGTAATAATTAGACTTTAATTTCTCACTTTCCATCACCTCATATAGCCAATCAGTTGCCATATTTTAGTGTTTCTGCCTGCATAATATCATGTTGCCTATTTGTTCTCTTTTCTCTTCTCAAAAAACCACCACATTAGTTCAGGCCATTATTACCTCTCACTTGGACTTTTGAAATGGCCTTGATTCAATTCTCTCCTCATCCCCATCCATCTTCCACAAGGCAAGCAAAGTGATTTTCCTAAGTGCAATAAACACTTATGAAACATCTACTGTGTGACAGGCCCTGTACTAAAGACTGAGAATACAAAGAGAGTCAAAAGAACTTCTGCTGTCAAGGAGCTCACAGTCCAATAATAAAGATAACATGACAATACATGAAGATAACTATGTGCAAACAAGCTATATATAGGACAAATTAGACATAATTAACTATAATTAAGGGGGATTAGGAAAGCCTTCCTACAAATTTTTAGATTTTATGTGGGACATGAAAGAAGCCAAGGAAGGCAGGAGGTAGAGATGAGGAAGGAGATTATTCCAGGCATGGAGGACGTCACAGAGTGCCTGCAGTCTGAAGGAGTGTCTTGCTCAAGGAGCGGCAAGGAGGCCAGTGTCACCTGATAGACAGTAGACTTAATTGGAGATGAAGAAGTTGTTGAGGGGAATGGAAGGATTAAGAAAAATGTAAAAATTGGGGACTGAGGCTGTGAAGATTTTAAATGCTAAACAGAGGGTTTTATATTTGATGATGGAAGTACCAGAGAAATTATTGAATAGGAAGGTGAGGCAGATTGACAAGGTCGCATCTTAGCTTCAATAAGATTATTTTGATAGCTGAATAGAGAATCAACTTGAGTGGGAAGAAACTTGAAGTACAGAGGGAAACCAACTAGCAGGTTATTAAAATAGTCCAGGCATGAAATGATGAGGGCCTACACACCACGGTGGTGACAATATCAGAACAGAAAATGAGATGTAGTCAAGAAATATTTTGAAGGCAAAGCTGGCAGGCCTTGACAATAAATTGGAAATGAGGGATGATAATGTCACTCTCTTTCTCAATAAACTGGTAGTCCCTGTTGCCTCTAGGATAATCTTTAAAATATTCTGAATTTTTCACTTGAAATTTACTTGAATTTTCAGGTTCATTATATATTGTTTCCCCTTCCCATATTCAACAGTTTACTTAAACAGGCCATCTATTTCTTCCTGAATCATACTTGCTATCCCCTATGCCTAGATTTCATTCCATCCTCTCCCTGCCTCACAGAATCTCTAACTTCTTGCAAGATGTTGTTCAAATACCAACTTCTACCCAAAGCTTTTCCAGACTCTAGCATCCTTTTTCATTGATCCACCTTGCACTTAATGATCTTTCATTTATTTTGTAAATATTCTACACATATTTATTTTGGATATACTTACACTGTGTAAGGAATGTTGTTTCTCTTAGTAGAATGTTTTGAATGTAGGGATTGTTTCATCTTTATCTTTGCATCCTCAGTACCTAGTACAGTGTGTAGGGGACATGGCTGTTTTTTTTTAATAAATGCTTGATTGATATTATTTCTTATACTTCAATTTTTTGAAGTTCAATGTTGTTTTTCATATATTTTTCTTAAATGACAAGCCCATTTTTACCTTAGCTTTTTAGGCGAGTTGAGATTTGACATAATTTCATTGGGGCAGAAATAGACTTCTTAGTCTTAGCACAATAGGGGCATAACTCCTGAGAGTTCATCTAGAATCTGAGCAATATTTGTAGTTTATAGGAAGAATTTAACCAGGTCACCAAAACTCACTGCAAGCTGAAGCATCAGCATTATGATCTAAGGATAGTAAGACAAGTGAATTGTTTGGGGCTGGATTCTTAAAATTCATTTCTGAATATAATATTTGAATGGAATTTTTTATCTAATAAAATCAGTTAATATAAATGAAAATGTCAGCAAAATAGTAATTTTTCATGTTGTAAATGGTTGGGGTCTCAACATAAAGATTTGTGCATTTTACTAATGGTTAGTGTATTCATTGGGCACTGTTACCATTTGAAAATGGTGTGTAGCCTTATCAAAAACAATTAGTTGTGCTTGTTTTTTTGTCCTCAGGACTATTTTTTAACACATCTTTGATATATTTTACTACATATTTAACATTCAAAGCATTTTTTGTATATTGTCCTTTAGACAGAAGCTGAATCTTTACCTCAGTGTACTGCTCTTTTGCTTCTGATTGTCTTTCATGAAATACTCATATCTTTGTTGTCCATCAAAGATATTATTTGAGAGGTATTTATTCATATTCATTTTGAAGAATTCTTCTGACTTACATACCATACTCTAAAATTAGGATATTTTCTTATATACTGCAAAGAATCATTTGTTTCTTTATACTATCCCATGTCTCCATGACTGCAACCTCCCAAACTGGCTGGAATTGAATCCTCCCTATACATATGAGTGTTTGTCACATTTACTTAAAAGATTTACCTATTTATTGTAACCAAATACAATGGAGAATCCTTTTTTTAAATACCCGTGCTTCCTATTTATCAAATTAGTATGTAACAATTGGGCTTGCAATTTCAATATGTTTAATAAATTTTGGAACATCCGCTGTTCTAATGTGGGCATCTATAGGTAATTATTGCTTGCCATTTGACCTGATGCATTTTGTGCAAAGATAAAGGGTGAAAAGGAGAGGGAAGGGGATAGGAAAGTGGATCTAATATATGAAGCAAGAAATTCTTTCCATTTAGTGATCATGTGACCAGAAAATATATATATGTGTATGTGTGTACATATGTATATGTACATATATACACATGTGCATTTTGTGTGTATTTGTATATAATATACACCATGTATGTATAGTTATTTAAGTTATTAAAGCTTGAACTTCCCACTAAGATTTTGGGGATAAACTGTATGTACAACATCTATTGACATTTTTACTGAGTAAAGGCCTTCTCTTAAACAGCGGATGTTCCAAAATTTATTGAACATATTGAAATTGCAGGCCCAATTGTTACATACTAATTTGATAAATAGGAAGCATTGGCATTAAATATGAGGATAAAACATCCTTAGCTCTGTTTGGATTCAGATAATTCAGTTTTCCAACCATGTAGTATCAAATCCACCTCATAGCCAGACTCAGGAATAGCCAGGTGGGTAACGTTCCCTTTCAAAGGAACATAATGGGGAAACTGTGCCAGGAGTATCCCATCTTAGACTGAGGCTAAAATTGTCCTCTCAGCTTTTCCCAATGCTGACTTCCCACCAGTATCATATTGTGTCTGAATAGCTTGAGGTATGTCTGGTGGTGGACCACTGATTTATCAATGGATTATTATGGCCCATTAGACAACTCAAAATAAAATCATGAGCTTTTTTGTTTTTTACCTGAAACAGCAAGTTTCACTAATCACAGTTTAGGAAAAATTTATCCAGGATTTACATCTCAAATTTAAATTTGTCCTGGTGTAAAAAGCCAATCATTAGAGATTATTTCTATACACTTTCAAATTCTCAGCAAGACAATACCCAAACAAGGTTTTTGGCAAGTTTACACATTAAAACAATAACCAACAACAGCCAAATTATTTTAGCAGTAACCAAATTATGAAAAGTTGCTTGACATAACTGACAGAAAAAAGTTCACCAATTTGAAACTTAAAACAAATCCATTACTGATCAGGTGACTTCAGTTTTGTAAAATGCATTTCCAGATTACTTTGCACAGAGCATCACCATCTCGTTAACAGTTAAGACTACAACTTTAAAAGAGCATGCTTACCCAAGTTCTTAGGTTAGCTTCTTTACCATAAGCAGCATGTGCTGAACCTGGTTGATGCTTCCAGGCAAAGGTTGCCCCAGAGCCCAAGGCCATTGCCAATGGGACCCATGCTGTAGCTGCTGCCCCTCCCACTTCCTTCTTTTCACTTGGTGGGGAGGGTGAAATCAAAGGTGAGGGGGAAGGGTGAAACTTTTTTCTCCTATGAGAGGGGTTAACAGATACCCTCTTGATTCAAGGGAAAGGAGTGACCAATGTTGTAAGGAGGTGTTTCAAAACTCCTTAATGATCAATCACAAAACCTCCAGAATCTGCCAAGATATTTTTAGCTGTTCTAACTTTTCCTGTAACCTCCATGAAGAGGTATTCTGGGGTGTAGGGAGAAGGGAGTAAGAAAGCCTCAGGGAACCAAAAAGCAACTGCAGTTTTTTCCCAATTCCTTAGTACCAAGAGAATTGACAGAATTGGGCATACACTTCCAGATAGGGTGTCCGTCCTTGTCCTTTATGCTGAGGAAGGTGTACCCAGGTCCATGACCTTGAACTGACCCAGTAGATCGAGAGCATGAGAGTGTCAGGCAGAGTGTGAGACAGCCTTGTAACTGACTGCTTGAAAAGCACCGCCAAGCCTTGGTGCTTGGAAAGTGACTGCAACTGCACAGCAAGAAAGAGGGGTGAGGAGGGAGGCTTACATCCATTTCAGTCTTGGCTGGAGATGAACTTGGGGTTAGGCAGTTTCTTTGTACAGGCCACCAAAGTGTTGAGGTTTAGGGATTCAGGGGTGCTGGGACCCCAAAATCATGACACATAGGTCCTGCCCAAAAGAATTTGACCCAACCTTCTTTCAGCCAAAGACAAGGTTTATTAGAATAACTATCATATTGGGCAGACTCTTAAGGAATCTGAGAGTCTGTGAGGTATTGGCTAAATTCTAAGAATCTGAGCAGTGGCTAGATTTTAAGAATCTGAGCCCAAAATAGTTTTTTAATACAATAAACATTAGTAAAGATACTTCAGTGATATGACAGTTTGTCAGTGTGAGTACTTAATTCCTCTATCAATGCATTCTATAACCTTGTTAGGATTGAGTCTTTGATATTTGTGCTGAAGAACATATTCGTTTTGTTCAGTCAACATTGCGATGAACCTCGATAATTGCAGCAAGGGCAGTCTTTGGACACCAGGTATATAGTTCATTACCAGATTCATATTTGAAGACTTTCTGGCTTGCTAGGACCTGCCAAAGATTTTGTTCCATTAGCATAGCCTTCAGTTAGCACCTCTTCACCACAGGGAGGATCCAAGTGCATGACTTCAATAAACAATGACATAAGATTTGGTTTTACTCAAAACGTCTAAATTTTATTTTCATAAATTCAAAGTATCATCATTTCCCTATTAGAATCAGTCTTAGATTTATAGTTCAAACTTACAAAATTATGTAGCTTAGAATGGTATGTAAATATGAGTTACAAAGTTTCATATTCTTAAAATAGAGTTAAAGAATCAATAACTAGCTTTCTTAGGCATGCTGTGTTCTGAGAAACCACATCTTGCCAATTTTCTAATAGAACTACTCCCTGAAAATTCTATTCAAAAAATATATTGTCACTTCTATAGTGTTTAGTCTTTTAACATACTTTCTTTATAACTGAAATCCTTCAATTTGCTTACAATAACTAGCTTTAGTGACACACTGATCATCATAGTTAAAATTAAATATTTATCCCATATTTGTCTTCTATTATTTGAAAGCTACAAGATGGGCAAAGCTATGCTTTAAAGTTCTAAGCTATATTATGATGGTATATCAGGCAAATGAGTGTTTGATGGGCTGTGTTAATGTGAGCTAAAAATAAAATCCCATCTGTTCACCTTTCAAACTACATCAAGACACTGCATATTGGGTGCAGCATAACTTAATGAAACACAAATGGAAATATGCTCATTTCCATCTTTCTGTAACTATGAAAACAGGCTACTTGTCAATAAAGATGTTTTAACAAGAATGAATTGCGTGCTTATGGATGGATATCCTGGAACATAAAAAACCTTTTTTTTTTTAACAAACAACTGAATAAATGTATAAATGATATCTCTATTTAGCACTTCGAGGCCAAGAATCATGATATGCATTAGCATTTATAGCACGAAATTCTGACCATTGATTCCAAAGACTTGAATAATGTAATGTATTATTGGAGTAATTGAACTGTTATTCCTACTGGCAGCCACTTTATACCCCTCATTTTGTATGAATTGTACCAATTGTATTATCCATTTCCTTTTTTTTTATTCTTATGTTTCTTGATTGTTTATTCCATGTTCCTTTATTTACATCTTCTTTCAACTTAGGAAATCCTATATTCATGAAAGTTTTCTCTGGAGTCTACCAATACTTCTCAATGGCCTATTTTTTTTTGTTTGTTTTATTTACCTGTGAAAATCCTACTACCTAGAAATGAGAGGATGTTCTTTGAAAGCCTGGGGTAGTGATGGGAGAATGTGCTGTTTGCTTTTCAGTTCTGAACTGCTGAACACATTTTGTATTCTCAAAAGCAACAGGTATTTAGCACCCATTGTCCAAATGGTACTTCTGGGCTAGGCAACAGACATCATTTAAACTCAGAAAACATGGATGGCAAAAAATTTAATTCATTTGACAAGCATTTGGAGTGTGTCTGCTGGGTACACAGCTTTATATCTATGGCAATTACAGGAAACACAAAAGAAAAGACTATTTCCTGCTATTGAAAAATAAAATACTTACACTCAATGTTGAGAGTCATAGCCAGTCTTAACAGTTTGTTGAATTCTCTACTTTACCATAGAAAATGAAAGTTCTCAGAATGCCTAGATAAGGTTTCTTCTCTTCTTGTCTTTTCTACACTAACAAACTCTGAAAATAGTTTTCTATAGCACATTAATAGCACATTCTACAATAGTCCTGTAAGATCAGTAGCACAAGAATCAGTAACCCTTTGTTACAGATGAATAAACTGAGGTATAGATAGGCCATAGACATAGATGGTGGATCTAGAGCTGGAAGGAACCTCATAAGCCATCTAGTCCATTGACTTTATTTTATAGATAAGATGAAGCTCAGAGGGGTTAATGGATAAGCGACAAATTTAAGATCACATGAGTTTCTATAATCACGGCAGAGGCAGAATTCAAACCCAGGCCCCCTTACTCTAGGGGTGTGTCTGTGTACAATTAGCAAAATTAGCTGCCATTAAAGAAATAATTGTCTAATTTGCATAAACTTGAAAGGCTTTCTTCCAGGATTTTAAAGAAACCCAGGCTTTTATTCACATTGCACCATCACAGTTTCCTTTTCTAATTTTATTAATTAGATAGGAAAGCCACAAACAGGCAGGGTGGTATAGTGGATCAAAAGGTGATCAAATACTATGCAATATATGTTGTCTGTATGAAGCCTGATAAGTAGCTTTAATTTTCAGTATCCCCAGGTAATTCTCTAAGCCTATAAATTGTAACAGATTCCAGTGACTTCCTATTGCCTGTGGGATCAAATACAGAATCTTTCATTTGATTTATAAAGCCCTCCATAGCCTACCATCTTTCATCTTTTCCATCTTTTTACACCTTACTCCCCTTCACACTCTTTAATCCAGTGACACTGGCTTCCTTGCTCTTCCTCCAACATTATAGTACATCTCCTGACTCCAAGCATTTTCATTTGATGTTCCTTATTCTTATAATGATCTCTCTTCTCATCTCTGCCTCCAAGCTTCCCTGGCTTCCTTCAAGTATTAGCTAATTTCTCACATCATCCAAAAAGCATTTGCTAGTTCTTGTTCTTAGAGCCTTCTCTCTGAGATTATGTCCAATTTAAAATGAATGGATATTTAATGTTCAAAGTTATTTGCATATGGGCTCCCCCCATTAGACCCAGAGCTCCTTGATAATAGGAGATGCTTATTGTTTTGTTATTTTTTGCACTTCCACAGTGTCTGACATATAGTTGATAATTAATAAATGATGATTGGCTGATATTAGTAGCTGTTTTTGCCAAAAATTAAAAAAGTCAAACCAAACCAATACAAAGCAAAACAAAACAAAGCCCTACATAGTGAATAAATCTTGCGTGTTTTCAGTATTTTTAATATACTTTTGGACTAGAGTATAAGGAAAGGACTACCCCCACCATGGGTAAAATGACAATAAATAAATTTAATATGTGTGTGTGTGTGCTTGTGTGTGTATGATAGGTTATTTTCATTCAATTTATAACATATTATTGGGTTATAGAAATGTCTCACACAACTCTACATGTATATTGTTGCTGTCTAGTCACTTCAGTCATGTCCAACTCTTCATTCTTTATCCAGCTCATTTTACAGATGAAGAAACTGAGGCAAATTGGGTTAAATTACTTGCCTGGGGTCACACAGCTAGTAAGGATCTGAGGCCCAATTTGAGCTCACAAAGATAAATCTTTCTGACTCCAGGACCAGAGCTCTATTCACTGTGCCACCTAGCTGCCTACACACGTGTAATCTATATCAAATTGCTTGCTTTCTTAGGAGGGGTGAGGGGAGAGAAGGAGGGAGAGAATTATGAATTCAAAATTTTAAAAAATGTTGTGTCTTTTTCTTTACATGTACTTTATAAAAAAAATCAAATCAAATGTAAGTGCATATCTGACATTTAATATTAAAACATTTATCATCTAACAACAAGACCAGGTAACAATGTAGCTTAATAAATAAAATTAAGTTTTCCAATGAAATTATTAGGTGTTGTAGTCAAGGGAAAATATTTCCTACTGCTACTATAACAGCAGTAGTATTTTCATTTAATGATTTTTGGAGTTTGAGTAGCATGAGAATTTTTTTTTTATTAAGGAAAAAATTTTCAATCAGATGGAAAAAAAAATTCAACTCTCAGTAATCAAAGCAGCCTAAAAAATTGAGACAACTGTGACATCTAATTGGGCAAAACAATATTACTATTAGGGTTCAACTATAACCTCCTAGGAAAATATTGTGCACGTGTATTTTGTAAAAGACATTATAAAAAAAATTAAAGATCAAAGGTATCTTCTCATATTGGCAAAATATGTCAAGGAAATAAATGTAGGATAATCAAATTGAACAATATTTGAAATGAATATCTTATTTTTTAGTATAAATAATTTTTTTTTAGTTTTCAACATTCACTTCCATAAGATTTTGAGTTTTAAATTTTCTCCTCTTCCCTTTCCTCTCCCCTCCCCAAGATGGTGAGCAATCTGATATAGGCTGTACTTATACATTCATATTAGACATTTTTACAATAGTCATGGTGAAAAGAACAATTAGAACTAATGGGAGGAACCACAAGAAAGAATAAACAAACAAAACAACAAAAGAAAAAGAGAACAAATAGCAAAATGAATATCTTAAAAAGTTTATGAAGCTGTACATAAATTGGAATTTGCTATATAATCTGTATTCTAAGAATTTATATTTATGTATATATTACTTATTCTTATTCCTGTTTGGTTCTCCCACAAGAAAGTAATGTCTCCCCAGAATCATAAGGAATGGCATCAACTCAAGTGTTGTAGAAAGACAAGAATTAAGATTAAAAGATAGAAGGAAAAAAATTTTAGTAAATATTCTCCTTCAGCAAAGTAGAAGGCGATGAGGGAGCCCAGATGTGGGGGAAAAGGAGGTACAGGTTCAAAGTACTATTAGGACTTTAGTCTATTCCACGGGTGGAGAACTTGTAGCCTCAAGGCCATATCTGGCCCTCTGGGTCCCCCAGTGTGGACCTTTGACTGAATCCAAATTTCACAGAACAAATCATGCTTTGACTGAATCCAAAAGGCCACACTGGAGGACCTAGAGGGCCGCATGTGTCCTTGAGAGCGCAGGTTTCCCACCCCTCGACTTCAATCATAATTTTCCTTTCCCACACAAAAATATCTAATGTGAACTATCCTTTTCCATCATCTCACAGGGGCTACCACTTCTCAGTGATGACAGTCAGTGAACTACCTGTGGGAGATACAAAACAACAGCAAAACATTCATTGTCCTAAAAGAGTTTATATCAAGTTGGGGAGACAACATGTACATATAAAGGCATACACAAAATAAATATAAAGCCCTGTGGATGAGGAGACACAACCAGCTTGGGTGATCAGAGAAGGTTTCATGTAAGAGATGGTTTTTGAGTTCAGTCTTGAGAAAAATAGGGATTCCAAGAGACAGAGGTAAGGAAGGTGTTCATTCCACATTCTGGGGACAACAAGTGCAAAGGTAAAGGAGACAGAGTGTTGTAAATGAAGAATTTAAGGAGAGCGTTTGTCTTGACTTTAGTGTATTTGAAGAAAAATAATGTATAATAAAACTTTAAAGAAAGTCTGAGGCCATTTTATAGAAAATTTTTCTCTTTTGTTTTTTTTCAAACTACAACCAAAAACTTTTTTTTAAGTTTTGAGCCCCAAATTCCCTTCTTTCTTTTTTCCTTTCCCTATTTCTTGAGAAGGAAATCAATTTAATTCAAATTATACATGTGCACTCATTACAAACATATTTCCTTATTGGCCATATTGCAAAAGAAAACAGGCAAAAAAAGATTAAGTGTTTTTTTTTAAATATGTTTCAATCTGCATTCAGACTTAATCAGTTCTTTCTCTGGAGATTGACAGCATTTCATCATAAGTCTTTCAGAATTGTCTTGGATTATCATGTCACTGAATAGCTATCATTCACAGCTAATCATTGTACAATATTGTTGTTACTATGTACAATGTTATCCTCATTTGGCTCACTACACTTTGCCTCAGTTCATATAAGTCATTTCTGAAAGCATCCTGCTCCGCATTTCTTACAATATAATAGTATTCTATCACAATCATGTGCCAGAACTTGTTCAGCTATTCTTCAATTTTATCCCCTCAATTTACAATTCTTTAACATCACACAATGAGCTGCTATAAATATTTTCTACATATAAATCCTTTTCCTTTCTCTTTGACTACTCAAATAGTGTAGAAAGATTTCATGAACTGATTCGAAGCAAAAGAAGAACCAGCTAAAAGCATGAGCAAATACTACAATGTAAAAGGGAAACAACAACAACAACAAAATAATGGCAATTTATTTACTTCAAAATTATGATCAAGTTTGTCCCCAGAAAAGAGAGATGAAAGCAATTCCTTTTTCTCCATTGCAAAATTAGAGGACCATCAACGTGTTACACATGGATACTACATATAACATTAAACTTCTTTTTATGCTGGTTTTTCCTTTTTTTCATATTTTATTATAATAGATGACTTTACAGAGAGGGGGTTGGAGTGGGAATACAATGAGAAATACACATGATATAAAAACTAAAGATACTGATAAATTTATTTAAAAGGAAACATATCGATGAATTTGACTAGATTACTTTTGAAGTTTTAAAACCAGGATTGTCTAGCCTAGGCCATCATAAAAATTTTCTTCTCATTTAATTGAATATGTCTCATTTTGTTCCTGTATTATTTTCATGTTGAGTGATAAAGTTTTTCGATGGCACATTTCATGCTTTATCAGGCAAGAGGTGGCACTGATGTTGTTAGTTATGTCTCTGTCTTTTCCTTCTTAAATTTCTCATATTTTTTTTCTGTGTATCTTCCTTTCACTTAAACAAATTTTACCCAGTACATCATGTAACTTTGTATATATATTATCCCATTATTGGATTTTAAGCTCCTTGAGCCCAAAGGCTGTACCATATTTGACTTGTGTATCCTTACTATGCATAAAAATTCCTTACAAATATTAGGAATTTAAAAAGTTTGCTGGATTGATTTGAATTAAATATAAACATGCATGTGTATATGCAGTATGTGTATAATTCATATAGTAATTGCTAAATTATAAAGCTCTTCAAGCAGACATGCTACACATAGGATGCTTTAAAAGGGTTCTTGATTACAGACTAGATGACAAACTTCTAAGGCCAAATAAAACCATGATGAAAGATGGAGCAGAAGAGCACTTGAATTTAGATTCAGGCAAATTTACCAATTGTCACAAATGCCTTTGTCCTCAGAGGTACAAATTCATTAAATTTGAGATCCTCAGTCTTAAAACACAGAGTAATCGCACTGTCAACTATATGTAATCCAATAGTCCAAATCCAACAAACTGCAAGTGAGGAAACTGAAGTCCAAAAATGGGAGTGACTTACTCAAAACCACATTAAAAATTAGTGACAAAGCTAGACCTACTTTTAAATCTTCTACTTCTCATTTCTTTTACCTATGTTGGTTATTTTGATGCAACTGCTCTATTAGATTCTAAATTGAGAAGCCAAATGCAGCCCTTGAATGGATCTATACCTGTCTGGATAAAAGTTCTTTTTCATAATTATACTGTGTCTTAATATTAACCTCCTTTTTCCCTAACACTTTATATTTTGCTTGATTCCAAATTCCTAAAATTAAGTTTCTTCTTTTAAATTCTCTGATCCAGGGGAGTCAGTATGATGTAATAAAAGCACAGAACTAAAGGGCAAGAAATCTAGAACCTTATCCCAAAAATACTACTAAAACAGTTTGTGACTTGGGCAAGGCTCTTAGCATTTCTTTTCCTCAGATTCTTCCTTGGTAAAATGAGAAAGATCCCTTCTGTGTCAAACACGGAATAATTTCATTGCATATTAACACTGGTGATAATGTTATCTTGCCTTATCATAATGTTTCTTTTCATTTTCATATCTTTTTCTGAAACAGTACTTTTTTTCCCTCATTAAAGGATGGTTCATTCATTTCCCTTTAGGTAATAGGAAATAGATTTCCAGATATCACACTGAGGTAGAAATTGGAATGGTTGGCAAAAAGAGAGATCTTTTCCATTCTTTCATTGGTTAGAAAAAATGTGTGTGTGTGTGTGTGTGTGTGTGTGTGTGTGTGTGTGTAACTTGATTCAGTTCTTTCTATATTTTAGAAATGAGGCCTTTATCTGGAACATTGGCTGTAAAAATTGTTTACCAGATTTCTGCTTTCCTTCTAATCTTGGTTGCATTGGTTTTGTTTGTGTGAAACCTTTTTAATTTAATGTAATCAAAATTACCCATTTTGCATTTCATAATACTTTCGATCTTTTGTCTAGCCATAAATTCTTCCTTTCTCCATTGATCTAACAGGCACCATATTTGTCTCATAAAAAAAATTGGTAGGACTCCACCTATTTTCCCAAACAGTTTATACAATTTTGGAATTAATTGATCTCCAAAAGATTGGTAGAATTCAGTTGTAAATCCTTTTGGCCCTGGAGATTTTTTTTTAGGGAATTCATTGATGACTTGTTCAATTTCTTTTTCTAAAATGGGATTATTTAAATATTTTGTTTCCTCTTCTGTTAATATGGGCAATTTATAGTTTTGTAAATATTCATCCATTTCACTTAGATTGTCAGATTTACTGGCAAGCAGTTGGGCAAAATAGGTCCTATTTATTGTTTTGATTTCTTCTTCCTTGATGGTGAATTCAGCCTTTACATTATTGATGCTGGTAGTTTTCTTCTTTCTTTTTCTTAATCAAATTAACCAAAAGTTTATCTATTTTATTGTATTTTTCATAGAACTAGCTCTTAGTTTTATTTCAATAGTTCAATAGTTTTCTTACTTTCAAATTTGTTGATGTCTCCTTTGATTTTCAGAATTTCTACTTTGGTATTTAATTGGGGATTTTTAATTTTTTCCCTAGCTTTTTTAATTACATGCCCAATTCACTGATCTCCTCTTTCTCTATTTTATTCATGTAAGCATTTAGAGATATAAAATTTCCCCTAATAACTTTTTTGGCCGTATCCCATAAGTTGTGGTATGTTGTCTCATTATTGTCATTCAGTTTGATGAAATTGTTGTTCTATGATTTGTTGTTTGACTCACTCATTCTTTAGTATTAGATTACTTAGTTTCCAATTAGTTTTTAGCCTATCTCTATATGGCCCTTTATCAGAGGTAATTTTTATTGCATCATGATCTGAGAAGGATGCATTTAATATTTCTGCATTTATTCATTTGACTGTGAGGTTTTTCTGCCTTAAAACATGGCCAATTTTTATGTACATGCCATTTGTTGCTGGAGGGAAAAAATGTATGTTCCTTTCTATCCCCATTCAATTTTCTCCAGTAGGATATTATATCTAACTCTCCCAAAATTCTATTCACCTCCTTAACTTCTTTCTTATTTCTTTTGTGGTAGATTTATCTAGTTCTTAGATGGTGAGGTTGAGGTTCCCCACTAGTATAGCTTTTCTGTCTATTTCATCCCATAACTCACTTAACTTCTCCTCTAAGAATCTGGATGCTATACCATTTGGTGCATATATGTTTAGTAATGATATTACTTCATTGTCTATGGTGCCTTTTAGCAGGATGCAGTTTCCTTCCTTATCTCTTTTGATTAAATCTATTTTTGCTCTTGCTTTGCCTGAGATCAGGATTGCTATCCCTGCCTTTTTTTTTCATTTCAGCTGAAGCATCATTAATTCTGTTCCAGCCATTTACTTTTACTCTTTGTGTACCTCTCTGCTTCAAATGTGTTTATTGTAAACCACATTAAATTAAGCATATTGTAGAATGCTTGTGTTTAATCCACTCTGCTATCTGCTTCCCTTTTATGGGAGAGTCCATTCCATTCCCATTCACAGTTATGATTACTAACTGTGTATTTCCCTCCATCCTATTTTCCCTCTGTTTACACTTTTCTCTCTCCTTTCACCTTCTCCTTCCTCACCAGAGTTTTGCTTCTGATCTCCACCTCCATAAATCTGTCCTGCCTTCTATCACCCTCCCTCCTTTTTCTTTCAACTTTCCCCTCCTACTTCTGTCTTCCCTTCTATCAGCCTTTCTCTTTCATTTTCTTTCTCCTTTCCTTTCCTACTTCCCTACAGGGTAAGATAAATTTCCATACCCAACTGATTGTGCATGTTATTACTTCTTTTAGCAAAATCTCAGGAGAGTAATGCTAAAGCAATGGTCACCAACTCCCTTCTTTCTCTCTACAGTCATAGGTTTTTACATCTCTGCGTGTAATATAATATATGCTATTATGCCTCTTCCTTTCCTCTTCTCCCAGTAAAATGCTTTTTTTCACCCTTCAATTTTTAAAATTTATTTATATTTAGTATTTTATTTTCCACAGTTATATACAAAAACATTTTCCAATTAGTTAATTTAGTTTTTAGTTTTGAACAATCAGTTCCATAAGCTTTTGAGTTTTAAATATTCTCCCCCTCCCTTTCAGCTTACCTCCCCAAGAAAGCATGCAATCTGATATAGGCTGTACATATACATTCCTATTAAACATCTTTTCACATTAATCATGTTGTAAAGAAGAATTAGAACCAAAAGGAGGAGCCACGAGAAAGAAGAAACAAAAGAAAACAGAAAAAAAAGGAGAAATTAGGCATTTTAGAATTGAAAACAAATATTTTTCCTGAAAAAAAATACCAAATAGTATGCTTGGAATGAAAGGGAAGAACCACAAGAAAGAAGAAACAACAACAAAAAGAGAGATCAAATGGTATGCTTTGATCTTCATTCCAACTCCATAGTTCTTTCTTGGGAGGTGGATAGCATTTTCTATCATGAGTCTTTTGGAGTTGTCTTAGATCCTGGTACTGCTGAAAAGAGCTGAGTCTATGAAAGTCAGTCATTACATAATGTGGCTATTGTTGTGTACAATGTTCTCCTGGTTCCACTCACTTCAGTCAGCATCACTTTATATAAGTCCTTCGAGGTTTTTCTGAAATCTGGCAAGGCAATCTGGTAATCTGGCAAGTAGACCAAAAATTCTTAAGTTATCTCTACTGGATCTATTTTCTAGATCAGTTATTTTTCCAATGAGGAATTTTACATTTTCTTCTATTTTTTTTCATTCTTTTGGTTTTGTTTGACTGATTCTTGATGTCTCATAGAGTCATTAGCTTCCAATTGCCCAATTTTAATTTTTAATGATTGTTTTCTTTAGTTAGCTTTTATACTTCCTTTTCCACTTGTTCTGTTTTACTTTTTAGGGAGCTATTTTCTTCAGTATACTTTTTTTTCATTTTTTAAAATTAACTGTTCAGTTTTACTTGTACCTCCCTTGTTTGACTTTTAAAATCTTTCTTGAGATGTTCCAAGAAGGCTTTTTGAGCTTGAGACCAGTTTATATTCCCCTCTGAGGTTTCAGATGTGGATATATTGACAATGTTATTCTCTCCTGAATTTGTGTTTTGAACTTCCCTGTCACCAAGATACTTTTCTGTGGTCACTGTATTAAGACTTCATCAAGTCTTTCTCTTGGAATGCATAGCATTTTTCATCAAGTCCTTCAGAGTTGTCCTGGATCACTGTATTGCTGAGAATAGTTAAGTCATTCACAGCTGATCATTTTACAATATGGCTTTTATTTTGTACACAGTACATTTCACTTTGCATCAGCCCATGGAAGTCTTTCCAGATTTTTCTGAGAGCATTCTCCTCATCATTTCTTATAGTATGATAGTATTCTATCACAATCACACACCACAACTTGTTCAGCCACTTCCCAATTGATGGGCTTCCCCTCAATTTTTAATTCTTTGCATCCAGAAAAGAGCAGCTATAAATAGTTTTGTACAAGGTAGTACATCATAATTGTCTTAATTTTCATTTCTGCAAATTAACTGAGTTACAGTATTTAATTACTTCATCTGAAAACTGCTCATATCTTTTGATTATTTATCAATTGTGGAATGGCTCTTATTTTTACAAAATTAACTCAGTTCTCTACGTGTTTGAGAAATGAGGCCTTTATCAGAGAAACTTGCTTCAAATTGTTTTTTCACAGTTATTATTGCTAACTGTATTTCCTCCATTCTATTCCCATTCCCATTTATTCTATTTTCTCTCTCCTTTCACTCTGTGTCTCTTTAAAAGTGTTTTGCTTCTGACTATGCCCTCGCTCAATCTGCCCTCCCTTTAATCATTTCTTGCCTTCTCTTCCCTTCCTACTTTCCTGTAAAGTAAGATAGATTTCTATACCCAATTGAGTATCCATGTTATTCCCTCTTTCAGCCAATTCTGATGAAAGTAAGGTTCACTGATTCCCCTTTTCTACCCCCTCTTCCACTCCACTATAAAACCTTTTTCTTGCCTTTTACGTGAGATAATTTACCCCATTCTACCTCCCCTTTTTCTTTTTCCTAGTATATTAATCTCTCACCACTTAATTATTTTTAGATATCATCCCTTCATATTCAACTCACAACTGTGCCCTTATCTATATACACTCCAACTACCCAACTAATAAAGATCTTGGGGCAGAGCCAAGATGGTGGAGTGAAAGCAGTGACTTGTTTGAACTCTCCCCCAAACCCCTCCAAATACTGGTAAAAAATGGCTCTAAACTAATTCTAGATCAGCAGAACACACAAAAAGACAGAGTGAAACAAATTTCCAGCCCAAGACAACCTAGACAGTTGACTAGAAAGGTCTATTGCACTGTGCTAGGAGAGGAACACGGTTCAGCGTGGGCATGCAGGCAAAGACCAGACTTCAGGAAACCTGAAGCATGTCTCAGAGTAGTGAATCCCTGGCAGCCATGGTGGTTTTCAGACTTCTCAACCCAAAAATGTCAAAGACAACTTAGAAGGCCACTATGAAAAGTCTGTGACCACAGTGAGAGAAAAGCTTGGTCAGAGCCCTAGTTCCAGCACAGCCCCAGTTAGGCAGCTGTTTCAAGAACTCAGCCCAGAGATGGAGGGGGAATTGAGAGGCTAATCAAAGGGAGATTGCAGGTATCTCTTTGCTGGTGCTGAGACAGGATTCTTTTGTTTTTCCCATGCTTGGATCTGGGTTACCATTCTGAGTGATGGCCCTTGGGCGAGAAGGAGCATTGGCATGGTGGAGCTTGTAGTGGTGATGAAGAGAGAATCCTCCTCACAGTTCCAAGGCAGAAAAGAGTGCTTGTGGTCACTTATAGGTCAGAGCCTAGGCCAGGAAAGGAGTAAACACCTTGCCCTTGATTGTACCACCTTGGAAGAACTGAAAATTTACAGGTTCCTAGAAGCATCTCTGAAAACAGTTGCACAAAACTCCTAAAGCTTGGGACAGTATGTTCTCCACACTGGAAGCAAACCCCTGTCTTAAGGTATTTAAAACTCAAGTAATTGTCTGAGGATATGAGCAAACTGAGCAAAAAAAAAAGTCAGACCATAGAATCATTCTTTGGTGACAAAGAAGATTAAAATATACAACCAGAAGAAGACAATGAAGTCAAAGCTCCTACATTCAAAGCCTACAAGAAAAATGTGAATTGGTTCCAGGCAAAAGAAGAGCTCAAAAAGGATTTTGAGAAGCAAGTAAGAGAAGTAGAGGAAAAACTTGGAAGAGAAATGAGAGTGATGCAAGAAAATCATGAAAAATAAGTCAACAGCTTGCTAAAGGAGACCCAAAAACATACTGAAAAAATAACACCTTAAAAAACAGACTAACCCAAATGGCAAAAGAGGTCCAAACAGGCAACAAGGAGAAGAATGCCTTCAAAAGCAGAATTAGCCAGATGGAAAAGGAATTCCAAAGCCTCACTGAAGAAAATACTTCCTTAAAAATAAGAATGGAGTAAATGGAAGCTAGTGACTTTATGAGAAATTAAGACATTGTAAAACAAAACCAAAAGAATGAAAAAATAGAACATGTGAAATATCTCATTGGAAAGAACAACTGACCTGGAAAATACATGCAGGAGAGATACTTTAAAAATTATTGGACCATCTGAAAGCCATGATCAAAAAAAGAGCTTAGGCATCATCTTTCAAGAAATTATCAAGGAAAATTGCCCTGATATTCTAGAACCAGAGGGTAAAACAGAAATTTAAAGAATCCACTGATGACTTCCTGAAAGAGATTCCCAAAGGAAAACTCCTAGGAATATTGTAACCAAATTCCAGGTCAAGGAGAAAATATTGCAAGCAGGCAGAAAGAAATAATTCAAGTACTGTGGAGGCACAGTCAGGATAACACAAGATTTAGCAGCTTCTACATTAAGGGATGAGAAGACTTAGAATATGATATTCCGAAGGTCAAAGAGATAGGATTACAACCAAGAATTACCTACTCAGCAAAACTGAGTATAATCCTTCAGGGAAAAAATGATTTTTCAGTGAAATAAAGGACCTTCAAGCATTTTTTATGAAAAGACCAGAGCTGAATAGAAAATTTGACCTTCAAATACAAGACTTAAGAGAAGCATTAAAAGTTACATAGGAAAGAGAAGTCACAAGGGACTTATTAAGGTTGAACTGTTTACCTTCCTACATGGAAAAATGATAGTTGTAACTCATGAGACTTCTGTCAGTAGTAGGGTAGTTGGAGGGGGAAAAGTATATAGATAGATAGATAGATAGATAGATAGATAGATAGATAGATAGATAGGTAGATAGATAGATAGATAGATAGATAGATAGATAGATAGATAGATAGATAGATAGATAGAAAAATAAAGGTCACAGGGTGAATTGAAGATGAAGGGGTATTATCTGGAGAATAAAATTAAGTGGTGAGAGAGGATTATACTGGGAGAAGGAGAAAGGGAGAGGTAGAATGGGGTAAATTATCTCACATAAAACAGACAAGAAAAGTCTTTTACAGTGGAGGGGAAGTGGGGGAAGGTGAGAAGGAATAAGTGAATGTTATCCTTATTGCATTTGGCTTAAGGAGGAATACCATCAACACTGGGTTGAGTATGGAAATCTATCTTACTCTACAGGAAAATAAGGGGGAAGAGGATAAAAGAACGAGGATGATGATAAAGGGGAGGGCAAGTTGGGGGAGGGACTAATCAGAAGCAAACACTTCTGAGGAGGGACAGGGTCAAAAGAGAGAATAGAATAAATGGAGGGCAGGAAATGATGAAGGGAAGTATAGTTTTCTACAACATGACTACTATGGAAGTGTTTTGCATGACTCTACATGTATAACTTGTATTGAGTTGCTTGCTTTCTCAATGAGAGTGGGGAGAGGAGGGAGGAAGGGAGAAAATTTGGAACCCAAAGTTTTAAAAACAAATATTGAAAATGGGCAATGGGGCATAGAAATCTGTCCTGCCCTAGAGGAAAATAGAAAGAGAAAGGGATAAGAGAAGGTGGGGGGAGATAAAGGTGAAGGCAGATTAGGGGAAAGGATATTCAGAATGCATGCATCTTGGGTTGGCGGGAGGGATGAGATGGGGAGAAAATTTGGAACTCAAAATCTTATGGAAGTGAATATTAATAACTAAAATAAATATATTTCAAAAAATAAATAAAATAATAAAAAACATGATCTTATGAGTTACAAATATCATCTTTCCATGTAGGAATGTAAACAGTTTAATCTTATTAAGTCTCTCATGACTTACTTTTCCTTTTTACCTTTTTTATGTTTCTATTGAGTCTTGTATTTTAAAGTCAGATTTTCTATTCAGCTCTCATCTTTTCAACAGCAATGCATGAAAATCTTCTGTCTCATTAAATATCCATTTTTTCCCCTGAAGGATTATACCCAGCAAAACAGGGTAGGCAATTCTTGGTTGTAACCCTAGGTCTTTTATTCTCCAAAATATATTCCAAGGCTACTGGTCCTTTAATGTATTAGCTGCTAAATTTTGTGTTATCCTGACTGTGCCTCCACAGTACTTGAATTGTTTCTTTCTGGCTGCTTGCTCCATTTTCTGACCCAAACTCTGGAATTTGGCTATAATATTACTGGCAGTTTTGATTTTGGGATGTCCTTCAGGAGGTGATTGGTGATTCTTTTTATTTCTATTTTACCTTCAGGTTCTAAAATATCAGGGCAGTTTTATTGATAATTTCTGGAAAATGATGCCTAGACTCTTTTTTTGATCATGGCCTTCAAATGGTCCTATAATTTTAAAATTATCTCTCCTGGATCTGTTTTTCAGGTCAGTTGTTTTTTTTTTTTTTCATTGAGATATTTCACATCTTTCATTCTTTGGTTTTGTTTTATTATTTTTTGATTTCTCATGAAGTCATCACCTTCCATTTGTTCCATTTTAATTTGTAAGGAATTATTTTCTTCAGCTTTTGGACCTTCTTTTCATGTGGCCAATTTTGATTTTCTCCAAATTGGCTTTTTAGATCTTTTTAACCATTTGGCCTAGTCTGTTTTCTAAGGTGTTATTTTCTTCAGTATTTTTTGTGTCTCCTTTACCAAACCATTGACTCATATGTTTTTATGTGTATATGTATGTGTGATTTTCTTGCATCACTCTCATTTGTGTTCCCAATTATTCCTCTACCTCTCTTACTTGATTTTCAAAATCCTTTTTAGAGCTTTTCTGTGTTTTGAGACCAATTCATATTTTCTTAGAAGCTTTGGATGTAGGAGCTTTGACTTTGTTGTCTTCTGTATGTGTGCTTTGATCTTCCTTGTCACCATAGTAATTTTCTATAGTCAAATTTTTTTCCATTGTTTGTTCATTTTTCAAGCCTTTATTTGACTTTTAACTTTTTAAAGTAGGGCTCTGCTTCCAGGGTGCAGGGCATACTATTTCATGCTTCAGAGGTTTTGTGCAGCTTTTCTTCAGAAATATTTCTAGGAACCTGCAAGTTTTCAGTTCTTCCCAGGTGGTACAATCTAAGGAAAGGTATTTACTATTTTCCTGGACTGTGCTCTGGTCTTTGAGCAACCACAAGCATTCTTTTATGTCTGGAACTGTGAGATGGGTTCAACCTCCACTGTTGCTGCAGGTTCTGCTGTGCTAGTGCCACTCCTCACCCTGGGGCTGCTACTCAGGACTGTGACCTGGATCTGAGTATGGGTAAAGCAGTAGAGTACTGCCTCAGTGCTCACAAAATGATCCCTGCAATCTCCTTCTGACAAGTTATTCAACCCCCTTCCTGTCAGTGGTCTGAAAGCTCTACAAGTACCTTCTGCTGGCCTGGGCTGTGCGGGTGCAGCCTACACTGGACTGCACTCCACTCTCACCCAAGTGTGACAGATCTTTCCTGCTGACATTCTAAGTTGTATTTAGCATCTATCGGCTAGAAACCATCACTACTGCTAGTGATTCAGTTGCCCCTAGGCCTGCTCTGGGTTTACTAGGTTTATGCTGATGTGTCCAGTACTGGACTGAACTCCTCCCTTACTTGGTGCTGCAGACCTTTCCTGTTGAGCTTCCAAGTTGTCTTGGGCTGGAAGTTGTTTCTCTCCATTTTTTTTGCGGGTTCTGCTATGGTAGAGTTTTTTTAGAGTCATTTTAAATGTTATTTGAAGGAGTTTGGGGGAGAACTCAGATGAGTCATCACTTCAAATTGAACTTATACCCATATCCTTGGTATACTCCTTCTAACTGCTCTAATAGAGATACAGTTCTCAAAAATTAAACTATCATCTTCCCATGTAGGAAAAATAGTTTAAATCTTACTGAAGAACATTTTTTTTTCCTTTCTTGTTTACCTTTTTATGCTTCTCTTGGGTCTTGTATTTGAAGATCAAATTTTCTTTTTCTTTTCTTTTTTATTTATTTTTAATTTTCATCATTCACTTTTATAAGATTTTGAGTTTTATATTTTTCCCCTTTCCTCCCCTGCCCCCTCCCCATGATGGCATGCAATTTGATATAAGCTATATTTCTACAATCATGTTAAACATATTTCTACATTAGTAATGTTGTGAAAGAAGAATCAGAACCAAAGGGAAGAAACAGAAAACAAGAAGAAGAAGAAGAAGAAGAAGAAGAAGAAGAAGAAGAAGAAGAAGAAGAAGAAGAAGAAGAAGAAGAAGAAGAAGAAGAAGAAGAAGAAGAAGGTATGCTTTGATCTTTATTGAGACTCTATTGTTTTTTTTCTCTGGATGTGGATTGCATTTTCCATTATGAGTTCCTTGGAATTGTCTTAGATCACTGCATTGCTGAGAAAAGCTAAGTCTATCAAAGTTGATCCTTATGCAATGTTGCTGTTACTGTGTACAATATTCTGGTTCTGCTCACTTCACTCAGCATCAGTTAATGCAAGTTTTTCCAGGTTTTTCTGAAATCTACCTGCTCATCATTTATTATAGAATAAGGGCATTCCGTTACATTCATACACCACAACTCAGTTGCTGATCTGTTCTGTGGCTAATAGCCTCCTGCTGGCTTGCCTAGACACAGTCTGGGCTATGCTATACTCCCTTTTACCCAAGTGAGACAGATCTTTCCCAATATACTTCTTAGTTATGTTAAACTCAAAAATTGTTTCACTTTTTTTGTGGGTTCTGTTGCTCCAGAATCTGTTTAGAGGCTTGATTTAATGTTGTTTCCAAAGGAAACTAGGGAGAGCTCAGAAACTTCCTGGCTTCTCTCTGCTATCTTGGCCCCACACCTAAAGCCACATTTCTATATAAATACATGAAGGGGATGAAACTGAATGCTAAGGGATGTGTGCTTATTTTGTAATTGTAGCTCCCCATTGGCAGTTGATATCATGGCTTAATTACTGGCAGAAACATAATGGATTCATCTATAAGCAAGGTGATATATGTATTTTTTTCCTGAGAAAATAACTTAACAAGCTTATTAGTATCTAACTAACATGGAAACCAAATTGTTATACACTTAAAGAATTGGAAAAAACAACTTTAAAAAGTACTACACTACACAGTCAGAATTTTTATAAAAACACACAGGTTAGCAATTTACTGAATCTATTGCCTCTTCTTTATCACCCAATTTGCTTATTGCTACACATTATCCCATTATTTCTTGACATCAATTTCAATTATTCATAATAGATAAATATGTAGGCACACATGCAACATATATTTTCATATATTTGATAATTGGAAAAGATATATATGTATATATATGTACATAGATATATATGTACATATACACATATGTATACATATTTATACAATTAATACTTGTCCTACATTTATTATTTATAAAAGAAATGAGAAAGTAAACTTAATACTCGACTCCTTTGTGAAACAAACAGGAACCCAATTCCTAAATCAGAGGATTATAAAGAAAATAAATAGAATTATCAACTAATGCTACTAATGAATATGAATTAAAAAAGTAATAACGACATGTACAACAGTGGGCAAACACTAAAGTCTTCCTCAAAAATAGAGAAGAAAAGCAAAATATTCATTTTCTCCAGAATTATTTGACATAGATCTTGAAACACTAGTGATTTTTAAAAAAAGAAATAAATTAAATATCTCATGTGCCCATAGTTATATGTATGTAGTTTCCACCGTTGGAATGTGAGTTCCTTGACTTTAGTGATGATGTTAATTATGTTTCATTTTGTGCCCACCATGTAATACCATGGACTGAACATAGTAAGTACATAAAAATGCTTATTGACTGACTGAAAAACATTGGCAAACAGGAAACAGAATATCTCTATCTGCAGAAAACATGATGGCTAATGTAAAAAATTCAAAGACACAAAGAAATTAATTGAAATAATTAATAGTTTCAGTAAAATAATTGAATACAAAATAAATCTACAAAAATCTATCTATAAATAAAAATATACAAGAAATATTGATAACATCTGGAATTCAACTCTTATAGAAACAGATATTTAAAACATTTTCTAGGTTTTTTAACATTTTTTTTATTTTAAGTTCCAAATTCTCTCCTTCCCTCTTTCCTTTCCCACATGCATTGAGAAGGCAAGGAATATAATACCCATTATGCATGTGAAATTATGTAAAATATATTTCTATCTAAGCCATGTTCTAAAAAACTAAAAAACATGCTTTAGTTTGTACTCATAGTTAATCAGTTCACACTTTGGAGGAAGATGCCATTTTTCATCATAAGTCCTTTGAACTTATTATTGATCATTATATTCATAAGTGTAGCCTTGTCTTTCACAGTTGATTATCATTACAATATTGTTTTTACTAAATACAATGTACTCCTGGTTGTATTCATTTCATTTTAAATCAGTTCATATAAGTGTTCCCAGGTTTGTATGAAACCATTTCTTTCATCATTTCTTACAGCACAGTAGTATTCCATCAGAAACATATACCACAATTTGTTCAGCTATTCCCCAATTTATAGACATCCTTCAATTTCCAATTCTTTGCCACCACAAAAAAAAGAGCTGCTATAAATATTTTTTTAAATATGAATAGGTCTTTCTTTTTTTCTTTTCTTTGATCGTTTTTTAGAATGCAGACCTAGTAGCAGCATTGCTGGGTCAAAGGATAGGCATAGTTTTAAACCTCTTTAAGTATAGTTCCAAATTGTTCTCCAGAATGATTGGACTAGATAACAAATGCACTAATCTGTGCACTAGTCTACCTGTTTTTCTACATTCCATCCAAAATTTACCATTTTATTTTTCTATTGTTTTAGTTTTCATTTCTCTTATCAATAGCAATTTAAAGTATTTTCATAGGACTACTGATAACTTTGGTTTCATCTTCTGAAAACTGCCTATTCATATCCTTTCAACATTTGTAGTTGGGGAATGACTTTAAAAAAAATTGCCTAAGTTCCCTATACAGTAAATTTGAGAAATATGACCTTCTTTGAGAAACTTACTGTAATTATTTTTTCCCTGGTTTCCTGTTTCCCTACTAATTTTGGCTACATTAGGGGTGTTTTTTGGTTTGTTTTTTGTTTGTTTGTGTTTGTTTTTCCTACAAAAGCTTTTTAATTTCTTATAATCAAAATGGTAATTTTATTTCTCATTATCCCATTTATCTTGTTTGGTCATAAACTTTTCCCATATCTACAGGTACAACAGGTATATTTTTCCATGCTCCCCTAAGTTATTTAGAATATCACTGTTTATGTCTAAATCATTTGTCTATTTTGACCTTATCTTGGCATACAATATGATATGTTGGTCTATACCTAATTTCTACCAAGTTGCTTTTCAGTTTTTCTAGTGATTTTTGTCCAAAGTTGAGTTCTTAAACCAAAAGCTTAGATCTTGAGATTCATAAAACATTAAATTATGATGTTAATTTGATTCTGTATATTGTATATATATTGTGTACCTAATCTATTCCACTAAGCACATGTATTTCTCAGTCAGTGTGAGGTTGTTTTTAGGATTACCACTGTGTACTATAGTTTGAATTTTGGTATTGCTATGCCACCTTCTTTCACTTTTTTCAATTGATTTCCTTTATATTTTTAACCTTTTGTTTTTTCCTTTATTTAATTTTAATAATTACATGCAAAAATTATAATTCAAATTTTTAAAAAATGTTTGAGTTATAAATTCTCTCTTTTCCTGTCTGCTTTACCTCTCTTGGGAAGGCACGCAATTTGAAGTAGAATATAGAAAATATATGTGTGTGTGTGTGTATGTGTGTGTGTGTGTGTGTGTGTGTGTGAAACATTTACATATTAGTTGTGTTACAAAAGAAATACAGCTAAAAAATAAGAAAAATAAAGTTTAAAAATATTTTTTATCTGCATTCAGCCTCTTTCAGTTCTTTCTCTGGCAGTGGATAGCATTTTTTCATCATAAGTCCTTCAGACCTGTCTTACATACCTGCATTGCTGAGAATATCTAAGTCATTCACAGTTGATCACTGTATGATATTATTATTATTTTGTACAAAGTTCTCCTGGTTCTATTCACTTATTTTTACATGAGTTCATTTATGCCTTCTCAGGCTTTTCTGAAAGATCCTGCTTTTTGTGTCATATGGCACAATCATATCCCATCACAATCACATACCACAACTTGTTCACTATTACCCAATTTAAGGGCATCCCCTCCATTTCTAATTTTTTGCCACCACAAAAAGAGCTGCTGTATATATTTTTGTACACACATGTCCTTTTCCTTTTTCTCTGATCTCTTTGAGATATAGCCCTAGTAGTGGTCAAAGGGTATGCACAGTTTTATAGCCCTTTGAGCATAGTTGCAAACTGCTCTCCAGAGTACGTGGATCAGCTCATCATTCTACCAGCAGTGCTTTAGGGTCCCAATTTTTTCCACATCCCCTCCAGCTTTTGTAATTTTCCTTTTCTTTCATATTAGCCAAACTGATAGGTGTGAGGTAGTATCTGAGTTGTTTCTCTAACCAATAATGATTAAGAGCATTTTAAATGAATATAGGTAGTTTTGATTTCTTTGTCTGAACATTGCTTGCTTTTATCCTTTTACCATTTAGCATTTGGGAAAAGATTGATAATCTTATAACTTTGACTCAGTTTTCTACATATTTGAAAAATGAGGGGAAAATGGTATAAAACTTCCCCCCCCCTTTGCTGATTTCCTTCTAATCTTGGTTACATTGCTTTTGTTTATAAAAAGAACATTTTTAATTTGATGGAATCAAAATTACATATTTTACATACTGCATATTCTTTTATTTGATTATAAATCCTTACCTTATCCGTAACTCTAACATGTAATTTTTTCCATGCTCTCCTAATTTACTTATGTTATCACTTTTTCTGTCTAAATCCTCTACCTATTTTGACCTTTTCTTGCATATGGTGTGAGAAGTTGATCTACGCCCAGTTTCTGCCAAACTGCTTTCCAATTTTACCAGTAATTTTTGTCAAATAATGATTTCTTGTCATAAAAGCTTTGATCTTTGCCTTTTTCCAAATACTAGATTACTATGATTATTTACTACTGTTTACTCTGTAATTAATCACCGATCCACAACTGTATTCCTTAGCCGGCACCAGATGATTTTGGTTATGACCCCATTGTAATACAACTCCAGGTCTGGTACTGCTAAGCCATCTTTCTTCACATCTTTATTATTATTAGTAGTAGTATTAGTATTGATTCTCTTGATCTTCTTGACTTTTTGTTTTCCAGATTACTTTTTTTTTTAAATTTTTCCTAGCTCTATAAAATTTTATTTATTAGTTTGATTGGTGTGGCACTGCATAAATTATTTAGGTAGAATTGTCATTTTATTATATTGACTTGGCTACCCATGAGCAAATGTTTCTTCAGTTATTTAGATCTGACTTTATATGTGTAAAAATGGTTGTATAGTTGTGCTCATACAATTCTTGGATTTGTCTTGTCAAGTAGAGACCCAAGTATGTTATATTGTCTGCTGTTATTTTAAATGGAATTTCTTTCCTTTTTTTTTTTGTATGGATTTTCTTAGTGATATATACAAGTGCAGATGATTTATGTGGCTTATTTTACATATTGAAACTTTGCTAAAGTTGCTAATTTTTTCAAGTAGGTTTTCTTTTAATTGATTCTTTAGTTCTCTAAATATACCATCATATGACTAACTTTGATAGACTTAGCTTTTCTCAACAATGCAAGGATCTAAGACATCTCCAAAACTCTCATGATGTAAAATGCTATCCACATCTAGAGAAAGAACTATGGAGTTTGAATGCAGATCGAAGCATGTTATTTGATCTTTTTTTTCTTCTGTTTTGTTTTGTTTCTTCTTTCTTGTAGTTCCTCCTATTGGTTCTAATTCTTCTTTAAAACATGACTAATGTGAAAATATGTTTAATAGGAATGTATATGTAGAGCCTATACCAGATTGCACACTGCCTTGGGGAGGGAAGAGGAGAAAATTTAAAACTCAAAAGTTTATGGGGGCAGCTAGGTGGTGCAGTGGATAGAGTACTGGCCCTGAAGTCAGGAGGACTTGAGTCAAATCTGACCTCAGATACATGACACTTACTAGCTGTGTGACTCTGTTCAAGTCACCTAACCACAATTGCCTCATCAAAAAAAAAAAAAAGCTTATGGAAGTGAATGTTGAAAACTAAAAATAAATTAATTTAAAAAATTAATATACGATCATATCATCTACAAAGAGTGATAGTTTTGTTTCCCTTATTGCCTGCTGAATGCCTTCTTTTTTTTTCTTTTCTTATTACAATAGCTAGCAATTCTATGTATTGAAGAATAGTGGTGATATTGGGCATCTTTGCTTTACCCCTGATCTTGTTGAGAAGACTTCTAGCTTATCCTCATTACAGATGATAATTGTTGATGGTTTTAGATAGATAATATTTATCATTTCAAAGCATTTATTCCTACATTTTCAAGTGTTCTTAAGAGGAATGAGTGTTGTATTTTGTAAACAAAAATTGCATCTATTAACATGATCACATGTTTTTGCTGTTTTTATTATTGATATGGTCAATTATGCTGATTTTTTCTTAATATTGAGCCAGGTCCATATCCCTGGTATAAATGCCACATGATATATTATTGCAATTTCCTTGCTAATATTTTATTTAAAAGTCTTGTATCAATATGCATTAGGGATATTGGCCTATAGTGTTCTTTCTTGGTTTTAGCTCTTCCTGGTTTTTGTATTAGCACCCTATGTGTGACATAAATGAAATTTGTTAGAATTCCTTCTTTGCCTATTTTCCCAAATAGTTTAGATAGTATTTGAATTCATTGTTCTTTAAAAGTTTGGTAGAATTCACTTGTGAATCCATCTGGTTTTGGGGATTTTTTTCTTAGGGATATCATTTCTATTTTATTTTCTCTTCTGTTAATCTGGGAAACTTCTACTTTTGTAAATATTTATCCATTTGTATTAGATTATCAAAATTTTGGCATAGAATTTGATGAAATAAATCTTAATGTTTGCTTTAATTTCATACTCATTGATGAGGAATTTACCTTTTTTCATTTTTAGTACTGGTGATATGGTTTTATTCTTTCTTTTAATCAAATTAACCAATGATTTGTCTTTTTTTTTCATAAAAACAGCTCCTAGTTTTATTAATTAGTCCAATGGTTTTCTTGGTTTTGATTTTATTAATGTTTCTTTGATTTTCATGATTCACATTTTGGTATTTGCCTGGGGTGTTTCATCTGTTCTTGCTTTGTTGTTATTATTGTTGTATGCCCAATTCATTGATTTGGTTTTCTTTCATTTACTCTTGTAGGCATTAGATATAAACATTTTCCTCTAAGTATTACTTTTCTTCTAAGTAACACAAATTTGGAATATTGTCTCATTGAAATCATTTTAATGAAATTATTCCTTGTTTCTATGATATGTTCTTTGACTCCTCATTTTTTAGGATTAGATTATATAGTTTCCAATTAATTATAATTAGAAATTTATTTATTTGTTTGTTTATTTTTAGTTTTCAACATTCACTTCAACAAGACTTTGAGTTCCAAATTTTCTCCCTATCTCTCCTCTCCCCCTATCACAATACAGCATTTAAATTGATATAATCTTAACATATACATTCATATCAAATCTATTTTCACATTAGTCACGTTGTAATGCAGAATTAGAACCAATGGAAGAAACCACAAGAAAGAAGAAAAAAAGAGAGAGAGCACAAATAATATGTTTCAATCTGCATTCAGACTCCATAATTCTTTTTCTTGATGTGGACAGCATTTTCTATCATGAGTCTTTTGGAGTTGTCTTAGATGCTTGCATTGCTAAGAAGAAATAAGTTTATCAAAGTTAGTCATCACACAATGTAGCTGTTACTGTGTACAATATTCTCCTGGTTTTGCTCACTTCAGACAGCATCAGTTCATATAAGTCTTTCCAGGTTTTTCTGAAGTCTGCCAGCTCATCATTTCTTATAGCACAATATTATTCCATTATATTCATTTACCACAACTTGTTCAGCCATTCTCCAATTGATGTGCATTCCCTCAATTTCCAAATCTTTGCCACCACAAAAAGACCTGCTACAAATATTTTTGAACATGTGGGTCCTTTTCCCATTTTCAGGATCCCTTTGGGATACAAACCTAGAAGTAGTATTTCTGGGTCAAAGTCACAGTTTTTCAGCCTGTTGGGCATAGTTCCAAATTGCTTCCAAAATGGTCAGATCAGTTCACAACTCCACCAACAATGCATTAATATTCTAACTTTCCTATATCTTCTCCAGCATTTATACTTTTTCTTTTCTGTGATATTAGCCAATTTGACAGGTGTGATGGGATACCTCAGAGTTGTTTTGATTCGCATTTTTCTAATCCATAGTGACTTAAAGCATTTTTGATATGACTATAGGTAGCGTTAATTTCTTCAACTAAAAACTAACTTGTTCATATCTTTTAACCATTTATCAATTAGAAAATGACTTGGCCCCTTATTGGTCCCTTATTGAATGAAATTGTTATGGTATGATCTGAAAATAAGATATATTTAATATTTCTGCTTTTCTGCATTTGGCTGTGAGGTTATTATAGCTTAGTACATAGTCAATACTGGAGAAGATGCCATGTATTGCTAAGAAAAAAAAACTGTATATGCCTTTCTATTCCCATCCAATTTTCTCCAGAGTTCTGTCATATCTAACTTTTCTAAGATACTGCTTCAACAACTTATTTTAACTCCATGTGCAACTCTCTGTTTCAAGTCTGTTTCTTATAAATAACACATTGTTAGATTCTGGTTTCTAATCCATTCTGCTATCCATTTGTGTTTTATGGGTGTGTTCATCTCATTCACATTCACAGTTATGATTACTAACTGTGCATTTTGTTTTATTCTATTTTCATCCATATATCATTTTATCTTTCTTTTATCCTGTCCCTCCTTAAAATTTTGTTTTGCTCCTGACCATTGTTTTCTTTCATTTGTTCTCCCTTTTAACATCCTCTCCCACTTTCACTTATTCCTTTCCCTCCTGCTTCTTTTTTTAATTGGGTAAGAGATTTGCATTACCAATTTAGCACGCTCACATGCGTGTGTGTGTATATATATATATATTTGTGTGTGTGTATATGCACATATATACATATATTTATTCCTTCTTTGAATCAATTTAGATGTGAGTGAGGTTCAAGTATTGCCTGGACTCCATGATTTTCCCCTTTACTGTAAAAGCTCTTGTTTATGTGGCTTTTTTTCTGTGTGTGAGGTGATTTTTTCCCCATCCTTTCTCTCGCTTTTTTCTTCTCTCAGAGCAGCCCTCTTTCTTATCTATCCATTTTTTTATGTCATCTCAATTCAACCGACTTACTCTGTTCCCTCTTTCAATGTAGAATCCTTCTAATTAACCTAATAATGATAAAGTTCTTAGAAGTTTAATCTATCATCTTCCCCTAAAGAAAGGTAAACAGTTTAACCATATTTAGTCTTTTTGTGATTTTTCTTTCCTGTTTCCCTTTTCATGCTTCTCTTGAGTCTTAATTTTGAAAGTACAATTTTCTGTTGAGCTCTGGCCTTTTCATGAGGAATTCTTGAAGTCCTCTAACTTATTAAACATCTATTTCCCTTGATTGATTATACTCAGTTTTGGTAAATCTTGTGTGATGGTTGTGGTTCAACAATATGTGAATGGTTTCTTTCTTGCTGCTTGAAGTATTTTCTCTTTGACCTGGGATCTCTGGAATTTAGTTTTGTTATTCCTGGGAGTTTTCATTTTGGGATCTCTTTCAGGTGGTAATTGTTGTATTCTTTCAGTTTCTATCTTACTTTATGATTCTAGGATATGGGAGTTTTCCTTTATGACTTCTTGAAATATGTTATCTAATCTCTTTTTCTCATCATACCTTTCAAGTAGTACAATAATTCTTAAATTATATCTCCTGGATCTGTTTTCCAGGTCAGTAACTGTTTTGTTATTGTTTTTTTCTGATTAATATAGTTCACGTTTTCTTCTAATTTTTCATCCCATTGACTTTGTTTTATTGTTTCCTCATGTCACATGGAGTCATTAGCTTACACTTGCCACATTATAATTTTTATGGAATTATTGTCTTCAGTGAGCTTGTTTGCCTCTTTTTCCATTTATCCAATTATTCTTTTTAAGGGGCTATTTTCATAAGTGTTTTGTACCTTTTTTCCATTTAGACAATTATTTTTAAGGTGTTATTTTCTTCAATATTTTTGTGACTCTTTTACCATACTGTTAATTGCCTTTTCATTTTTTTCTTTTGCTTTAATTTTTTTTACCTAATTTTTCCTGTACCGCACTTACTTGATTTTGTAATTCATTTTTAGCTTTTCCAGGAAATGCTGTGGTGTGTGTCTAATTCATTTTTTTTCCCTTTGAGGCTTTCTTTATAGCTGCTGTGAGTTCATTGTCATCTTCTGAATTTAAGATTTGATCTTCCCTGTCACTATAGTAGTTTTATGGTCAGGTTTTGTTGTTGTTATTACTCATTTGTTGCCCTTATTTTATTTTTATTTTTAAATGTTATGTTAAAATTGTGCTCTGTTTCCTACCTGGCGCAGGGAAGTAACATTTTCTAAAGCTTCAGACCTTTTTGCACTGCTTTTTCAGAACTAGTTCTGGGTGTTTGGAATGTTTTGATGCTTCCAAGGTAGTGAAATCTGGACATAGGTGTAGTCACTGCTCTCCTGGTCTGTACTCTGTGCCTCACTCAGGAAGGGCCCCTGATTCCTTGGATTTGCAAATGATATCCCTCCTCAGGCCCTCCACTTCCTTTGGACTGGAAATTATACTGTTCCTCAGGATACCTAATCTCTTGGGACCAGAAGTGATACTGTCACTCAGGGTCTCTGGTTGCTTGTGATGAAATGTGATACTATTCCTCAGGGCTTCTACTACCTGTCAACCAAAAGTTCTCATCTCTGCTCTTTGTGCTATGACCAAGAATTGTGTAGCCAATGGGATTTCCAATAGGGTCCTATTCTTTGTCCAGTTCTGGTACAATGGTCCTCTTTGATCTCTTTCTGACCATTTGCCAGGTCCCCTCACCATCTCTTACTTGAGAGCTCCTGAAGCTGTTTCTGCTTCCCTCACCACCACCTAATCCCACCACTTGTGTTTCATCCACATGGGCTCTGGACCAGCTCCCATCCCCATATCACAATTCTTTCTGACCTACTTAGTTATATTGCTTGGAAAATTGTCTCAATTGAACTGTGGTTGGCTCTACGACTCCGAAATTCAGTTTAAAGTGTTATTTTAAAGTTGTTTGGAGGAGAATGTTGGGAGAGCTCAGCTGAGTCCTTTATCTATTCCACTATCTTGGCTTCACCCCTTGTAGTCCCTCAAAAGACACAGTTTTGTAAAGGAAAGAAACTAGATCCTCCCCATTAGAGTCCAACATGTGATACATGAAAAAGAATGGAAGGAAACAAGCACTTATTAAGTACTTACTATACATCAAGTATTGTGCTAAGCACTTTCACAGTTACTATCTAATCTAATTCCCACATCAACCCTGAGAAGTAGTTACTATTGTTATCTCCATTTTATAGTTAAAACTGAGGAAGATAGAAATCCCTCGCCAGGTCACACACCAAGTAAGTGTCCATGGTCAAATCTGAAATCAGATCTTCTTGACTTTAGGTCCAGTATTTTGTATGCTATGGTGCCAACTAGGTGCCTTGGCTCATTGTGTTTGTTCTTTTTTTAAGGTAGAGATTGAAGAATATGACCTTGTGAATTTCAAAAGGTCAGGAGAGGATGATGTTTGCATTGGTGTTTTCAACTAGTAAGTCCAGCTTTAAATCCCTGAGGAACATTGGAATTAGGAATAACCTTCAGTACCCAGCATATTAGTGGATGAAATTGGATTCATGGAGCATAATGTCACATTTGTATATGAACTTGGTGAAGCAAAAGGTATGTTAAAACTACAGTAAGTCCAAGTCTATTCTCCATAGAGGCTGAGGTGCTGTAGGGGAAAGTATACTCCCAGACCTTGGGGGAGACATGAGGATATCATTTCTATTTTTATTACATTATTGATGTTTAAGTGAAACTGAGGATTCAGACTTCCAGGAGTCAAGATGGCAGAGTAAGCAGTAAATTTCTATAACTCTGCCATATTCACCTCCAAACAATCACAAAATAGTACCCCCAACATAAATCATGGAACAGAGGAGCCAGCAAAAGACAGGATGAAACAATCTTTTAGCCCAAGAAACTTGGAAGATTTGCAAGAATAGAACATCTCACTTAGGTAAAAGAGGAGTGCATTCCAGGACAGTAAGCCTCTGAGCAAGCCAGCAGCAAGCCCAACCTTAGCAAACCAGTGGGATAGCCTGAGCCCAGTGTGGTGGAGCAGGCAAATGCCAACACCAGGATCCCACACATGCCTCAACATAGCCAGGAGAATGGGCAGACTACAGCTTTGAGAACTACCATGTTCTTCAGCAACCTTGGGCAAACAGACATCCTCCAGCAGCCAGAGTTCCACATGCTCCAGTACAGCAGAGGGTGAACAGGAATCCTATGGCATGATTAGAAAATAGGCCAGACCTCCAGACCTTCAGCATTTCAATATAGCCCTGGGAAAACACAGAAACACCCCACTAGGCCTCAGCACATGTCAGACACCACCACTAGGGTCCCAGCTCAGCATCATGCCAGACACCTACGGCCTCAGCAACACCAGCCACTCCCAACCCCATCCCTTCAACATATGACCAGACATGACAGTCCTCTGGGGGCTCAGGGCAACATCAGCACAATACCAGGAAAATAGCAAGGGCCTGAAGTCCCTGGCACAAGAAGCCAGAGACAGCGCCCTGTCAACCCCAGGTGCAGGGCTCAAATTTAAAAGAAATGGATAAGGCAAAAAAAAAAAAAAAGATCAGTAAAATAACTAATAAAAAAGAATCTGACCACAGAAAGTTATTATGATGACAGGGAAAACCAATAAACAAACTCAGAAGAGGACAACAGTGTCAAAACAACTATAAGCAAACCCCTAAGAAAAATAGGAATCATCACAAGCCCAGAAAGATCTCATGAAGAAGCTCAAAAATAGGTTTATAATCATATAAGATGGACAGAAGAAGATGGAAAAAGAAATGAGAGTGATGCAAGAGAATTATGAAAAAAGAGCTTGGAAAACTGCTTAAAATATAGAATTGACCAAATGGAAAAGGAAGTACAAAAATCCACTGAAGAAAACAACTACTTAAAAAGTACAATTTGCCAAATGGAAAAAAAAAATGTAAAAAAGCTAATTTAGGAAAATAGTACCTTAAAAGTTAGAATTGGGCTAGTGGATGCTAGTGACTCTCTGAGACATCAAGAACCAATTAATCAAATTCAAAAGAAAGAGAAAATGGGAAAAAATGTAAAATACCTCAGGTTAAAACAACTGACCTGGAAAATAGATTCAGGAGAGACAATACCAGAATCATTGGACTACCTGAAAGTCATCAAAGGGAGGACCTGGATAGCATCTTTCAAGAAATTATCAAGGAAAACTGCCCTGCTTTCCTGGAGCCAGGAGGTAATTGAAAGAATCCATGAATCACCTCAGGAAAGAGACCACAAAATAAAAACTCCAAGGAATTTTATAGGCAAACTTCAGAAATATCAGGTCAAGGAAAAAATATTACAAGTGATCAGAAAGAAACAACTGAAATATTGGGGAGTCACAATCAAGATTACACAGCACTTGGCAGTTGCAACATGAAAGTATCTGAGGTCAAGGAATATGATAGTCCAGAAGACAACAGAGCTAGGACTACTACCAGAACTAAAGCAAAAATTTGACTTTCAATATCAAGACCCAAGTGAAGCATAAACAAGTAAAAAGGGGAAAGAAAACAACAGATTCATTAGAGTTAAACTATTTACATCCCTACACAGAAAAGGCAATACTTGTAATTCTTAAAAATTGTATCACTAGTAGTATAGCTAGAAGGAATATACATGGACAGAGTGTATGGGTATAAGGTGAATTTGAGGGAATGGCATAACAAAAAGTTAAGGGATGAGAAAGAGGAGTACAATGGGTGCAGAATGAAGGGAGAGGTAGAAAAGGGTAAATTATTTTACATGAAGAGCCATGAAAGACCTACTGCTTTGGAGGGGAAGATAGGAGGGTGGGCGATGAGCATCACTTGAACCTTATTCTCATCATTATTGGCTCAAAGGGGGAATCATATACACAATAAGTTTAATACAGAAAAGTAGGAGGGGAAGAGAACAAGAAAAGGTGAGGGGGGAGGCTGAGAGAAGTGGAGGAAGAACAGAGGAGGTGGTAGACAGAAGCAAAACATTGGTGATGAGGGAAAGGGAGAAAGGAGAGAGAGAATAGACAGAAGAAAGTATAGGATGGAGGAAAATGCACAGTTTTCATAACTATAAACGTGAATGGAATGAACTTACCAGTAAAACAGAAGCAGACAACAGAATGGATTAAAAAACAGAATTCTACGATATGCTGTTTACAAGAAACATACTTGAAGCAGAGAGACACAGGCAGAGTAAAGGTAAGGGGCTGGAGCAGAATCTATTATGCTTCAGCAGGACTAAAAAAAAGCAGGGGTAGCAACCCTGATCTTAGGCAAAATCAAAGCAAAAATAGACCTAATTACAAGAGGTAGGGAAGGAAACTACATCTTACTAAAAGGTTCCATGAACAAAGAAACAATATCAATGTCAAACATATGTACATCAAATGGTATAGCATCCAGATTCTCAAAGGAGAAGCTAAGTGAGTTACAGGAAGAAATAGATAGCAAAATTATGCTAGGGGGGGCCTCAAGTGTCCCTTCTCAAATCTTGATGAAACCAACCAAAAAATAACCAAGGAAGAAACTATAACCAGGTAAATAGAACATTGGAAAAGTTAGATATAACAGAACTTTAGCATGATTTAGACATAAATTGTGATATCATAAACAAATTAAGAGAGCAAGGAATAGTCTACCTGTGAGATGTATGTGGAGGGAAAGAATTCATGAGCAAACAAGAGATGGAGAGCATTATGTAATGTAAATGTAAAATGTAAAATAGATATTTTGATTATATTAAATTAAAAAGCTTTTGTACAAACAAAACCAATGCAACCAAGATTAGAAGGAAAGGAGAAATGTGGGAAACAGTGTTTACAGTAAATATCTCTGATAAAGGTTTCATTTCTCAAATATATAGAGAACTGAGTCAAATTTACAAGAATATAAGCCATTCCCCAAGTGGTAAAAGGTCAAAGGATATGAACAAGCAGTTTTCAGATGAAGAAATCAAAGCTATGTATAGGCATACAAAGAAGTGCTCCAAATCACTTTTGGTTAGAAAAATGCAAATTAAAACAACTCGGAGGTATCACCTCACACCTATCAGACTGGCTAATATGACAAAAAAAGGAAACGATAAATATTGGAGAAGATGTGGGAAAAGTGGGGCACTAAAGCACTATTGGTGGAGTTGTGAACTGATTCAGCCATTCTGGAGAGCAATGCCCAAAGAGCAAGCAAACTGCATATCCTTTGATCTAACATTACCACTACTAGGTCTATATCCCAAAGAGATCATAAAAAGGGACAAGAACCAACATGTGCAAAAATATTTATAGTAGCCCTATTTCTGGTGGCAAAATATTGGAAATTGAGTGGATGCCTATCAATTGGAGAGAATATACTGAAATGGGCACTCATCCCAAAGATACATTAGACTCTTAAGGGATATCCTCACTGACTTTATGGGGAAATGTAGGTAGCAAGACTACTCACACAGATATTAAGCATCAGGGGTGGTGATACATTTTCACATTTTAATTGCACTGATCCTGATTAGCTAAATATTTCTAACCTGATATTCAAGGTATATAAGATTTTGGGTGTGACTTTATTACCTCAATTATAACTAAGCTGACAAGTTTTTAATTGTTTTATTTTTAAAATAACATTTATTATTACTACAGAGAAATTTTGTGTTTGTATTAAAATAATTCTTACAATTATTTACATGGGACTTGGATAAGGTGATAGGAGCAAATGTCATTAAAAGTTTTTCAGCATAAATACTCTTAAAAGTTTTTCACTGACTGGGAATCTCTCACACCCAAAAGACTGAGCTTTTCTCATGCCCCCTCATCCTTACAGACATCACCTGGCCTATATGATTTATCTCTAATGAACTTTTTCTCTGGCTGGAAAAAAAAAGAAGTTTTTCACCTCACTAATTTCTGTTCCGTGAAGACTTACAACATCTTCTGAAAATAACATCAAAAAAGTCACATTCATCATAAGGGATTAGAATGCTAAAAAGTAGGAAATCAAAAGATAATTAGAATAAAAGGCAAAATGAAGTACAAAATGAAGGAGGGCAGAGGAAAATAGAGTTTTGTCAAGATAACTTGCTGGTCATAGCAAACACTTTTTTCAACAACCCAGAAGGTGCCTCTGTCTATGGATACATCCAGATGGTCAATATCAAAATCAGATTGATTATATACTTCACTGTCAAAGGTGGAGAAGCTGTATATAGTTAGTTAAAACAAAAAAGGAGCTTGCTGTGACTCAGATCATGATATTCTTTTTGCCAAATTCAGACTTGAAGAAACTTGTGAAAACCCATCAGACCATACAGGTGTGACCTAAATAACATCCATTATGAATATGAAGTGAAAGCATCAAAGGTAAGGTATTTGAGCTGGTAGATAGAATGCCTGAAGAATTATGAACAGAGATTTGCATTAGTGTACAGGAGGCAACAACAACAACAACAACAACAACAAAAATCCCAATGAAAAAGATGAATAAGAAAGGAAAATGGCTGTCTGATGAGGCTTAACAAACACCTAAGCAAAGAAGAAAAGCAAAAGGAAAGGAAAAAGTGGACAATATATTCAACTGAATGCAGAGTTACAGAGAATATTAAGAAGTGAGATGGTTTTCTTAAATGAACAATGAGAAGAAAAAGAAGAGAACAGTACAAAAGGAAAGATGAGATATCTCATGATTATTTAGAGCTATCAAGGGAATGTTTCATAAAAAAATGGACTTGATAAGCAAAAAATGATAGAGATTTAACAGAAGTAGAAGACATTAAGAAAAGATGCCAAGAACATGCAGAAGACCTGTGCAAAAAAGATCTTAACATCAGACAACCACAATGATGTAGTTACTGATCTAGAGCCAGACATCCTGGAGAATGAAGTACAGTGGGCCTTAGGAAATACTGTTAACAATAAGGCTAGAGAGGTGTTGGAATTCAAGCTGGGTTATTTAAAATCTTAAAAGATGATACATGTTAAATATAATCAATAAATAGATAATAAAGTGCTGTACTCAACCTGCTGTAAATTTTGAAAACTCAACAGTGACCACTAAATTGGAAAACAGTTTACATCCCAATTCTAAGAAAGGGCAATGACAAAGAATGTTCAAATAACCAAACAATTACACTCATTTCACATATCAGCAAGGTTATGCCTAAAATTCTGCAGGCTAAGCTTCAGCAATATATGGACTAAGAATTATCAGAAGAACAGGGATGGTTTTAAAAGGGGTAGAGGAACTAGAAACCAAATTGACCACATTCTAGATTGTGGAGAATGCAAGAGAGTTCCAGAAAAACATCTACTTCTGCTTCATTGACTACACTAAACTCTTTGACTGTGTGTATCACAAAAAATGTGGCAAGTCCTTGAAGAGAGAAGTGTACTAGATCATCTTGCGAGTTTCCTGAGGAACCTGTTTGTGGGCAAAGAAGCCACCAAGTTAGAACTGAACTCAGAACAACTGATTGGTTTAAGATTGAAAAAAGAGTATGACAAGATGTATATTGTCATTCTATTTATTTAACACATATGCAGAGTACATCATAGGAAATGCCAGACTAGATGAATAAAAAGCTGGAATTTAGGTTGATGGAAAAAATATCAACAATTTAAGATATACAGACAATCCCACTCTGATGGCAGAATAGAAGAATTAAGAAGCCTCTTGATGAGAGTGAAAGAGGAGAGTGCAAAAACTGGCTTGAAGCTTAACATCAAAAATGAACAAAAAAAAACAACCTTAAGATTTTGGCAATAGGTTCCATCATTTTCTGTCAAAAAGGGGGAGAAGAATGGAAGCAGTATCAGATTTTATATTCTTAAGCTCTAAGATCACTGCAGCCTTGCTCCTTGATACTTGCTCCTTGAAAGGAAAGCTATTATGAATCTGGAAAGCTTACTAAAAAACAGTCATTGCCTTGCTGACAAAGGGCCATATAGACTAAGTTACAGTTTTTCCAGTAATAATGTATGGCAGTGAGAACTGGACTATAAGGAAAGCTGAGTGCTACAAAATAAAATTTTTTGAACTGTGGTGCTGGAGAAGACTTTTGAGAGTCCCTTGGACAGTAAGGAGATAAAATCAGTCAATACTTAAAGAAATAAATTCAGACTATTCAATGTAAGATCAAATACTAAAGCTGAAGTTTAAGTACTTTGGCCACATAATGAGAAGGCACGACTCATTGTAAAAGACCCTGATGCTGACAAAGATTGAAGCAAAAAGAAAAGAGAACAGCAGAGGAAGAGATGGGTAGTGTCATGGGAGAAATGAACATGAACTTGGATAGACTTAGAGACCTAGCGTAGGATAGAAGGGTTGGGCATGCTATGGTTCATAGGGTCATGAAGAGTCAGACACAACTAAGCAACAACTCTGTGTGTGCGTGTGTGTTCTCTTTGCTTGAACTGAGCATATTTTCCTTTATCTGTTTATTCTTTTGCTATCATTGTCCTTGTCAGGACATTGGGTTATTGATTCTATTTCCTTCTCTGGAAATCACTTACTCGTTATTACTTTACATATGAGAAAACAAAAGCTAAAATAAACAAAAAAGATGTTCTTGTTCTCATTGCATATTCTATGTTTGCTAAGATCATAACCAGTCTCTGTATTTATAACTTGTAGTGCTTCATGGACTCAAACTCTAGTGGTAGAGATTATACTGTGTGTGCTTGTGGGTGTTTGTGCTTGAATTGAACCCACATTAACAAAGTTAGGATGTATCAGAGGTAGAATTCAAATCCCAGTCTTTACGACTTTGAGGTTATCTCTATTACCAGTATGTCACATTGCCTTTCATGGCGACACAAAGATTACATATAGATTTCATGAAATAAAATAGTCTTATACAACAGTTCTGAAAGATGTGGTTTTAACCTTTGTATAAAACACTGAATAACTGTTTGACCTGGAGTGAGTGATTTAACATTATAACTTTTATTTTCCTCATTTGGCTATAATAATAAAATGAGATGTGTGTATGTATATATATATATATATATATATATATATATATATATATATATATATATGTGTGTGTGTGTGTGTGTGTATGTACGTATATATATATATATATATATATACACACACAATATACATATATACACACACATACATATATGTGTATGTATGTATACATATGTGTGTGTATATATGTGGAACAATATAATCATTAATTTTTGTTACTATAAATATGTGTATATATGTACACTTGGCTTTGATATGTTTGTATTAAACATGAAATTGTTCTTCATGTATTTGTCCCACTTTTTTCACTTACATATTTTAGTTGATCTCACTGTACCATCTTTATGGTTGAAGTTAAAAGAGTTAGAAGACTTGCTGAGCTTGATGTGGAAAGTCTGACGTTGAAGAATTCTATCTCAAATATGACTATGGCAGTTTAGTTAGATGTCTCCTAATAGGCACAAGGGAGATAAACATTCCTTAATTTCTTCGGAAGATATTTCAAATACTAAAATTTTTATTTTCCCCAAATCTAATCTTTGCAATAGAATCATAATATTTTCAGAAACATGATATTTATTATTATGATTTTCTTCAGTCTGACCCACAACAATTAGTCATACAAATATTTGGCCTAATTGCATTATGGCCAATGTAATCCCATAATAAAATACACTATATTTCTAACAAGTAAGAGTGGCTTTCTTGAAAGCAGTTATATTTTCCATATCTAACAACTAATTATAAATACAAGCTCTGTTTCTAAACTGTTACAGCCAATTAAATCTTTGCACTTTGTGTTACCAGTTGCCATTAAGAAACTAGGTATCTGCTATTTTTGTCAGTTAAGGAAATTTGTCAACATTATACAAAGGTAAAGGGGCAAAAGAGTCACTCTGTTAAACCAAATTAGAGTTAATTAAAAGCACATAAAGGTACAATGTCAAGGATATTATGAAACAAGTGTCTCATTTACACTTAATGTATATTATTATTATCTTATTGATTAAACTTAAATTGACAATATATACAAGTTTCCATATTTCTTTGCCAATTTTCCACCAAATTTATAAGTAGGTAGACAAAACTAAGGGAATAAAACCAGTTTATTCATCTTTATGGATGTGTGTGTGTGTGTGTGTGTGTGTTTTGTTGTTGTTTGTCCTTCCTTCACAAAGAGGGCCATGACATCAGGAAGGTGATGTCATGATATGAAAGTGAATTGGATTCAAATGAAAGAGGGCTGTATAAAGTCAGGAGCCTCCCTTTCTCCTCCTGAGCCATCTGGGTCCAGTGGCCAGATATAGATCAGAACAACTGGAGATGGCCCAGGATGGAGTGGGGGACGTTGGCCTTTTCAAGCTAAAGTAGTTTCAGTTTGACTGAGCCAGGGCCGGTTCAGTGATTAAGGCAGAGAATAGCTTCTTTACCTAGTCAAAAAAAAAAATCCATCTGTCAGGGAAGACCTTCAAGGTTCCTGGCCAAAACAGAAACAATTGCTATTTACATTAATTCTGAGCCAATCAGGGCCCAAACAGTGATCACCTAGGGCTTGGCTTGGGACCTATTGTTGGCCAGTCAATGAAAACCAAAGTGATTTGGGGTTAAGGTTAGTCTTTAAGAAAGGGGAAAAAAAGAAAAAAGTTTCAGAGATTAAAATTCCTTTTGGGCAGAGCACTTTCAGGTAAGGGTGTGATTCCCTATGTGGACAGAGGGAAAGGAAGGAAGGAAGGAAGGAAGGAAGGAAGGAAGGAAGGAAGGAAGGAAGGAAGGCAGGCAGGCAGGCAGGCAGGCAGGCAGGCAGGCATGTTTCTCAACTGGCCAGTTCCAATCTACTTACAGAGGTTGTTGTTTGTCCTGTGTTCTCAAAAAGGACCGTAACATCAAAGATGTGATGCCATGACATGCAAGTAAATTGTATTTAAGTGAGAGAGGACTGTGCAAAATCACTAGCCTCACTTTTTCCAACACAGCCATCTCAGTCCTGTGGCTTTATATGTGTGTTTTAAATGTTTAATCAATTTATCTGCCCCATTTATTTTTCAGGTTAGTCTAAACAGGATACAAGTAGATATTCAGTAGAAATGTGAATTTTCAAATAATTTTGCTAGTACATAATTTTCATAATCAAGGTTCTCAAATGTGGATGAAGGAAAAAAGTCAAATAGGTGTTCCATGGTCATTTCATTTTAATTATTTTAAATTAACCAAAGATTATATTTAAAATGAAAAATGTTTCACCTTCTCTAATGTTAATGGTATTTTCCTTTCCCTATATATTTTATGTATCCGAGAGAGAAATTAGGAATAATTTTATTATTATATCACATTTTGGCACAAGAGACGAGGTATCTATGTCTGTATTTATGTGTGTTTATAACCATTTATTGTATTTTCTTCATTGTTTATCAAAGTACAACATCAAAAAGGAAACTTTAATTAATGTGGTAGACAGGGAAGAAACATCTACTCTTAATTTTCAGAAATTCTATATAACAACATGTAAATATATCCCAAATGTGCATGAAATAAAGAATAAGTGCATTCCAATGAATGAGATGTTCTTAAATATCCCATAAGTCCAGGATGAAAAAGAAAAAGAAATTATTCCAGATCTATAGCCATGCAAAAACAAGAGGTGTGGTAAGTATACTATTCAAAATTTCATAGGACAAGAGAACAAATGAAAAACAACTTCAAAATTTGTTAATTTTTTAAACCAAAATGTCTGGGCTATATCATTCTCTGAAGCCTACAGACACCCCAAGCTCACACGAGATAGAGTCAAATAAGACAGGGACAGTTTCAAAGATGATAAATAATTCTCTAACAAGCTGACATAAACCAAACCATTTCCTTCATCAGAGTTCAATTCTTCATAATGCTGGCATGTCAGCTTCTCAGATAAAATTGGCAGGAACCAAATTAAAATAGAGAGAGAGAGAGAGAGAGAGAAAATATTTAAAACACTTAAACACTCTTGGCAGTGGAACTGTGGAATATTGTGCTAAGAATGGGATGCACAAAGGACCTCAAAATTGAATCTTGGACTGGTTTCAAGGGCAGTTATGCCCAATATTGATCTGAGTAGAAGAGAGGCTATTCTGGTGTCTGACAAGACTTACTTCACATTTCAGTCTATGAAAGTATCATTGACTTTGACCTCCACTGCCAATATATTGTCTTTGGGCCCAGAGGAATACTATGCTAGGATGAGTTTCATTGTTCCCACTACCATGTTTTCAAGCTGACCATGGATTCTGTCCTTTGCCTTTGATGCTCCTAGTTTGTGAAGACATCATGTATATTGATGTAATTATAGGGTTATTGGAAAGTGAAAGTTTGGAGAGCCTCAATGACATAGTTTCAGTGCCTCTTCTAATTCTGCTGGGACATGCACACAGGGTCAATCCCAGCATTCTAAGCACCTTACAAAGAGGGGCACAGCTAATAAAGTGGGACTGGCTCAAAGGTGTTTCCCTCACATCTAACACGAAGGTGATGTTCCTAATGAACCAACATAATTTAGAGTTTCTACTCTAATATTTTAATTTGATAGGTCTCATTAACTACAATTCCTACTGGTGACTGTGCATTGTGATAGAGCTTGTCTGAATCATATTACAAGGCAGTAAGTCAATCAATCAATAAGTAATTGATGAGCACCCAGAAGGTACATAGGCATTATGTTGTTTCTTTTGTCCTGGGCCCCAGAATTCTCTCCCACTATTAGTATTGCCCTGCCTTATATACATAGTTGTTATTGAGTAATTTTCAAGCTTCTAGTTCCATCTGCCCTAATAGATAATACCTATCATTTGTACCTTTGCATCTTGTGACATTGGGGAACAAATTGATGTGCACATATACAATGGGGCTGAAAGCAACAATTTAGGAGTAATGCTGCATTTATATTTGAATTTGCATCTGCAGCTAAAGTGAGAACTGAACAACAACATTTCACAGCCAATCCCTCCTCCTTTATTTATGAATTTACTAAAGGCTTGATGATATTGCAAAGCTCTGAAGGCTGAAAGGCAGGACCATGTCTGTAATTTTTTTTGTTTTTTTTTGTTGTTATTGTTGTTGTTTCCATTAAGGTGAAGACCTTTCGCTAATGGTTTAAGGCAGTGGATGTTCTTGGTTTCTCTGTGGTTATACCTTCCCGAGATTTTTAGGCTTTTCCATTGTGCTGACCATCTTTTGGAGTTTCCTGTCCGTACTTTATCTTCTACTCCTGAATTAGGCTAGGAAAATGCAGAGTACATCAAATATATACTTAGCCTTGGTGGTATGACTACTCATGTTGAAGCCATATGCTATGATTAGTTCTGCAGAATATATCATATTTTAATGAAATTACTGATAAGGGAACTGGATTTTCACAGTACTCTGCATAATGTAATTTGAGGGTATTTTTTTGCTAAAAATTGTCTGCATTGCCATAGTGCCAGAAGTCAGCATGTGAGGACTAGATGTTGGGATGTTGGGATTAGACAGTAGCACACTGAAAGTAAGGATGCAAAACAGTCTTGTTTTAGGATTATATTTAGAGCTGTAAGGGACTTTAGAGATCATCTAGTATAACCTCTTACTTTTACAACTGATTCATCTAAGGTTACACAGCTGTTAAGTAACAGAAGTGAGATTTTAACCTAAGCCATCTTACTCCTCATCCAATGCTGTATGCACTGTACTGTGCAGTGTCTGTACTTAGTGGTTTTACCTAGAGACAACTGTACTTGTTCTGGCTAAAAAGTAGAGGGAAGCTGTCTGAACTATGCAAATAATGAATGCAATTTTACTATAATAACTTGGTGAAAATGAGGCCATTTTTTATTTTGAGCTCCATGTCTTCAGTAAAGTTATCATCTATAAATCAAGTATCTATGGTTTCATAGGTGGGAGTCCCTCTACAAACAGAGATTAATATCCCTACATACTTTAGCATCCTGAGTGTATATAACTAAAGCAATGTGGTGGTGATGATGATGATGATGATGATATTAATAATCCAACCCTGAGACACTGATCTCATATATGTGAGCTTTTGCTTTGTCTTACAAATAATCAGGCTCAGAATGCCACTTTCTAACCATCTCCATATCATGCTGGTGAATACACTTCCCTGCTACATTTGAGCTGCTCTTTAATCTCCTCATTACCATATAAGATCCTTAAGGACAAGAAATAACTTCCTAATTGTTTGTGTCCCCAGTACTTAACATAATGCCTAGAATATAGTAAATGCTTAATAAATATTCTCTCTCTCTCCCTCTCTCTCTCTCTCTCTCTCTCTCTCTCTCTCTCTCTCTCTCTCTCTCTCTCTCTCTCTCTCCTGTGTGTGTATGTCTGTCTGTCTCTTTGCTTCTTTTTCTCTCTCTCTCTCATCCTCATCATCACTATCTAGAGGCCAGCCTTCTGCTGATGAGCCTCTAACTTAGCTAGACATTATATACAATCTCCTAAATTATGGATTTCCTAATTAGTCTTCTCTGTTCTAGAAAGTTGGTACAATTCCCCCCATCTTTATATTTGATGCACACGTATAAAGAACATGAGAGAATAAGAGGCCCTACATAGTATCAAGTTAGTCTTAATACTGTCAATGCCTTAATTAACTTTTTGTAATAAATTTTCATTTCTCAAACTAGATTGCAATTTCAGTTTTTCAACTGTAAGACTTTTTTTACCAGTTGTTATATCACTAACAAGAACATAGTTTTTCCAAAGCCAAACAAAACTACAGTTTTTAAGTTCTGTGAAAATAAGACTATTATATTAGAGTACAGCTGATTTACAGTCCCATGACAGGCAGACTATAATTCTATAACAATGCATCCTTCCTAACAAAAGACTTCCACTCTTTTAAGCAACAAATACAATAATCGGTTGAGAAATCTTGATTCCGGCTTTTCACAGAATTCGTTTCAAATACATTCCTACCAGAGTGAAATACAAGAGGAATTTGTCAAACCATTTCTGACAAACTTAAACTTTCCTGATTTATAACATTCTTACTCAAAGATTTGACCTTGGCTACTGGATGGATCATGGTAGGCTTCAGTATAAGTGCTTACTGACTTTGATTGTCTCTCCTACTAAGGATCTCTATGTATTGTGAGACACGGTGTAGATTGAATTCCTACATCTAACACATACTGACCATGTGACCCTGGGCAAAGCAAATAACTTATCAGTGTTCTATGCAACTTTTTAGTACTCTGTTAGAAAGAAAGTGATGACTTGTATTGATTGGTAGAGAGAGTTCCTCACACTGGACTTCTAAAGCACAGGGTGACTCCTTATCCCTATTATAAGTATTAAGCTCTATCACTATTCCTGTATCTGCTTCTAGAGATAGAACAATTCTTTCTTTTTATCTCTAAATTACAATAATTTTAAAAGGCTATTTTTGTATAATATTTTGAAAGATTACTTTAGGCAGAAAGCTTCTTAAGTTGTGGTCCATGGACTTGTGGATAGATTTCATAAGATCCATGAACATTTAAGGAGGATTTTTTTTAAAGTTTGATTAACCTCTAACTAAAATTCAGCATTTCCTTCAATATATCATATCATATTATAGTATATTATATTGTGTTATTTTATATTACATTACATTATATTATATTATATCATATACCTTATATTATATTACATTACAAGAAATGGTCTTTAACTTCAAAAGACTGCCAAGAGGTACATGACAAAAAACAAATAGTTAAAAGTCCTATTCTAGAGATATTGTGGTAGAGAGGCTAACGTTTTGGCCTTGAGATCAGCAACATCTAGGGCCAAATTCATTTTTTTAATAGTTATTACCAGTGTTATCTTAGGTCAATCATATGATCTTCATGTGTCTCAGGTAACTCTATCAGTCTTAGGATTATAGAATCAGATTTAGAATCAGAAGGATATTAGAAAATATTTAATCCAACTTTCTAATTTACATTTAGGGGAACTGAGGCTCACGTACATGATACAGTTATTTAGTAGCTGAAGCAGAGGTTGAACTGAGATCCCTAGCTTCCAAATCTATACCATTTTGCATTATACTATACTGATGAAGTCATAAAAGAGTAATTAAAAATAATAAAAAAAACAACCAAAATTGATTGATTGACACTACCTACTATGTGCTAGGCACTGTGCTAGGTGCATTACATACATTATCTCATTTGGACTTCACAACAACCCTGAGAAGTTGGTGCTATTATTATAGATTATTATCCCAGAATATTGGGGCAAACAGAGATTAAGTGACTTGCCAATGTCATGCAACTAGTGTGTAAGACCAGATTTGAATTCAGGATTTCCTGACCCCAGGCCTAGTGCTCTATTTACTGCATCACCTTGCTGCCCAGATGTGATGATCAGTTGAGGAAGTTCCTTGCCCAGAGATAATTCCTTTGAATATTATAGATTATGAAAATGTTTATTTATTTCATATCAGATATTAAATCTAAGCACATTAATAAGAAGATAAACCTATTAGAAATAGATGCTCAGAGAATTGCTAACATATTTTGGACCAATTTAAATGACTTTTTTTTCTACTTAGTTGACATTTTTTAGAACTTGAAGATTATCTAGTAGATCTCAAAGATCTCAAAGACTTCTCACCAGGTAAGAAATAAGCCAAGTTCTCAGAAGCCCAGCTTACAGACATCTAAAAAGCCATTCTTAGGGGCTTAACAAAGATCTGTGGAGGATTAAAAAAATTTACTTGACAATTCTATCTCTCTGTTCCCTGGGGTGCTTGAATGACAGAATCCACTAGCCTGAATATTATCTAAGGAATATGACAGATGTCTCTATTTCCCACCTAGAATGAAATTTCATGATTTTTGAGGAGAGGCTTCTTTGGAGTTTTAGAATTATTGCTCAGTAATAGCATAAGGTAGGCTATTGGACACTATGCATTAATGTGGGTGAGGCTTCAAAGAAAGCTAGGTCATTTCTACAGAAGGCAAGAATCAGCTAGGACAGAAACTACAACATCCTTTTCATTTGACCCTGGAATAGAGGTCAAGGATAAAAATAAAGCTACCATTTATATAAAAAGATTTATGATAGCAAATTTTTAAAGTGGAAAATAACTTAAAAAAATAAATACAGTGATGCCCATGGATTATGGAATGACTAAGCAAGTCATGATATATATAGACAATGGAATATAAATGTGATATGAGAAATGATGAGTGTGATAACTAATGTGAAGAAAGGGAAGACATATAAATTAATATTTAGTGAAGTTGGCAGAATCAAGGAAACAATGTACACAGTGATTATAATAATGTAAATAGAGAGAACAACTACAAAATAAACAAAAACAAATGGTAAATTATAGCAACCAAACTTGGACACAAAGAAGACAGGGAAGAATGCACCAGTGAGACAGTGCTATATATCAGCCCAGAAATTCTTATCAAGTAACTGAGGATACTACCTCGATTAATACACATCTTCTTAGCCTTAAATTGTGGGGATTGCCTGGTATACCATGTTTTCTGTATCAGAATTTAAAGTCAATTATCTTCAAATAAATGAAAACAAAATGAATCAACAATACTGAACTCAAATAAATACAATTAACAGATGTTACTCAGAAATATAATTAACATTTTAAATGTTTCTAGGTAATAGTGAAATTAGGTGAAAAATCATTTTCACCAAATAATGAGAAAATGGTATAGAAGATATTTTGTATAGTAACTACATAGGAACTATATGTTACTTTATTTCTTTTGTGTACCTTCCATTGCTATTATTAAAAAAAAAAAAGCTATCATCCTAGGAGAAACAATGTGAGGGCTTCACAACCAAAATTATAATTCAAAAGAAAGTTTTGAGAGAGTTCAAATGGGTTTTTAATGGAGGCTGAATTCTATCCCAATCTGTATCTGTACAAAGATTAACTTATAACTTCAAAAAATTATGGGGTTTTTTTTTCAGAGAAAATGCTTCATGTTAGAGCAGACATGAAGGACACAATTTTTAAATCCATAAAAAAAATATTATTTAAGCCATTTGGGGCAGCATTAGGAATTGTGAGGCACACAAAACTGGATCCAGTTCTCAGTTTCTTAAAAATACAGACATCAAACATATATAAAACCTAGAGGAATGTGTATTAATTAAATGCTTAATTTATGACTTCTTATTATATAATATGTAATCTCATTGAAAGACATTTTTTTCTCATTTGTCTGAGTGACTAACAACATAGTAAGTATTTTATAAATCCTTTTTGAATGAATTAATAAATCAGTAGACAGCTTGGTAAGGTAGGACTAGTTTTCAAGATAGGGTTTAGGACTAGGTCATAGTTCCACGGAATCATAGATTTTAAACTGGAAGGAATGTTAGAGATCCTCTGTACCATTTCAAATAAGAGGAAAGTAAGCCAAGAGAGGTTAAGTTACCTTCCCGAGACAAAAGTAATATGTGTCAATATATAGATATGGAAGATAGGGACTAGATACATGGATATTTTCACAAAAAAGAGAAGGTGTAAGAGATGAGGGTGCCTAAAACAGAGCACTGGGGAGTATTCCTATTTAGCAAGTAGGAAATGGTTGATGAGCCATCAAACGCACCTGAAAATAAGTAGTCACACAGGTGAAAAGAGAACAAGTAGAGAAAAGTATCCTGCAAAGTAAGGAAGGGAACAAACTGTTCTAATTCATTGTATTTAATTTCCCCTCTACAGCCTTTTATTCACTGTAGCATTTCTTAAACATCAAAGATAATTTTTAAAAAAGATTTTTTTTAATTAATAGGCCTTCCATTTGTCACCGTTTGACTTTTACTTTACAAAAAGTGTGTTTAACCTTTCTTCTTAGGGCAGAAAATATATAAAGGTATGTGAACTTTATAATAATCATGCTCTATTCAAGCCCCATATGCCTCCAGGAAAATTCTACAACATGCACTACTTAATACTTTAAATTTGTGCTATGCTAAAGGTCAGAAAGGGGAGAAGAAAAAAAATCCTTCAAGGTAGTAAACGAAGTAAATGTGAAAACACTTTATGCTTTGTTAAATTGCCACTTTAAAAACAAACCTATGGCCTTTGGGTAAAAGTTATTTTGAAATTGTGCCTCTCCCATCCTTCCAAAAAAAAAGTTATCAGTGGAGGCTCTACCCAGTCTTGTTAGCATTGAGATGAAATATAAATTTCTGACAATAGAAGATATCTGCTGTAAGTCTACCTGGATGTTTATATTATGTTAAGTCACTGAATAATATTTTGATAATTAACTTAATTTCTTCCCTATTAATCTCATTAGAGATATATGTTGTAGCATTTTTCAAAATGTTTTCATTTGTCAGTACATTATTTTTTAGCTTTTCTACAAACCAGTTATCAAACTGAAGAAGAAAAAAAATTGCCTTGAATCATTTATAACATGCAATGATAGTAGTAAGAAAAGTAAATTGAGTAATTGCTCATGTACCTTTTTTGTATTTTTGTTTTAACTTCTATAACTTTAGATGAACAATGTGACCATTTTTTTCTATATACTTCAAAAATCAAAAATACTAAATAATGTGATAAAAAAGAAAATTTACATTGTAATTAAATTGATCAATTAGCATGGTCATACCTTCTCTAATTTCATAGTGCTCATGATTTGTGAAAATTCTTAAAATTCTAACAAAAATTTTTCTGAAATTAATTTGTATATAAACACTGGAAATTTGCTAATTTGGGCATTTTAAATGTAGGGTCTTTTTGTTGTTGTCTTTGTTATACATTATAACAACATCAAATCAATTATTGTAAATATGAGTTATAAAAATGTTTCCTGGTTATTATTCAGTGAATTATACTTTTGATTTAATTATATTAGCTCTACGAATATTTACAACAGTGTGGTACAGCAGAGAAAAGTGTTAAATTTTCAGTCTGAGGACCTGGGTTCAAAATATGACACTTTCTTTAACTGATGTAAAATTGCATAGTGTCTTTTGGCCTTAGTTTTTTCCAAATGTTAAATGGAGTGGGATTAATTTTTCTGTTTCTCTCCAGCTCTAAATGTATGATCCTATGATTTGCATAATCTGAAGCTCTAGCAATGTTGTAAGGTTTCTGATATATATGTATATATTTTTACAGATATTTTAATAATTCCAATTGAATTCTTAAGTAATAGGCACTATTACATGGTAATAAAGAAAAACACTTGTTTTTAGGTGGTCACAGTAAAGCCAAAGAAGTTGAAATGATTTACTACTGGCTAATTCACTGTCTCTTACTGCATGCTTGATTTAACTCACATGACTTCTATGTCTAGGAGAATGTCTGCATAAATAATACCTAGTCATTTTGCTGTGGTCCATTAGGTTTACATGCACAGTTATGAATGCAATGCAACTAAAATACTCTTGCTAAGCATGCCTAAAACTAAACATGTCATCTTTCCTCCAAAAACTACTCCCTCTCAGAATTCCTATATTTCTGTCAATGTCAATTTTCTATCCTCATCTTTCCAGTCATCAAAGCTCCAGAATTATTACTTATCCCCTTCTTGATTCTTCATTCTCCACTCCTTAACCTACTACATACAATCATTGATCAAATTTTGTTGAATCTTGTTTTATAATGCTTTTGAAAAGACCCTGAAATTCCAATTCCATGTAACTATTTAGTTCTATCTTACAGAGTTTCTCTCCCAAGAAAAATTTTATTTAAGAGTTTGCTCCACTGTCAACATTCTATTAGCAAGATAAATAAACAGATAAGATAGATAGATAGATAGATAGATAGATAGATAGATAGATAGATAGATAGACAGATGATAGACAGACAGATAGATAGATAGAAGGTAGATTTTCAGAACTATGAGAGGACTGAATCCATAACTCAAAGAGTTTGGATTTATAATATTCTGCTATACCTTCCCAAACTTTCCCAGACCATAATAATTTTTTTTTGTGAACTTCTTTAGTATTTATCCCCACTATTCATCAGCAGTATCTGTTGTACTTTTTGCTATTTTTTCCATACAAATATATGTATGTATGTAAATATATATAAATAAATAAAATATATACATTGCATATGAAAATATACATATAAGAAATATCTATCATAAGTGAAAAAGACATGCTATACAAAAAATATACATACCATATTAAGATATATGTATTACATATGAAAGTACAAATATATGTGAAATAGATAAATGTATATATTTTCCCCTATATCGCTAACTTGCTCATAATTACCTTGTAGCCAGAGATCACATTCTATGCCTCTTTGTTTAACCAACATCTAATAACTTATCCTGCATGTAGGTGGTCAAATAAAAGCATATTGACAACAATAAGGATGATGGAAAAGATGGTGGTATTTCCCAATTAACACAGCAGGCTTGAATCTACCCACAGTGTATAGAACCTCACAACTGTCACCTGGATGTATTTACACTCTGAGTTGCTTTTCTTACTCTAACTTACTCTTACACTGGGCAGTCTAAATTCTGAGAAAAATAACACTATCATGCAGTTATACTTAGAATCTTTTAGGGTTGCACAGGTAACCCTTTTGAGAGAAATACTTTCCCTCATTCACAACTCTTGCTCTTTAGCCCCCTCATTAATCCATTTTTCATCATACAACAGCCACTCACAGTAATGACACTTTTATATCTTAAGTATTATCACTTCACAATAAGGCAAAAGTAATGATATTAATATTAGTAGTGGTCATACTAAAGCAAATTAATAAAAAATATGTACCTTATAATGCATATCTAAATCTGTGTCACACTATCTCACCAATGTACTCAGAGTCTCTGGAAGCAAGATGAGTACACACTTCTGGGAAAGGGGAAGGGAAACACAAGAGGGAGGACTACCCATATCATTGGCCTAACTCACAGCTCATGGCTTCCCCTGTCCTTTAAAAGACAATAACTAAACAAACTTCTAATAAGAAATCAACAGACCCTATGCAATTGTGCCACAATCTCCGAAAAAAGTTATTATATTTTGTTATAAGTTTTACTATGTCATAAAACAGTTATATGCAAATAAGCTGTGGGACTATACTTCCCAGCAGAATTTTAAGTTATCAATAGAGACATCTTATTATGTATCCTTAAAACTGTGTTTCTTCATATTCCTATTTTTCTGCTTTATAATAAATAAAATGTTCTTTCTCTTAACCTTTAAAAAAACACAATGTTCACATAGCAACAGGACATCAGACTACATCTTTCTCAAAGTTATTTGGGTCTTCATGCTTACTACACTGTTACTTTTCTTCCCCTAAAACCTCTCAAAACCCATTGGAAAGTTGTGTTTTTAATTCACATATTTTAACAGTTTCTCTTTATTAAACCAAAGTTCTTTCCTGTTCTTTCAGGCATCAAAATAATTCATTTATAATGACAGGAATATCTTACATCCTTTTACAATCGATTTAACTAATTTCTTTTACACAAAAAGTCTTACATCTGCCCTTTTCCCAACTAAGCTGCTCTGTATTAAAAGGATCTTAGAGAGACTGCATGCTACATCTAAGTGGCCTAATACAAAGGCCTTGATTGTTGAGATTTTTCTGAGTGTTTATTGCTTACCAAAATTTAGTGTTAAATTCACCACTTTCATATTCTAGGTTCATATTCTAGAGAATCCTTTATTTGATAACAATTCCTCATTTATATTCCAATGATGCTTAATGTTAAGCAATTTGGGATAATAACACTGAAAACACTTATGAAAAATATGGAAGAAATAGAAACTATTAAAATAGTTTTGTAGTATCTGTTAATAATGACTGAAATCATTTTGGATGCCACAAATATTTCAAAGCACTCATTAAAGTGTAAAGCACTTGGGGAAATACAAAGAAAAAGGCAAGGCCCTTGTCTTCATGGAGCTACAGATATGTTAAATAATTCTTCAGTGTCTCCCACATCTGTTTTCCCCTTCCATTTCCTCTCCAACCAATGTAGTTCTGGTTCTTATTACTTCTCTCCTGATGTCATTCTACTCCTACCAATCTCCCCATTCTCAATCTCCTCTCACATCAGTATTCTGGTCAAAATAATTTTCCTAAGAAAAAAACATTTATCATGAAATCCTTGAGTACAAACCTTTAAAAGGCCCTGATTATTGTTTGAGTAAAGCACAAAATCCTTATCTTAGCATTCAATGCTGTCCATGGTCTTGCCACAACTATTTCAGAATAGTTTAATATTACTCAGTATATGCTGTGTTTCATGAAATTTCTTAAGTGAACTCCAAATTTTCCTACTTTCCTTTGTTCTTACTTTTCCAGATGCCTAGAATATGTTTATATCTATTTTCATGTTTTTGAAATTTTACCCATCTTTAACCCAACTTCATTTCTGTTATCTCTAGGAAATATCCTCTGATAGCTCTAACCAGAGATCAGAAATAATAAACAAATAGTCAATAAATGTTTAATAAGTCTGTACTATGTACCAGATACTTGCTAAGCTCTGTGGTTACAAATAAGAGAGTCCTTTCCCTCAAGGCAATTATAATCTAATAAGGGGAGACAATGTAAAAAGGGAAACTAAATGATAGGAAGTAGAGTCATACATCAGACATGTGGGTGATGATAGAAAAACCAGAAAAGTTTCAGAATACAGGAACAAGGTGAGAAATGAAAAGACAAATGAACCCACCTCCATTCTTAACTAGAGATTTTGTAATTTCTGGTTTTCACTACAATGAGCTTCCAGAGGAATGGTTATTGATTTATACAACTTCTAACTATTGTTTATACTTTCCTAATGACTTAGCACATTCTATCATGTATTCAACTAAATGGCAAGCCAATTGAGGGTCTGATTCAGTTTTCCATTGTTAACTACTTAGCATCATGTCTTGTTTATTTTTCATACTAAATAACTATTTCTTTAATAAATTAAGTAATATATACTACTTTTACATCTTAAAGAAGAAGCAGTCAAGGCACAGAGAGGTGAACCAATATGTACAAAGCAATAAAGCAAGCATGTTGCTGAACTTAGATGGTCCTGAACTCTGACTTACACAATTAAAAAGTTGCAATGCACCTATTTGGTTATCAAGAGTTGATGTTGATATTGCTATTCTTTTGGTTATCTCTATAATTTCATGTAGGTGCCCTTAGGTTTATGAAACCTAGTTTAATAGAGCATAACCTCTGGAATTGTTATTTTAAAAAAATATTTAAAGTCATTCTTTTTCCTAGGCCTGTGAAAAAATATATACCAATAAAGATAAACAACTCCTCTCCAAGTAATCGTCTTAGAGAACTCCCTGGGCACTGAGAAGTAAGTGATTTGCCAACACATAGAATGTGTCATAAGCAGGGCTAGAATCAATCAATTGATTGATCAATAAGAACTGATTAAGTGCTAGATAAGTAAATAGGAAATTAAGTGTTCAGTGAGAGGAATAGAGAGATCATTTTGGCTTTACTGCAGAGAAAAGGAATAATTAATATGTGATGAAGTTGGAAAGATAGGTTGGTTACAAGTTCTGAAGTGTTTTAAAAGACAGACACAGGAATTTATGTGCTATCCTAGAGGCAGGAGGGAGACACAGGAATTTGGTGAATATGAGTATGACATGGTCAGGTCCTCAATTAGGGAAAAAAATTTTTGATAGCAGTGTGGAGGATAGATTGAGTGTGGAGATAATGGAGGGAAAGAAACCAATTAGGAGGATATTGCAATAGTCTACTTGAGAGGAGATGAAAATCTGAATTAAACAATGACTGTATAGTTTAAGTAGGAAGCTGAATTCAGATGTGAGAGATGTGGAAAAAGGTAGATACAACTTTTGGTAAATGATATTCAGAGCAAAGGAAATTGAGGGGCCAAGAATGATACTGAGGTTATAATCCTGGGAAACTAGAAGAATGGAGAAGCCCTACAAAAAAGCTCAGAATATGGGAATTTGGGAGGGGGGTGAAGATAATGTGTTCTCTTTCTGAAACACTGACATTGCTTCTGGCATGTCCCATTTGAAAAATTCAATAAGCAATTGATAATGTGAGACTGAAGCTAAGGAGAGTGAATAGGACTGGGACTATAGAATTGTGAGCCATCTGAAAAAAAGGTGATAATTACATTCATGAGAGCTGATACTCACAGATAAAATATGGAGTAAAAAGCAAAAAGGGCCAAAGATAGAGCCTTGGAGTAGACATAAAGTAAGGGAGTGTGATCTGGACACTGAAAGGGAGGAGTCTGACAGGGAGAAAGAGATATGAGAGAAAATAGCTTCATAAAATCCTAGAGGAGAGAGTATCTAAGACAAAAGAGTGATCGATAGTGTCAAATGTAGGAATCAAGAAAGATGAGGGCTGAGAAAAGACCATCTGATTTGCCAATGGGGAAATTAACTAAGGGTTAAGAAGTAAGGACCCTTCCAAAGCTCCCACAAATGAGAAGAAAGGAAGTAGAAGAAATGGATGTAGCTCATTTCTTCTATATGAGAGATGGGCTGAGAAAGTGAAACAGAGTATGTTAGCTTGAATAATGGGTCAAATAGAAGATTGTTCATTTTAGTATTGTTTAACTTGGTTAAGAATGAAAGAGGCCTAAACAAGTTTAAAGGCAATAAGGAATTAAGTGTTAGATAGGGAGAGGTTGGATATTGGAGAAACAGAGAAAAGGAATGATCAAGCAGGAAGTATGAAGATCAGTGGGAATAGAATCCATGGCAAATGAAGAGGCTGGCCTTTGTAAAAAGTATTATACCATTATCAGAGGTTAAAGAAGGAGAAAATAGAGAATGATGTCAAGTGATTTCAAGATTAAGAAAACAAAAGATGATGCTCATGGGGAATCATCAGAATTTATTTTTTTAGAATAAAAATGGCATCCCAAGATTAGAGGCAGAGGGTGATATTGGGAATCAATTTAAAATTAATTGAAGGATCCTCTTTTTGCAGGGATGGATCAGTCAAGGTTAGCTATCCAGAGCTTTATTACAAGTAGTCATATTGGATTGTTCTGTTTCCAAGACCAGACATCTATCCAGTAGACCATCACACAGTCATCGAAATATCTTTAATATTTAATATAAGATTAAATAATTTGCCCAAATCCTCACAATTTTTAGCAATTGAGTTTAGATCACAACTCTTGAACCCCAAGCTAGAGGGTTTTTTTTTTCAATGCTATCTATTACCAAAGTAATCTAATAACTATGTATCTTTTTTAAACAAATAATGATCAATTCAGCTTAGATTTCCTATGATTATGACTATGATCAATGACTATAAATTTGGTAGAAATAATGTTCAATCAATGTTGATTTGTCAAGTACCCCTATGACCAGGGTCTGTGTTAAGCACTTGGTAGGAAATACACCATGTTCATATATACTTTGATATGTCAAGGACCTCCAATTTAAGCATTATGGGTAATCCCTTTATGGATGCAAATGTAAGCTCTTCTGCAAATTAGTAGGAGACTGTCAAGAGTTGATGTGGCCAAAAAAAATCTATATCATGCAACCAACCTAGCAATAAGCTTTTCCTAACATGCCTAGCCCTTGGGCAATAGATATACACTCTGTTACTGTATTCAAAGCATGTCCAGGCTAATTATCCACTTCTGAGAGCAAAGATGGTGGAGTAAGAAGTAAGTTGCTCTCACCATTCCTTATTGACTTCTGAAAGCCCAGAAAATATCATCCCCATGAAAAACCCTGGAACAGCTGAACCAGCAGAAAGAAGGGGTTCAGCAGTCCTGTAGCCCAGGAAGCCTGAGAGATTAATAGGAAAGGCCCCTCTTGCTGGAGAGGAGGAGCAGTACAGAATTGGAGATATCCGAGTAAGCTAGCAGAAAGCCCCACTTTGGCATACCAGGGGGAGATCCTGAACCCCAGCTAGAAGACTAGGCAGGCCCAGACACCAGGAACTCCAAGCGTGTCAGTATGGGCAGGGGAACTAGTGGAAACTGTCTAGGGAAACCACTACATGCCATGGTGTTGTACAGCAGCCAAGTCTCCCAGTGCCTCAGCAAAACTCTGGGAAACACAACTCCAAGAGAGAAAGCCCTAGGCAGAGAAACGTCCTGCAACAACGAAAGATCCATCTGCAAGGAGCCCAAGAAAGCAAAAGGAAAGGCCTGGGTGAGCAGGCAACCTACCCCTACCCCTAGGGCTTCAGTGTTACTGATTCCAGCCCAAGAACAGGTAAGCTACCACAACACTACAGCCTCCAACTACCAGCATTGGAAGCCCCAGTACACAAAGCCAATGACCAGACCCCAGGCTCCAGCACAAGAAGTTTGGGTAAGTGACCCCTACTCTCCAGCAGGAGAGCTCATTTATTTTTAAAGGCCAGGGAAAAAGCAAAAACATGAGCTAAAATAAATGTACCATAGAGAATCAAGTAAAAAAAAAACTATTTGAAATAATAAACAACTTTAGCAAAGTTGCAAGAACTAAATAAACACAATTACAAAACACTTTTCACACAAGTAAAGTCAGATCTAAATGGAAAAGCATCAGTTGCTCGTGGGTAGGCCAAGTTAATATAATAAAAATGGCAATTCTACCTAAACTGATTTACTTATTCAGTGCCATACCAAACTATTAAAAAAAGTATTTTATACAGCTAGAAAAAATGATAATAAGATTCATTTGGAATAACAAAAGGTCCAGAATATCACGGGAACTAATGAAAAGAAATGCAGGAGAAGGTGGCCTAGCCATTCCAAATCTTAAATTGTATTATAAAGCAGCAATCATAAAAACTACTTAGTCCTGGCTAAGAAATAGAGTAGTGGATCAACGGAATAAGTTTGGGACCCAAGACACAGTAGCCAATGACTATACTAATCTACTATTTGATAAACCCAAAGACCCCAGCTTCTAGGATAAGAACCCACTCTTTGACCAAAACTTGTGGGAAAACTGGAAAAGAGTATGGCAGAAATTAGGCATAGACCAAAATCTGACACCATATATCAAAATTAAGTCAAAATGGGTTCATGATTTAGACATAAAGGCTAATACTATAAGCAAACTGGGAGAGCAAGGAATATTTACCTGTAAGATTTATGGAGAATAGAAGAATTCATGACCAAACAGGAGATGGAGAACATTACAAAATGAAAAACGGATAATTTTGATTACGTTAAATTGAAGAGTTTTTGCACAAACAAGCCAATGCAACCAAGATTAGGAGGGAAGTGAAAACTGGGAAAGAATTTTTTACAACCAGTGCCTCTGATAAGGGATTCATTTCTAAAATATATAGAGAATTAAGTCAAATTTATAAGAATACAAGTCATTCCCCAATTGATAAATGGTCAAAGGATATAAGTAGGTAGTTTTCAGATGAAGAAATTAAAGCCATCTATAGTCATATAATGTTCTATAGTAAAAAAAAAAAATGCTCTAAATCACTATTGATTAGAGAAATGCAAATCAAAACAACCAAGGTACCACATCACACCTTTCAGATTGGCTAACATGACAAAACAGGAAAATGATAAATGTTGGAGAAGATGCGGGAGAATTGGAACACAAATTCATTGTTGGTGGAGTTGTGAAGTGATCCAACCATTATGGAGAGCAATTTGGAGCTATGCCCCAAAGGGCTACAAAATGTACATACCCTTTGACCCAGCAATAGAAATTCTAGGGCTATGTCCCAAAGAGATCATACAAATGGGAAAAGGACCCACATGTACAAAAATATTCATAGAAGCTCTTTTTGTGGTGGCAAAGAATTGGCAATTGAGATGAGGCACATCAATTAAGGAATGGCTAAATTATAGCCATAAGTTGTAGCATATGAATATAATGGAATACTACTGTGCTATAAAAAGTGTTGAGCAGGCAGACTTCAGAAAAACCTGGAAAGACTTGTATGGACTGACACTGACTGAAGTGAGTGGAACCAGGAGAACACTGTACATGGTAACAGCCACATTGTGAGGGGACTAACTTTGATAGACTTAGCCCTTCTCAGCAATGCAAGGATCTAAGCCATCTCCAAAGGTCTCATGATGGAAAATGCTATCCACATCCAGAAAAATAACTATGGAGTTTGAATGCAGAATGAAGCACACTATTTTTTATTTTTTTCTTCTGTTTTGTTTTCTTTTCTTTTTTCTTGTGGTTCCTCTTATTGGTTCTAATTGTTCTTTACAGCATCTCTAATGTGGGAAGGGTGGAGCCAAGATGGCAGAGTGAAAGTGATGACTTGCTTGAGTTCTCCCCTAAACCCCTCCAAATATCTATAAAAAATGGCTCTAAACAAATTCTAAAACAGCAGGACCGACAAAAAGACAGAGTGAAGCAAATTTCCAGCCCAAGACAACCTGGATGATTGATCACAAAGGTATATCGCTCAGGCTGGAAGAGGAGCACAGTTCAGTATGGGCGCACTGGCCACAGCGACCCGGAAGCAGGCCTCAGAGGACTGAATCACAGACAGCTGTGGTGCTTTCCAGACCTCTCAACCCAGGAACACCAAAGACAACTTAGAAAGTCAGTGGCAAAAGTCTGTTTCTGCAGTGCTGAGAGAGAAGTGAGGTGGTCTTAGCTCCATTTCCCAAACATGGTCCAGGGTGGGGGCTGCCTCCTGAGCTTCCAGCCCACGAACTGAGGGGGAATCCAGTGGCTGATTAGAGGGGGATTGCAGGGATCTCCTTGACAATGCTGAGGCAGGAATCCCTTGCTTTGTCCATGCTTAGATCTGGGTCACAGTTTTCTGGGAGGCAATCCCAGGGTGAGGAGGAGTGCTGACATGGTAGAGCTTGTAGTGGCTGTGAACAGGAAGGCCTCCTCACACTTCCAGGAGAGAAAGGAGTGCTTGTGGGCACTAAGAGACCAGAGCATAGGCCAGAAAAGGAGTAAACACCTTGCCTCTTATCATACCACCTTGGAGGAACTGAAAATTTACAGGTCCCTACAAGTATCTCTAAAAACAGCTGTACAAACCCCTGAAGCTTGGAACAGTACATTCTCCACATTGGAAGAAGACTCTTACCTTAACAAAGAGTTTAAAACTCAAGTAATTGGCTGGGATCATGAGCAAGCAGCACAAAAAGAGTCAGACTATATTATCTTACTTTGGTGACAAAGAAGAGCAAAATATACAACCAAAAGGAGACAACAAATTCAAAGCTGCAACCTCCAAAGCCTCCCAGAAAAATATAAATCAGTCCTGGGCCTTGGAAGAGCTCAAAAAGAATTTTGAGAAGCAAGTAAGAGAAGAGGAGGAAAAACTGGGAAGAGAAATGAGAGTGATGCAAGAAAATCATGAAAAACAAGTCAACAGCTTGCTAAAGGAGACCCAAAAAAATACTGAAGAAAATAACATCTTAAAAAATAGCCGAACCTAAATGGCAAAAGAGGTCCAAAAAGCCAATGAGGAGAAGAATGCCCTAAAAATAAAAATTGGCCAAATGGAAAAGGAAGTCCAAAAGATTACTGAAGAAAATATCTCCTTAAAAATTAGAATAGAGCAATTGGAAGCTAGTGACTTTATGAAAAATCAAAACACTGTAAAACAAATCCAAAAGAATGAAAAAATAGAAGAAGACAATGTGAAATATCTCATTGGAAAAACAGCTGACCTGGAAAATAGATCCAGGAGAGAGAATTAAAAATTGTTGGACTATCTAAAAAGCCATGATCAAAAAAAGAGCCTAGACATCATCTTTCAAGAAATTATCAAGGAAAACTGCCCTGATATTTTAGAACATGAGGGCAAAATTGAAATTGAAAGAATCCACCGATCTCCTCCTGAAAGAGATCCCCAAAGGAAAAGTCCTAGGAATATTGTAGACAAATTCCAGAGTTCCTAGGTCAAGGAGAAAATATTACAAGCTGCCAGAAAGAAACAATTCAAGTATTGTGGAAATACAATCAGGATAACACAAGATTAAGCAGCTTCTACATTAAAGGACCACAGGGCATGGAATATAATATTCTGGAGGGCAAAGGAGATAGGATTACAACCAAGAATCACCTATCCAGCAAAACTGAGTATAATCCTTCATGGGAAAAAATGGTCATTCAGTGAAATAGAGGACTTTCAAGCATTCCTGATGAAAAGACCAGAGCTCAATAGAAAATTTGACTTTCAAATATGAGACTCAAATGGAACATGTAGAGTTAAACAGGAAAGAGAAATCATAGGAGATTTATTAAGGTTGAACTGTTTACATTCCTGCATGAAAAGATGATATTTATAACACATGAGACCTTTGTAAGTATTAGGATAGTTGGAGGGAAAAAATTATATGTATGTAGATAGATAGATGGATGATAGATAGATAGATAGATAGATAGATAGATAGGTAGATAGATAGATAGATAGATAGAGGGCACAGAGTCAGTTGAAGATTAAGGTGTCATGTCTAGAGAATAGAATTAAGGGAGGAGAAAGGATTATACTGGAAGAGGAAGAAAGGGAGAGGTAGAACGGGGTAAATTATCTCACAAAAAAAACAGAAAATAAGGGGCTCTTACGTTGGAGGGGAAATGGAGGAAAGTGAGAGGGAATGAGTGAATCTTATTCTCATAGGATTTGGCTTAAGGAGGGAATAACATACACATTCAATTGGGTATGGAAATCTGTCTTACCCTACAGGAAAACAGGCAGAGGAAGGGCCAAGAGACCAGGGGGATGATAGAGAGGAGAGCAGATTGGGAAAAGGGGTAATCAGAAGTAAATACTTCTGAGGAGGGACAGGGTCAAAAGAAAGAATAGAATAAATGAGAGGGCAGGAGAGGATTAAAGGAAATAAAGTTAGCTTTTCACAACATCAACAAAAAAAAACATCACTAATGTGAAAATATGTTTAATAGGAATGTATATGTATAGCCTATATCAGATTGCATGCCATCTTGGGGAGGGAGGGGGAGAAAAATTTAAAACTGAAAAGCTTATGGAAGTGATTGTTGATAAATCAAAATAAATAAATAAAAAAAATAAAATTCCTCCCTCTAAAAAAATAAGCATGTCCAGCTGAGAAAAAAACTGCCACTTTATGCTCTTTGACATACTCTTTGAAAATCTTTGGTTAACTGAATGCTACAAGAAAAGAGTCATCAGAATAGTGCTTTAGTATTAATGGTTATTACTTTTATCACTTTAAATCTCTCAAAGCATTTTACATATGAAATCTTGTTTGATTCATAAAACTACAACAGGCTGGTGCTATTATTATCTCCATTTTACAAAAGAGGCAGAGAGATGTCAAGTGACTTACTCAGGGTAACACAGCTACTAAGTGTCTGAAATGGGATTTAAACTCAGGTCTTCCTAATACCAATTCCAATGCCATAAGCACTACATCACCTAGCATCTTTGGTGGAGGTACACATAACATAGCCAATTTTCTTTTCTAGATCTTTCCTTAGAAACAACAATAGGAAGGCAGAATGGTACAGAGGATAAAAAGGCAGTCAATGGAATCATGATGATCTGGGTTCAAATCTTGCCTGTGTCATACACTTACTTTGTGATAATAGGAAAGTAATTTAATCTTTCAGTTACAATCCTACCCTTAACAACTGTCTAAGACTATGAATAACTGACAAGTCAATCTATGTTGGTGGGGGCAGTTTTTACCCCTGGACTCCACTATGGTGATAGAATAAGAGTTTTAATTAACAGCACAACACAAAATAAAACAAAACCTAAAACAATATTAGTATCCATACAAACAATTGACAAGATGTTTAACTAGTTAAGCATTTGTAAGTTTCTTTTAGAATTTTTCAAAATTAGTTAAGGTGAACACAAAAAATTCACCTATAATTCCCTGAGTTAATTATTTTGAACACTTCAGGGATTATACTATTGTAAGTCTTGATTCTAACTGTATTAAATGTCTACACTCTTACAAAATATTTTGTTACCGAGACAGAGGTCTTGACCTTTCCTCTACTCCTTACAGAAGTTCTCAGAATAATAGGAATGGGCAGAAATAATTTTGGAAAAGTGTTAAATTTTAAAAAGAAATGTGTGGTTCTATTTGTCTCTCTTGCTGGATTTGTGAAGGTCAGTCTTAAGAGTATTATTTTTGGCACAGAGTGTTCTATACTTCCATGGGAGGATGTCTGCCTTTGTCTGCTTTTTACAATGTTTAAACTCAAGCAGTTTATTTTTTCCAGTACAAGACTTAGTGTAACTTAAGAAAATTGACCTTTAAGTGTGTAATGGGATATACTCATTCAAATAAAATTTTACATTTCTTTTAAGAGAACCTTATCCACAGACATTGATTGAATATTATGAAATTTCCTGTGCCCATTTCTCATCCACCTCCAGCCTGTGGTTCACTCTTTTAACTCTGAAATTTATTTACACCATTAATTTATTTTTATTCATCTATCATAAATGCTACATAGCTTTTTTTTAGCCTCCAAAGGATGGGGATTTCTCCCAAGATAAAGATAAGGACACATAACCTCTTTCCCCTCCTTTTTTATTGCTATGTGTATATCAATGAATCTAATATAGACATCTCTCATCTATTTACATCTCACTCAATAGACCTTGGTGGAATGGCATTATGAATTGTTTCAAGGACAAGGAAAGCTTCAAAATTTGTCTTTCATTGAAACTGTAAATAATCTTTTCCCCAAAACTTAAATTCCAATGCTTTCAAAGCTTGTGGTCAGCCCAAAATTTGTGATTGGCAAATTTAAATAAATGCAAAAGTTATTTCCTCTTCATACTACTTCCTTCACACAGTGGTACATAGCTATAAGCCTAAGCCATTTTGTGGAGTTTTTAATTTTTTTCAAGTCTACAGGCAGAAGCAAATATAGAATATACTTAATTAGTACAGTTGATACTTATTAGTTAATACTAAAAAGGAATTATGCAAAATATTACTCTGAATAGTGGAGTACATCTTATTTTTATCTTCATATCTCTAGTGACTAACAGTGCCTTTCAGGGCCAGTTTGTTTGTTTTGTGTTTCTTGGCTTTTGTTTTTTACAGGGGAAAGGGAAGAGCACAGTTAGTTTATTGGCAGATGGAACTCCCAGTGTGAAAAATCTCTTCATCAATAGACATAGGCAACTCATAGTTATAGGGAATTTGGGGTCAGGGAACACAGAGAAGTTAAGTGATTTCTCCCATAGCTATTTATATTATCAGAGGCAATCTTAACGCATGTTATCCTAACTCCAAGTCCAGCCTTCTGTTTACTATAGCACTGACCCTTGTTTCCCCAAATGGGTTCTTTAATCAATGTATATTGAAATTAATTGAATTTCTGACCTTAGTAAGAGTATTTAATCGACTAGCAAAGACTTTCAATTATATTTTAATACTTCAAAGGTTCATATTTTATCATTGTGGGTACTTTCTCTACCAGGGCAGATTATAAATCTTTCTGTGTCTTAGTATATAGATATAAGATGACTAGACATAGTTTTCTATGAAAATAGTAATTGTCCAACTAAAAAGAGAACATAGCTTAAAATTTGGCTTCCAGCATAATTTTGATACCAAGTGTATACCTTTGTATAACCCAATTTCCTTTGTGTACATTACTTAAGGACATGTTTTCTTCCCAGAGATTATAAGATTATAGATTTAGAACTAGCAAGGACCTTAAAATCCAATGAGTTCTATCCCCATATTTTACAGATGAGGAAATGAGGCAATAGAGGTTAATTGATATGCCCAAGGTCACATAATTACTGTGCCTAATTGAGCTTTGAGTGTGTCTTCCTGTTTCCTAGTCCATTCTCCTTCCCATCATACCATGCTGATTCTAATAATGCCCAAAGATAATACAGAAACACAATCTTTATGGAAAAGTAATGGGGCATCCATAGATTACTAGGTGTTTACATTTGCCACAGGTTAAAAAAATTACTGGTACTAAAAGATTCTTATGATTATGTATAAGATAGATTACAGCTGAGGAGAGTCTGGAGGCAGGCAGAAGGGCTATTAACATAATTCAGCCAATACAGTAGTGACTGTGCAAAACAAGAGCAAATAAATGTTTTGGAGGAAGAGAGAATATAATTAGTGGAGGATGTAGTGCCTAAAATTACTGTGAGGCATCTGAAATTATTATCAGCATTTTTGCAAAGCTGCATGTAGGATCAATAATAATACTTTAAGAAATGCTTTTGTATCCCTCTTGTCTTCTAGGATGACACATCCATTTCCACACTGATCTCTCCCTACATCCATGTTTATTCCTCTCTCCTTCATTCTGGAGAGACGATGTCTAGGCTAAGAAGAGGTAAAACACAGTCACAATATCTGTGCATGGTCTGTATTCTAAAACAGAATCATTTTCAGTTTGAATATTCTGAGTTTATTAGCACTGCTAAAACTCCTGCCATCTTTATTTGTTGATTTTTAAATCAACTTGGATTATGGTATTTTAACTTATTTGATTTACTGATTCTAGAATCTATTATATTGTCCACATTTTTATCATCCTGAATCATACTTCAGAACTAGAAAGAACTAGAGACTATCAATTGGATTTGATAGGCTCCTTCCATCTTGATGTGAGTATGCATGATATAGTCCAGGAGTTCTCAGTTCTACATTCAAAAATGTAACTTTTCAGGTAGGTCTCTAGATCAAATCGGAAATTTTTAGCAAGCGTCATGGTGTTCTATAAACTAGGCATGTGGATTAAAAGACAAGCCAAAAAGGCAAATGGGTCTCACTAGAAGCCTACCCTGGAGGACTGCTGTGGGATCACCCTAAAAGTAAGGAAAATCATACCTTGGTAGAACTTCTTTATACTCTTAGCCTCTTCGCCTTCACTGAAGTTAGACCTGGATTTGAAAAACTCTGGCTTTTCTGGCTTCAACTGAGATCAAATAAGATCATATTTTTCATAGAGCTCAGCACAGTACCTGGCATATGGTTGGCACTTTATAATTGCTTATTCCCTTTCATTACTCTTTCCTTCAACTACTTCCCACATCCTCCTGGAAGCCAGAAGTCACTGCATGTCCATTAGGAATTATATGAGGCAAAAATGCAAACTGGAACCTGCCTTAGGATCCCTAAGATCAGGTTTAGTTTGCCTTCTCTGCTCCTAATAGTGTTCTAAAACTGTTTGACCTATAGGACTCTGGATACTTGCCTGATTTTACCCTCTTACATTTTTTTCCACTTATTGATTGTCTGTCTCTGAGACAGTATTACTCTTGACTACAAATACAAACAAGCAAACAATGGAGAACACCTGCTCTATGGCTTCAGCCTTGACCTATTTTTTAGATCTTTTCTTTACCTCTGAACTTCAATTCATTTGGATCAAAGACCCCAACCTACTTATCTTTGCTCTATTATCTAACTTCCTCTTTATTCCAATCTCTAATAGATTAATCCTTTTCCACTATAATCTTTGTTCCAAGGTGATATTCATTTCAGACAAAAAGTTTAAAAAAAAATTTGTATGGGTCTAAGACCATTTTTTTTCCCTAAAGAGCTTAGCAGTGTGAAAGAGTTATAGTAAAATGTTGGAAATCATGTTAACTCATCCTAAGCAAAACAATAACAATTTATTGAAGGTCCAGAAAAATGTCATGCAAGTAAGAAAAGTGTTTAATATTTGCCAGAAACTATAATGATAGCTGATATTTAGGTAATACTTTAACATTCACATAGAGTTTTTTTTTTCATAATTTAACCCATACGCTTCAAACAGCCTAATGAAAGTCATGTTCTCTAAGACATGCTATTCTCATTTTATTTATGAAAATACCTAAAGCCAGAGGGACTAAGTGTCTTGCTTAAAGACACATGGTTAGCAAGTGTGAGGGACAAAAGTGAAATCCATGAATTCAAGTGTAGTATTTGATCCACTAGCCTCACAATATTTAATTTACTTAGGCCAGTTAACCCGAAACAGATATGTATCCTTAATAACAGTGCCTTATATTAATTAAAAAGATCAGATTTATTAAATTATATTTCTCATATGAAATGATTGTCAAATATTTTTATTTTGTGAACTCTGCTCACCTCTTTAAAAAATTAAATTCAACAAGCTTTAGTAAACACCTGCCATGTGAAAAATGCTGAAATAGATATTGAAATAAAAATACAAAAATTCAAACTCTGCCCTAAAAAAAATTATGTTTTCCTGAGTGGATATATGTTCAAAAGAAAATAAATGCAAAGTATGCCCAAAGTAATTGCAAGAGGCAAAGAGTGTTAACAAGTAGTTAATGGTGAAATAGACAGAATGCTGGGCCTGGAGTCAGGAAGACCTGAGTTCAAGTCCCATAATATTTACTTACTATGTGACCCTAAACAAGACACTTAACCTCTGTCTGGCTCACTTTCCTCATTTTAAAATGGGGGATAATAATTGTGAGGTTAAACTGAGATAATATTTGTAAAATGCTTTGCAAAACTTAAAGTACTATATTAGCTACTTATTAATGTTATCAATATCATTAGCAGTAGTAGTATATTATTATTATTATTACTGGAAGATAGAGGGATTTGATTAGGGAAAAACTCTTGTGGAAGATACATTCAAGCTGTGCTTTGAAGGTAGCTAGTGATTGTTGGAGGTAGAGGTTAGGAAAGGATATATTCCATGTATAAAGGACCACTTATGAAAAGGTCCAGAAGCAGGAGATTAAATGTTATACACTAGGAACATCTTGAAATGCAGTTTGTCCAGAACAGAGGATACATGAATGGGAATAAAAGTAATGATGGCTGGAAACCATGTCATTAAGTTTTAAATCTAAAGTTGATATATTATTTTCTTTGAAGTTTATGCCATAGGCAATAGGGAATCATTATAGACATTTGAGGTGGTGAGGCAGTGTGATAGAGTCAAATCTGCATCCTAGAGATAACAGTTTCACATGAAGGAGGTATTAGAGGGGGAAGAGTCTAGAGGCAGGGATGCACTTGGAAGGTTTTGCAGTAGTTGAAATGAGAAGTGATAAAGGCTTGATGTAGGGTAGTGGCCATGTAAGTGGAGAGAAGAGGATGGATGTAAGATATGTAGGCAGGACTGATAATACTTGACAACTGATTAGATGTTGGTTGGTACTGACAGAAAACAAAGAAATCAAGGATGATTACAAAGGCAAGAACCAAAAAAATCAATAATGATAGATAAGCAAATAATCATAACAAAAAGAAATATGTAAACTTAATTATCATAACAAACATGCAAAATAACATAAATTTAAAATAGCATAAATCTCTCATCAGTTAATGAGATGGAGCCAAAATTTAACAGTGAAGAAGCATTTATTAAACACTGTCTCATTTGATCCTGACAAGAATCCTGTAAGGTACATGCAATTATTATTCCCATTTTACAGTTGAGAAAACTGATTCAGATAGGAGTTATGACTTGTCGCACGGCCACATAGCTAGCCCATGTTTGAGGTCAAATTTGAACACCGTGATGTTTGCTAAAAATTTCTGATTTGAGCCCTGCCTGAAAAGTTAAGTTTTTGAATGTATGATTGAGAACTACTGATTCCAGACCACTTCACACACAGTGCCATGTAGCTTCTGAACTGTTTTTTGTGGTTTTGTGTATTTTCCCTGTGTCCTTTTCCTCATCAATGGGCTATTCCATTCCTTTGGGGTTTTGTTTCCCTTTTTATTTATATAGCTGGATTTTACAAATATTCTGGTTCTGTGGATCTTTTCTTTTAATTTTATATGTTGTCTAACATTCCCTTACATTAATTTTTCTTGTTTTTACATTATCTAATTCTATGACATTAATTTCATAATTTATTTAGCTTTTATAATCATTGGGAATATAGATTATTTTAGATTTTTTAATATTAAAAATAAATGTGAGCCATAAAATGCAAAAAAGAACGAAAACAAATAATTAAATGAATGAAAAACAATGCATTAAGTATATATTATATTCAGACCTCTTTATGCTCTGTATGAATCTCTGCACACACATACACACATACACAAACACACTTTTACATTTCATAGCTCACATTTATGTCTAATAGTAAAGAAAATACAAAATAATTTATATTTCCAATGATTCAGGAATGACTGAATAATGTATGCATTAATGTCATAAAATTGTGTGTGCATATAATGTGTGTATGTGTACATATATACACACACATTTTATATATGTATATATATACATATATATACATATATATATATTGTTTTATACCTCTAATAGATTTACTGATCATATTTCCCCCCAATCTATAGCATTCACTTTCATTTTAGATGTTATTTTGAGATATCATTATAAAAAATCATTTTATCTGTGTGAAGTCAAAGCCAGAAATTTTGTCTTTAATATTTTCCTCCAAATGGTTGCCTAAAAAAAGTTCATCTCCTTGATAGCTCATACAAATGTATTATTTTTCTTTCATTTTATCTAAATGTGTTGTGGTTAGAGTATTTTTTTCTGAATGGCATATATGTATATATTTGATAAATATTATATATTTTATATGCATTACAGTTTACATATATATTTTCTTTTCATGGAGTTACTTGTTTGGGGTAATACATAGAATAACCTATTTTACATTGTACCATAATGTAGAGTCAGCTTCTGAGTCAGGAAGACCTGGGTTCAGTTCTCATCTCTGATATATCCTGGATATGTGACCTATGCAAGACAATGAACATAATGCTAAGAGGATCAAATGAGTTAATAATTGTAAAACTCTTAGCACAGTGTGTGAACATAGGAAGCACTATGAATGTGAATGATTATTATTATTATTAAATTTATTATTTTAGATTATAAATTGTATTAATTATTCATCCCATTTTTAAAAACTTTTAAAATCATTCTTTGATGTCATATATTTTTTCTTTTATTTAAATACTATTTTCTTTTCTTGTGAGTGTTAAGTCATTAAAATTTTTATTTGACCATTTGGCCTTTTTAGGAAAGCTCTCTGGATATCTTTATTTTTCAAAATACATGGAAAATTAGCTGGTTTGTTTTTCTGTTATCTCATTTAATTGCGTCAGCATTACTCAACATTTTGCCCATTTAAAAATGTCAATTGATTTGTATTTTCTCATGTTTTTTAAGTTACTTTTAATCTCTTTAGAGTGTCAATTTGTTAATTTTTTCAAGGGTCTACTATGAGGATAGAAGAGGTCTATGAGGAGTTTGGCATCATTTGATACTGCTTTCCTACTCAAAACACTAAAAAGTGAATTTCAAAGGATGTCAGCTTCTTCTGCTATATTCCTGAGGATTGTATCCAAGAATGTAATAGATAGCCCAGCTAATACATGTCAAAATACACCTAAGAAAGTAATAAAACTCCAGATAATGTAGTTACCATTCCACAGTACTTTACCCTATTTAGAACATATGTAGTATATATAGTATTCAATTCTAAGTACCACATTTGGAAGATCATTGATAAGTTGGGTACTGTCTACCAGAGGATAACTAGAATAATAAAGACCTTAATATCATATCATATGATAATCATTTAAGAGGAGAGGAAGGATAGGAATCTACCTTCAATTTCTTTAAAAACTAATATGTTGAATTAGATTCATACACAAAAGTTATAAAAAGGCAAATTTAGGATTGATATAAGGGGAAAAAGTTCCTAACTACTGTTAGATCTATTTAAATGGGGAATGTGGTGTTGCTATTCTCATTTAAATACCTGCTATGAAAGTGGCATTTTCAAAAGGAGAAGTGATAGAGGCAGAGTGGCACAGTGGATAGAGCATCAGCCCTGGAAGCAGAATAACCTGAGGTCAAATCCACCCTCAGACACATAATACTTACTAGATGTGTGACTCTGGACAAGTCAATTAACCCCACTTGCCTCACTAAAAAAAAAAAAAAGTGATGTCTAAACCTTTTGGTACTTGCTTCACAATTCAAAAATAATATACTAAAAAAAGGTTATTCACTTTGTATTTTTAACACTATAATGAAATGAACTCAATATATTTTAATTCCAATATTTCATAATGGAAATATGATCTACTTACAGCAGAAATGCCAAAGAAAAATTATTTGGACTTTAGCAAAAACCTTCAATTTTTATTAATGGAAGAAACAAATGCAAATTAACTTGAAGACACTTTGCAAAAGTATAATAATTTCCATTGTAAAATGTTTGGATAACAAAATATAGGTGGCAATATTAGTCATTAGGATAAAAGGATGAAATTAGTATGGGGTAGGAATTTTGAAAACCAGTTAAAATAAAAATTTTTCTGACAAACTTAAAATCAATAGTGACAACTTATGAGTGCCATGATACAGTCATATTTTTTAAATGCTACAAAGTGCCAGTGACATTTTTCTGAAGTCTGTCAAAAATAGGTAAACCACAGAGGCAGCTCTTAGATGTGAGATTTTCCTGTTTAATAACTGTGGGTGAAAGTAAGCAAAGGAAAATTGAACTTCTCCACTAAGGGGGCAAAAGGAATCCCTGTGATAATGGAACATAACAGCATTTCAATCACTACAAATGTGATATCTGTGTATAATGATGAGAAAACTTTGCTCAGGTGGGAGTAGGAGAATGTCAAAATGGGTTAAGTTATCATGAAGAATGCATCAACTATATTTAGTAATATTGAAAGAAACTCCAACTACGCTATCATCTTTAAAAGGCCTTTAACCATCTGTGGAAACACATATAAGCTCCTTATTAAGAATGTGAAATAATATTGTATTTATGGAATTGAATTTTGTCATTTCATTTATTCTGAAAATGGCATCAGGTAAAATGTGAATTATATATTATTTAAAAGATCACTTCTGAAAGTTTTAATAGATTATTATTTTAATTTTTGAGTTCTACAATAGGTAGTTACAATCAAGTTTACAACTAAATGCCATTACAGCTCCAGTGATACATAAAGTTCTTCAACAAAACTATTTTAAGAGTAAAATGACTTCTTACATTGTATATTTATGTCACTGATAATAAGGACTTTTATAATGAAGCTATCATGCCTTAAAATGACACTGAGAACTCCTCAGATAATTAAATAAAACCGATTTTACAAACTCCTATATAAAACTACAATAATTTATGTAGAATCTCACTTTATTACAATTTGTTGATGTAATTAATCTAAGATAAATAATTCTTCACAGTGGTTCTATCATGATGTCTCATAATGGCATAGAGGTGCCCATGATGTTCTTTTAAATTTTAATTTCTTTTTTTTCTGAACTTAACCGTAATAAATATTAATATATCCATATACAGAAAACAAAAAAAAAGAGTTTATGTGAAAATGCAATTTTCATAATATACAGCAGAAGTCAATAAATTGGGAGACAGTGAAACTTATATTTATTGATTTGTACAATAAATATTGCAACTTTGCATGTTTTTTTAAATATCTTAATATACAATATGTCCTTTGAACATGATTTATTTTTCATGATTTGCCACTGAGTTCACAAGATTGTGACATATTATTTAATTTTGCATCATGACACCATATGCCACATTAGTATTAAGTTTATCTCTGATGAACAACTTGTTTATCTAAGTCTACTTTTGAGTATATCATATAAGGGTTTTTTACATATAATTTTAATTCTTCATGATTAGAGCACACTTTTATCCAATGAATACTAAGCATATATTTGATAGTCCGTTTTTTTTTCTAAAATCAAACATAAACTAATATATAGGCATTTATTTTTGTTGCTTCAATTAAAAAAAAATTTAATGGAAATCTGTAGTTTACACATCTTCTTTGATTTCACCTTTAATTCCTCCTTCTGGCCCCAAAACTATTCCATGTATAATAAGATTTTTTTTAAGAAAAAAGGGGAAGAATTTAAAAATCAGTAAAACTACATAAAACATTAGAAAAAAGACAGAGTATGCAATTTTCCACATTAGTGGACTCCCCTCCTTCCTCTCAGCTCTATAAAAGATTAAGGGAAATATTACCTTAAAGTATCATTAAGAACATGTTCTTTCTAATTTGGCAACCTTTGTTTACAATTGTTTTGGAGTTGTTCTTTCCATTTCCATTGATGTAGGCATTGTATATATCGTTTCTTAGCTCTGCTTATGTCATTTCACATAAATTCAATTAAGATTTCTATCTTCTCTATATTCATCATATTTGTAATTTTTATGCTCATGTAGTATTACATTCATATAGTCCGCAGATTTTTCAATGAGTTTTAAATCAAATGAGTTCCCTATCTAATAAACCATGCTGATCTCCACCTTTTGTATAAATTTCTTAATTTTTAATGATGTACAACATGATTTTGGTTGCAGTAGTCTATTTCCATTTAGAAATTTCTATAATTTTAGAAAAAAAAAACCTGTTTGTCAATCTGGCTACAATGTGGATTCTACCCTTTGAAGACTGTCTCTTTATATCCTTTGATCATTGATCTTTTAAGTAATGTTTCTAATTAATATAAATTTGAATCAATTTCATATATATGTATATACATACATATATACATATTTTAGAAATTAGAATGCTACTAAAAATTGTCCAAACATCCAAGGGGCAATATTTTTCTTTCTCTTCTCATTTTTTTATAGGTTCACACTTTATGTGTGATATACTTTTCTGGAACTTACCTCGTCATACATTGTGAGATATTAGCCAATATGTAGATTTTGTGAGACTGCTTTCTAGTTTCCCCAGGAGATTTGGGCAAAAAAGTGAGTTCTTAGAACAGTAGTCGAGCTTTTTCTACTGCTATGCTTATTCATTTGTATATGTTGCATACATAATGTTTCATTAATCAACCTCTCTAATTTTAAATAGAATCATGGCATTTTGTTGTTTGCTGCTTTGTGGTATGGGATGATAGATAAGATCAGGGACTGGTAGGCCCCTCATTTCAACTTTTTGAAAATTGTTTTTACTTTTGATATTCTTGACCTTTTGTTTTCTCCAATAAATTTCATTATTATTTTTCTAGCTCTCTACAAAAACCCTCTGAGAGTCTGAATGTCATATAAATGAATAAATAAATAAATTTAGGAGGTAGTAACGTCATTATTATCATATTAGCTTATACAACCCATTAGCAATAAATAGTTCTCCAATTATTTAGGTCTATCTTTATTTTTGCCAAGTGTGTTTTATAGTTGTATAGTTCTTATGTGCACCCTGGTAAGTAAACTCCAAAGTATTTCATATATACAGTAGTTATTTCAAATGGAATTTCTTTCCTTTTCCTGCTCAGTTTTGTTGATAACCTACAAAACTGTTGATAATTAGGTGAGTTTATTTTATATCCTGCAACTTTGCTGAGATTATTAAATTTTCAATTAATTTTAGTTTTCTTTCTAAGGAAATTATTTCATTTACAAAATTTATAATCTTATATCTGTTTATTATTATTCTCTTAATTTCTTTTTTATTGTCTTATTCCTTTAGCTAGCATTTCTAGCACTAAATCAAATAGTAGTGTTGATGAATACTCTTTCCTTACTCCTGACCTTATTTTAAAGCTTCTAGTTTATAATACTTACGTATAATATTGGATCTTGGCTTTAGAAAAAAAAGATACTAGTTATCATATTAAAAAGATCCATGTATTCTTATTTTCTACTATTTGAAATGGAAAGAGTATTATAAAATCTTCTATATCTATTGATATAATCCTATGATTTTTGTTATTATTATGGTAGTTTTCTTAATATCAAACATAAAATACCGGGTGACTGAACAGAGTTAAACTGTGTCCAAAATTTCTTGTTTGTTCCAAAAACCAACCTATGTTGGGAATAAGAGACTCATTTAAGTTAACACAGCTAGTAATCATCTGAAGCAAAAGTCATACTCAGGCCTTCCTGCCTTCATATTCAATACAATAACCACATATAAACTACACATAAAATCTACATCTGTTCATCAGCAATACTTTCTTTAAGTTAAGAATTAGAAGGTCTCAGGCACTAAATAATGTTATTCCTCTCCCCACCTACCAAAAAAGAAACTAGTTGACTAACAGTAAATCATTAATGATGTGGGTATAATTTCTTAATTGTCTCTGTATGCTATCAGACATAATAGTCTAACACAATAAATGTGTTAGAACAAAGAAAACATAACCAAGTTTGGATATAGGATGAAGATGAGAAGATGACCCTGTACAATTATAATGACTCTAACTTATTTAAATGAATTATAGAAGAGAAAACCATAAAAATGAATAAATGAAAAGGCACTGATATGGACTATAATTTCTGCTAAAGAATATATAAAACCCTACAGATGATGATTTCTGACACTCTAGAAAAAACCCTTGTCCTCCAGATTCTCTTCAGCCTGTAGGCCAGTGATACAAATTCTATTGTTAAGCCATCACCAAAAATGATTAAAGCCTTGATACTTGCTAAAAATGTAAATATCTATAAAGGTAAACTATTGATATAAATTAAATATCTTAAAGCAGTTTTATTAAAGTGAAGAGAAGGAGCATAAGAGTATCAGGTTCTGGAAACACTGCCACTAAAAGTGTGACCAAAAGACCATTTTTTTTTAATGATCATCTCACTTCCACTCAGCTCTACATCCAAAACCATTCTGTCAACAAGCATCAATGAAGCACTTAATGTGTACCAAGATCTTTTCTGCGTGCCAAAAATATAAACCAAAAATGAAATAGTCCCTGTCCTCAAGGAATTTAAATTTTATTAGGGCAAAAAACTTGAATTCAGATAAGTCTTTTTTAATGCAAATTTTTAAACAATAATTTCCATGTGGGTAGGCAAAAAAGGAACTTAATGACAAGTACCAGGAATGGTTTTTATGGAGAAAGTAGCTTTTGAGTTGAGCTTTGAACAAAGCTAGGGATTGGTGAAAAAGAGAGTGCATTCTCGGCTTACCCTATAGCCTTTGGAAAGTTACCAATGTGGGAGGTAGAGCATAGCATTATAGGAACAGCAGCTAAGCCAGTTTGGCAGGAATGAAAAGTGTGTGAAGAAATGAATGTGCTAAAAAGGGCTGGAAATAGGTTACAAAGGACTTGAAATGAGAGTAGTCTGAGTTGTATTTTCAAGACAATCAGAAATTATACGTGTTTCTCAAGTGAGGGAATAACATGGTCAGATCTGTGCTTTATGCATGCCAATTTAGTAAATGTGTAGAGGATGGACTGGAGAAGGGTAGATGAGAAAAAGAGGCTCTTACTATAGGCTAAAGAAGAACTAAGATTTACTAAGATCATTCTTCAAAAATATTGTTAGTGTAAGTTTAATGATCCCATTTTGAAGGTGAGGAAATAGAGCATCAGATTGATTGGAGTAAAGAGGAAAGGGGAAAGCATTGAATAGTGTCTACTATCTGCTAGACACATCACTAAGCACTTACAAATATTATCTCATTTGATCCTCACAACAATCCTGTGAAGCTGCTGTTATTATATACATTTTTCAGAGGAGGAAAAAGATGCAGAACAGATTAAAGAGACTTGCCTAGAGTGACACAGCTAGTATCTGCCTGAGGTGAAATTTGAACTTATATCTTCCTAACTGCAGTACCCACTTTCTATCCACTGCACTCTCCCCCCCTCACCCCATGAATTATCTATATTTTCACATTGGAAGTATCTGAGCTAGGAGTAAAATCCAGATTTTTAATTCAGTATTTTTCAACTATGCAAAAGTGCTGATGTCCCCCATTCTACTACTCCCCACCCCCACATGCAAGTGTACATGAATGTCTCTAGTGCGGAATTTATGAAGGATAACAGACTCAATTTTAATGAAAAAATACCAAAAGAAATTCAGAGTGCAATTTTTTTTTTTTTTGATGTATAATTATGTAGAACTAAATACAGTATTCTGAAAAGTTTTCTTATTTAAAAGAAATGTAAAGTATATATTTTTTAAAAATATATAAATACATTTAAATATTCAACTCCCAGCATTGAAGACTTAAATGCGTAATTTTTTATTGTTTTTTTTTTTGTTGACTTTAACTGTTGTAATTGCTATAATTTGATGGTAACTAAGGGCAACAGCTGTTCTTTCAATTGTACAGAAGCTTGATGGACTAGTTTGAAATAGTTTATCTAAGTATAATAAATAGACTATACTTGACATTTGCCACTACACTAACATTAAAAGTAAAGCACACTGCCGAATATGAAATATCATGCAAAAAGCCATTTTATTTACCATTTTAATCATAAATAATTTAACTTTCTCAAAGTGTGAATTTAAATTCAAATATTGGATCTCAAAAATAATTATTAGTATTTGGACTAAATATTTAAGTAAAACTTATGGTGAATAAAAGATCAGATAAAACTCTAAGAACAAGAAAACCCAATGTTTATAACTGTATTTTATGGTTTTGTTTGTGACATGATAAATTCTTATTTCTCTTTTCACTAACATTGCTCAACCAAAGGATTTTAAAATTTTAGTTTATCCATATTGGCATTTGAGTCTTCCTAAAAATATCTGTGTTTTTCAGGATATTTTGCAAGTACTTAAAAAGTACACATAGGTAAGAGAAAGTAAGTGACAGCATTTTGTCATGAAACAGTATTATTTAGATTAACTGCTGAGTAAGCATCATCCAACAACTGAGATTATTTTAGAAATAAAAAAAAATATGAGTCTGACTAATTCAGAGTTGAAAGGACCTCATATGCCATTTAGCCCAGCCCATACCTGAACAAGAGTACCTCTACAAGAAACTAATCAATAAATCAATCACCCAACAGATACTCATTAATTGTCTACTATGGCCAAAATACTGTACTAAATGCTTAGGGTATAAATTCACAGACTGAGTTTAGAGTCTATCTAAGAAGTGGTCATCCAACTCTTGCCTAAAAATCTCTAAGGGCAAAGTCATTACCATTCAAGGTGACTCATTTTGTCTATGGAAAAAATATAATTGTTCTAAATGTTTTGTCACATTGATCCCAATTGACCCCTATCCATCTATTTCCCCTAAGCTAGAAGATCAAGCCTAATCACTCCACTAATTCCACCCTTTAAATATTTGAAGAAAGTAATCTCTGGTCAATTACACTTGTGGTCTAATTACTTGGCTTTTGACTACTAGGACACAAACAAAATCAACTGATCTAATCCCCATATGTCCAAACTGGTGGCACTATGTCCACATAAATCAATCTTTAATCACCAGTATAAAGCCTATTTTACTAGAACCTGGCAATCCTAATTCACATCCTCTTAAAAGGTGGCCATTCTTTAAAACTCTTCCACATACTGCTCTTCTTTGTTTCCAAAATCTGAAAAGATTATGAGAGCTTTCAGAGTGCACTTGAAAATTAAAACAGGCTGGTCTTATACACAGTAATCCATCTCCCCAACCAAAATAAACATAATTCTCACTGTTTGATCTGTTATAATATGCTAACCACACCAGAGGCAAGTGCTTTTACAACAGAGAGCTAAAGTTCTAATTTCCTATCACCTAAATAAGAGCTGAGGTATAGCATTTTCAGATATGTATGTATATATGTATGTATATATGCATGTGTGTATGTATACATGTAGATGTATTTATGTATGTGCTTATGTATATGCACATGGAATATATGTACCCATGTTACAGAAGGGATATACATATAAATATACACATATAATTGTATGTATGTATATCTGGGTCACCTCCACGACATAAGATAGAGAGGGATGAGGGATCAGTGAGAGGGATCAGTTCCATCCTCTAAGCCTTTCATTAGGGCCCAGAAGGCAGTGATGTGCAGATTTACTAGGCAAAAAGTAAAAAATAAATAAATGTGTTTCCTTATGCAATAAACCTTATCTTCTTTAAAATACTGTCAATATTCAATATTATGCAGTCATTTGTTTCACTTTATTTGATACTGATTTTGACAAATATTCTTTGTCTTCATCATGCCACATTTTTAGCACTAATATTGACTATATTTTAATTTTAATTATTATGATTTTATTGTTAACTATAATATTAACTATTATATTATTGACTATACTTTTGATGTTCAAAATTGTTTAAAGTCAATTTTTTTTATTATACCCCATAAGTTTTAATTGGGATTTAAATCAGTTCAATTCTCAAGCACTTCAATTTCTTGAATATTTGTTTTAACCTTTGATAACATGTGGCATTGTGGGAGGTCATGTTTTAGAATTCTATATTCGTGTAACATTGTTGACTTTGGCCCAACTCTCTCAGGGCCAGGTCTTTTGCTTCCCCTGCACCTCTTCACCCTGGGACATTCCTCTGCCATGCTAAATGCCTTATTCCATCAGCAAGTTCCTTCTGAGACCTACATTTTGAGAATGGCAACAGGTCAGCTATATTTCCACCTGTGCTTTTACATCTCCAGATTTTGCCACCATGGCGTAGCTGCCTTCTCAACATGGAACCTCCCTCAGTGACTGGAGTTTCCCCATCATTGATTATCCTTCTACCATTCTGGCCCTCTTCCTCCATTCATGAGGCCTTCCAGGGCCTTCATTTTGGGGTCTCACCCATATTACATTCACCTACCATCTGTGCTTCATACTTAATGGACTTAACCACTATGCTCCAAGATACTGCTAACCCCCCCCACACACACTTTTCAAGCCTCTTTCTCCTTTTCTCCATTAAAATGTAATCTACTAGCTGGCAGCAGGGGTGTCCTGAGCCCATTCTTGGCTGGCTCCTATATCTTTCTTTTTAATGTAAATTTATTTATTTTTCATTTTCAACATTTACTTCCACAAGATTATAAGTTCCAAATTTTCACCCCATCTCATCACTCCCCCCCCAGATGGCACACATTCTGAATACCCCTTCCCCTAGTCTGCCCTCTCCTCTATCTCTCACCCACCTTCCCCTTCTATTTTCCTGTAGGGCAGGGTAGACTTCTGTACCCCATTTCCTGTATTTCTTTTTTCCCAGTTGCATGTGAAAACATTTTTTTAAACATATGTTTTTAAAACTTTGGGTTCCAAATTTTCTCCCTTCCTCCCTCCCCACCCACCCTCATTGAAAAGGCAAGCAACTCAATATAAGTTATACATGTGCAGTTATGCAAAACACTTCCATCGTAGCCATGTCGTGAAAAACTAACTCTATTTCCCTCAATCCTGTCCTGGCCCTAATTTATTCTATTCTTTCTTTTGACCCTGTCCCTCCTCAGAAGTATTTGCTTCTGATTACCCCCTTTCCCAATCTGCCCTCCTATCTATCATCCCCCTGCTCTCTTGTCCTCTTTTCCCCCTATTTTCCTGTAGGGTAAGACAGATTTCCATACCCAATTAAATGTGTATGTGATTCCTTCCATAAGCCAAATCCCATGAGAATAAGATTCACTCATTCCCTCTCATGTTCCCCCGTTTCCCCTCCACTTTAAGAGCCTTTTCTTTTCTGTTTTTCTGTGAGATAATTTACCCTGTTCTACCTCTCCCTTACTAATTCTCCTAGTATAATCCTTTCTCAACCCTTAATTTTATTCTCCAGATATGACCCCTTAATCTTCAACTCACCCTGTGCCCTCTATCTATCTATCTATCTATCTATCTATCTATCTATCTATCTATCTATCTATCTACATTCATATAATTTTTACCCCTCCAATTACCCTAATACTGAGAAAGGTCTCATGAGTTATAAATATCATCTTTCCATGCAGGAATGTAAACACTTCAACTTTAATAAGTCCCTTATGATTTTTTTTCCTGTTTACCTTTCATCTTCACTTGAGTCTTGTATTTGAAAGTCAAATTTTCTATTCAGCTCTGGTCTTTTCATCAAGAATGCTTGAAAGTCCTCTATTTCACTGAATGACCATTTTTCCCCTGAAGGATTATACTCATTTTGCTGGGTAGGTGATTCTTGGCTGTAATCCTATCTCCTCTGCCTTCTGGAATATTATATTCCATGCCCTGTGGTCCTTTAATGTAGAAGCTGCTTAATCTTGTGTTATCCTCATTGTGTTTCCACAATATTTGAATTGTTTCTTTCTGGAAGCTTGTTATATTTTCTGCTTAACCAGGGAACTCTGGAATTTGGCTACAATATTCCTAGGAGTTTTCCTTTGGGGATCTCTTTCAGGAGGAGATCGGTGGATTCTTTCAATTTCTATTTTGCCCTCTTTCTACTAATCAGGGCAGTTTTCCTTGATAATTTCTTGAAATCTTGAAATGATCTAGGCTCTTTTTTTGATCATGGCTTTCAGATAGTCCAATAATTTTTAAATTCTCTCTCCTGGATCTATTTTCCAGGTCAGTTGTTTTTCCAATGAGATATTTCACATTGTCTTCTATTTTTCATTCTTTTGGATTTGTTTTACAGTGTCTTGATTTCTCATAAAGTCACTAGCTTCCAATTGCTCTATTCTAATTTTTAAGGAAGTATTTTCTTCAGTAATCTTTTGGACTTCCTTTTCCATTTGGCCAATTTTTTAGGGCATTCTTCTCCTCATTGGCTTTTTGGACCTCTTTTGCCATTTGGGTTAGGCTATTTTTAAGGTGTTATTTTCTTCAGTATTTTTTTGGGTCTCCTTTAGCAAGCTGTTGACTTGTTTTTCATGATTTTCTTGCATCACTCTCATTTCTCTTCCCAGTTTTTCCTCTACTTCTCTTACTTGCTTCTCAAAATTCTTTTTGAGCTCTTCCAAGGCCAGGACTGATTCATATTTTTCTGGAGGCTTTGGATTAGGAGCTTTGATTTGTTGTCTTCTTCTGGTTGTATATTTTGATCTTCTTTGTCACCAAAGTAAGATAATATAGTCTGACTCTTTTTGTGCTGCTTGCTCATGATCCCAGCCAATTACTTGAGTTTTAAACTCTTTGTTAAGGTAAGAGTCTGCTTCCAATATGGAGAATGTACTATCCCAAGCTTCAGGGGTTTGTACAGCTGTTTTTAGAGATACTTGTAGGGACCTGTAAATTTTCAGTTCTTGCAAGGTGGTATGATAAGGGGCAAGGTGTTTAATCATTTCCTGGCCTGTGCTGTGGTCTATTAGTGACCACAAGCACTCCTTTCTGTCCTGGAACTGTTAGGAGGGTTTCCTGTCCACAGCCATTACAAGCTCCACCAAGCCAGAGCTCGTCATCACCCCAGGACAGCTGCTCAGAACTGTTACTCAGATCCTAGCTGGGGCAAAGCAAGAGATTCCTTCCTCAGCACTGGCAAAGACATCCCTGCAGTACCCCTCTTATCAGCCACTGGACTCCCCCTCAGTCTGTGGGCCGGAAGCTCAGGATGCAGCCACTGCGCTGGCGCCTGTGCTCTGCGCTCTGGAACTGGCTCTGAGACCTACCTCCTCTCTCACCGCAGAGACACACTTTTCCCACTGACCTTCTAAGTTGTCTTTGGCATTGGTGGATTGAGGAATCTGGAAACCACCACAGCTGCTGGCGATTCAGTCCTCTCAAGCCTGCTCCAGGTTTGCTTTGGCCTGCCCACCTATGCTGCACTGTGCTCAGCTCCCTGCCCAGTGCGATATACCTTTCTGATCAACCATCCAGGTTGTCTTGGGCTGGAAATTTGTTTCACTCTGTCTTTTTGTGGGTTCTGCTGCTTTAGAATTTGTTTAGAGCCATGTTTATAGGTATTTGGAGTGGTTTGGGGGAGACACTCAAGCAAGTGACTGCTTTCACTCCGCCATCTTGGCTACCCCCCACCCCCACCACCCCGCCCTGGCTGCTATATCTTGCTTGAATTCTTGAACTACAGGCTCCTCATGGCTGGTTCTTTTGAGCCAGATCAGAGAATCTACTCCCTATACGTAGAATAGAAAAGAATGAACACAAAGGTCAAAAACCCATGCCTACTTCCCTATTACTTAGGGAAGTGGAGAAGGGGTGATGAGGAGTCTCTGTGGTCTTTCCCCCTTCTCATACAATGCAAGTAAGAGCCCTTCAGCCTCCTGAAAATACAAGAAAGAGTCCTGTAAACACTAGACACATCACTTGCCACATCCTGAATTAGTGCCTTTAAATGACAAGAGTTCTGACTACACAAAAATTAAAAAAAAAATTCCCAAACATGTGGCAGGTTAATAGAGAATATACATGCATATTTCAGTTCTCATCAGACTCTCCTAGAAGCAAGTCCTTAGTGTCTTCTACATGGATAAAGGCATCTTAGAAAATGATGGCCATTTGCACATAAGACAAACCCAAAATGAATTCATTTGGAGATTTCTATCATTCTAGAACAATTCTACTTCTTGTCAATATATTTATCAGAATGAATCATTCTTTCAATGAAGACAAGATTTCCATGAGACTGAAAGTCAAAATACCAAAATATTTTGGATAGATGTTTAAATATGTATTTAGATACTCAGAAATAATGGCTATATTTAGACATCTAATAATTGAATGAAAAAGTTTCATTAGGGAAAATAATCATATTTTTAATGTTCAGTACTCCAGTTTTTATATCATTTTGCCTGTGAAAAAACATTTTTTTTCTTTTCAGCACAAGTTAACAGCTGTGTTTTACTAATAGTCTTGCTCTTCTTCCGACTTAAATAATCCTTCTAGCTATCCAGTCCTTCCAAAAGTCTTTTTCTCCCCCTGAAAATTATTTAGGCTATTTTTAGCAATAGCAAGTAGTATAATGTACTGAATAGAGGATTAACCTCAAAACCAGAAAAATCTGGCTTCAAGCCCTTGAGTTATATGAACTGGACATAACTTCTCAATGTTCTAGGCAACTCTAAGAATATAAGTTGGAGAAAATAGATGTTCTGACTGAATTTATAAAGAGAAGTTCCTCCCCTGTGATTTCCCTATATTAATGAAATTATAAGTCTAGTCCCTATAATTATCCTTTGAGTAATATTTTGTCAGTTCTTGGCACTATGTAACCATGAAATACAGTAGTAGGAATATAACACTGTATTGAATCAAGGGCTAATATAAATAAAGGGAGTGAACAGCAAAGACAATGTTTCCCTATACAAGCTTTTTAAAATTGAAACTATGGACTTCAGAAGAGTGAAACATGAAATGGAACTCCATGTAATATTTCAAAGGACACCTCTTAGACTTTGAGTGGTTGAGTTATAGAAATGTATTTAATGTAACAAACTAATAGAAAAGATAAAAATCAATATTAATTAGAAAAATGTAAACTAAAACACCTCTGAGGTACCACCTCCCACTCTTCAGATTGGCTAACGTGACAGAAAAGGAAAAGAACAAATGCTGTGGAAAAATAGACACATTAATTCATTATTGGAATTGTGAACCAATCCAAACATTTTGAAGAACAATTTGGACCTGTGCTCAGAGGGCTATAAAACCCTTTGATTCAGCAATACTACTACTAGGTCTGTATCACAAAGATATGAAAGAAAAGGGAAAAGGACCAATATATACTAATACGTACTAAAGTACTAAAAAGTAGCTGTTTTTGTAGTGGCAAAGAATTGGAAATCAAGGGGATGCCCATCAACTGGGGCATAATAAGTTGTGATATATGATGGTGATGGAATAATATTTTGATATAAGAAAATAAGGAAAATGGATACAAAATGATACGAAGCAAAGTGAGCAGAAGCAAGAGAACAGTGTACATAATGGTAGCAATATTGTAACAATGATCAATTACGAAAGCCTTAGCTACCCAAGACAATGATCCAAGACAAGTCCAAAGAGCCCATAATGAAAAATGCTATCTAACCTCCAGAAAGAGAACTGATAAACTCTGAATGCAGATTGAAGCATACTTTTTCACTTTAATTCCATTCCTTTTTTTTTTTGTATTTCACATGTATAATTTCTATCATATTGCTTGCCTTTTAATGAGTAGGGGAGGGCCTGGAGGGAGGGAAAGAATTTGGACTCAAAAATTTTTAAATGAATGTTAAAAATAAATAAAAAGTGAAGTCCAAAAGTAAAACAATGAGCCATTCATTTCCTAAACCTTTCTAGTCTTCTTATGCCTACCTCCCTGATAATTACCCTTCCATCCAGGGACATCCTGGCTGTTCCACAAACTAGATGCTTCAGTTGAGCTCCCAGCATTCTCTCCTCAACTCTACATGCTTACTTCCCTGGTTTCCTTTCAGTACCAATTAAAATCCTATCTTTTACAGGAATCCTTTCCAACCCCTCTTAAATTAAGTGCCTTCCCTCTGTTATTTCCTATTAATCCTGTATATACCTTGCTTTGTATATATTTGTCTCCATATTGTTTCCCCTGTTGGATTATGAGCTCCTTGAGGTTAGGGACTGTTTTTTACTTAATTTTTTTTTTGTATTTTCAATGCTTAACACAGTGCCTGGTACATAGTAGATGTTTAATAAATGTTTATTTATTAATTGATTTTATATAGTACCTACCATGGGACAAGCACTTTGCTAAGTGCTTTACAAACATTATTTCCCTTGATCTTCACAGAAAGCCTGTGAAGCAGCAGCTGTTAATAACCCCATTTTATATGTAAATAAATTGAGATAAACAAAGGTTAAATGGCCCACTCAGGCTCATAGCTAGTAACTGTTTGAGTCCATAGTTTGACTCAGATTTTCCTGAGCACAGGCCTAGTACTCAATCCACTACATCACCTAACTGCTCTTACATACTAGCAAAAATTTTAAAATTAAAATATGAATTATTTTTAAACTTGTAAAATTGATATTTTCAAAGTAGAAACAAAGGTGAATATAATTTAAATAAATAATTATATCTGTTAAAAGAGAAGGTGAATTTAAAACTTTTTTTTAATATAACAAAATTTTAACCAATTCAATTGTTTTCTGGCAGCAGAGAATGTGAGTTTCTATTGATATCTTTCCAGTATAGTCAAAACCATTACTTACAATATTCAGATTTAAAAGTTTGCAAAGTATATCTAGAAAAAAACAGGGAAAGGAATGTTCTTACTTTTTTCCTTTTTTAAATAATGATGCTAAAAGGAATGATTTAAATATGGAAATCAAATATTATTTGAAAAAGGAATGGCAGATGTTCAGAATTCTTCTGTTGACATGTGTAATTGAAGTGTCTTGGAGAGCCCTTGGAGAATGTGTAAACATTCTGCAACTGCTTTCTGGTTTGCTAAGCACTTGCATGATTAGAAGAAAGTTTTTCAATTGGCCATGTAGCTGAAATGAGGCATGCCTTCAAAAAGGTATTAGTGACCAGAGCTTCAAACATTCTGTTTGGTTTCTCAGTCTTAATGGGTTTCTTTGCCTCTTTTATTATGTATAGCTTCTTCCCTCCAAAGTCATGAGAACCTGTAAAAATAAGCCAGGCTTCTTTATTTGCTTTGAAATTTGTTCTTTTGTTTTAAATGAAGCAAATTAATCTAGAGGTTCCAAATTTGTTAATTTTGACAGATCAGGATTGTGAACCTCTGGGAATACTGGCATCACAGCCTCCAAGCATCTGAATTTTGTAGACAGATTAGAATCAGTGGCCTGAGGAGAAAGTTGTGACCATAGCGAGTAACATTTGAGACATTGCCCAATGGTTGCTGAGAGAAGTACTCATCCATGGCAATAATACTTTTTAATTTTAAATGATTAAATACTTTTAATCATGAACTCTCCAGTACCAATGTTATATAGGAACTTAGCTGAGTTTGAGCCCACTCTTCCCAGATACTGAGATGGAATAAGAAAAAGTGAGCCTCTGTGTTCTTGAGGAAATGTCTTTACTTTTGTTTTTGTTACATCTTCAAACAAAATATCTCTTTGTAAAACCTGATTTATTTTGTGAGTAGATGTGCTACTCAATGGCAGCCACAGTAGGGGGACACAGTTGATGGGCTTTGGTAAATAGCAGTAGACAAGAGACACTCCCAACCCCTTCAGTGCACCCTTAGAAACCTCAGTGGAAAATGTGAGCAAGGTAATTCAGAAATAGTGACTACAGAGCAAAACACAACTCACTATAGTATTTTTTTTAATTGCTAAGGGGTTTTATTTTGAATGTGTTCTCCATACTTAGCTTTGATACCTATATTTCTTTAATAAGCCAAATATTTTTTCTTCTATTAAATTATGTAAAGATCAGTATAGAAGTTATATTTGCAACTGAGAGTTGGAAATAAAATAATTACTTTTTATACCAAACTCCCACTTTCTTTGTGTGGGTGTCTATGTTAGAGTCAAACAAAAATTCTGAAAATGAACTTAGAAGTTTAATATATTCTGATTAATGCCTATCCAAAAAACAAAACAAGATTTCCTGGAAATCAGATTTTTCTAAAATGTTTAACTAAAGCAATTAAAGACTGCCCAAAGAGCCAGCATTGCACAGTGCATAGACAGCCTTCTTGGAAGCCAGGAAGATCCATATTTGTCACTGACACATATTAGTTGAGCAACAGTGGACAAGTCACCTAATTGCTTAATGTTCTAGGCAACTTTCTAACACTATAAATTGCAGAGAAAATATCCATCTATACGGTATAGGGAGTTCCCTTTATAATGATAATATCCCCATTGCTATCCATAAAACCGTCTGGATCTTCCCTTGGGCACATAAAATTGCCTTAAAGTTTTTTTTTTCTTTTCTTTTCTTTTAATTGTTTATTTAATATTTTACTTTTCCCCAGTTATATGTAAAAAAAAATTTCAACCTTTGTTTTTAAAATGTTGAGTTCCACATTCTTTCCTTACTTCCCTTCCCAACTGCTTTATTGGGAAGTCAAGCAATTTGATATGTTATATATGTGAAGTCATGCAAACTGTATTCATAATATTCATGTTGTGAAAGAAAACACAGGCAAAATCACAAGAAAAATAAAGAAAGCAAAAAAGTATGCTTCAATCTGCATTCAGATATTATTAGTTCTTTCTCTGGGGATGAATAACATTTTTCATCATGAGTCATTCAGAGTTGTCTTGGATTATTGTGTTGCTGAGAATAGCTAAGTTATTCACAGCTGATCCTCTTACAGTATTGTTGTTATTTTGTACACAGTACATTTCACTTTTCATCAGTCCAGGAAAGTCTTTCCATGTTTTTCTGAGAGCATCCTGCTCATCATTGCTTATGTTATAATAGTATTCTATCAAAATCACATACCCCAACTAGTTTAGCCATTCCCCAATTTATAGGCATTCTCTCAATTTCTAATTCTTTGCTCCCAGAAAGGAGCTGCTATGAATATTTTTGTACATATAGATCCTTTTCCTTTTTATTTTTTATCTCTTTTGGGATATAAACCTAGTAGTGATATTTCTAGGTCAAAGGTATGCATGGTTTTATAGCCATTTGGGCATAGTTCCAAATTGCTCAACAGAATTGTTGAATCAGTTCAAAACTCCATCAACAATATATTAATGTCTCATTTTTTCCCATACTCCCTCCAAAATTTGTCATTTGCCTTTTCTGTCCTATTAATCAATCTAATAGCTATGAGGCAGTACCTCACAATTGTTTTAATTTGCATTTCTCCAATCAATAGTGAGTTACAGTATTTTTTTCTTACGACTATAGATAGCTTTAATTACCTCATCTGAAAACTGATCATATCTTCTGGTTATTTATGAATTGAGGAATGGCTCTTAATTTGTATAAATTTGACTCAGTTCTCTATATGTTTGAGAAATGAGGCCTTTGCCAGAGAAAATTCCTTCAAAATTTTTATCAGTTACTATTGCTAACTGTAATTTCCACTCCATTCTATCCCTCCTGCATTTATTGTATTATCTCTCTCCTTTCACCCTGACCCTCCTCAAAAGGGTTTTTCTTCTGTCTACCCCCTCCCTTAATCTGTCCTTTCTTCTACTACACCCTCTTTTATCCCCTTCTCCTCCTACTTTCCAGTAGGGCAAGTTAAATTTCTGTACCCAATTTAGTGTGTATGTTATTCCTTCTTTGAGCCAATTCTGATGAAAGTAAAGTTCACTCCCTACACTTCACCTCACCCCTCTTCCACTCCACTATAAAACCTGTTTCTTCCCTCTTTTACATGAGATAATTTACCCCATTCTACCTCTCCTTTTCCCTTTCTCCCAGCGTATTCCTCTCTCATCTTTTAGTTTTATTTTTTAGATATCAGCAATTCATATTCAACTCACACCTGTGCCCTCTGTCTATATACACTCCTTCTCACTACCCTAATAGTGAGAAAGCTCTCATGAGTTACAATATTCTCTTCCCATGTAGGAATGTAAACAGGTCAACCTTATAAATTCCCTTACGATTTCCCTCTCCCGTTTACTTTTTATGCTTCTCTTGAGTCTTGTATTTGAAGGTCAAGTTTCTATTCAGCTCTGGTGTTTTCATCAAGAATGCTTGAAACTGGGGGGGCTGAGCCAAGATGGCGGAGTGAAAGCAGCAACTTGTTTGAGCTCTCCCATAAACCCCTCCAAATACCTATAAAAAATGGATCTAAACAAATTCTGAGGCAGCAGAACCCACAGAAAGACAGAGTGAAACAAATTTCAAGCCCAAGACAACCTGGATGGTTGATTAGAAACATATATCGTACCGGACTGGGAGCAGAGTGTAGTGTGGCATGGGCATGCAGGCCTCAGCGAACCAGAAGCGGGCCTAAGAGAACTGAATCTCGGGCAACTGTGGTGGTGTCCAGACTCCTCAATCCACCAATGCCAAAGACAACTTAGAAGGTCAGTGGGAAAAGTCTGTTTCTGCGGTGCTGAGAGAGGAAGGTGGGGTCTCAGCTCCATTCCCAGAGAACATTGCCCTGGGTTGGGCTGCTGGTTCCTGAGCTTCCAGCCCACAGACTGAGAGGGAATCCAGTGGCTATCAGAGGGGGATTGCAGGGATCTCTCTACTTGTGCTTAGGCAGGAATCTCTTGCTTTGCCCATGCTTGGATCTGTGTCACAGTTCTGGACAGGGGTCCTGGGGTGAGGAGGAGCACTGGCATGGTGAGGCTTGTAGTGGCTGTGGACAGGAAACCTTCTTCACAGTTCCAGGACAGAAAGGAGTGCTTGTGGGCACTAATAGACCACAGCATATGCCAGGAAAGGAGTAAACACCTTGCCCCTTATCATACCACCTTGCAAGAACTGAAAATTTACAGGTCCCTACAAGTATCTCTGAAAACAGCTGTACAAACCCCTGAAGCTTGGGACAGTAAATTCCCCACATTGGAAGCAGACTTCTGCCTTAAGAAAGAGTTTAAAACTCAAGTAATTGTCTGGGATCATGAGCAAGCAGCACAAAAAGAGCTAGACCATATTATCTTACTTCAGTGACAAAGAAGATCAAAATATACAACCAGAAGAAGACAACAAAGTCAGAACTCCTATATCCAAAGGCTCCAAGAAAAATATGAATCAGTCCCAGGCCTAGGAAGGGCTCAAAAGGGATTTTGAGAAGCAAGTAAGAGAAGTAGAGGAAAAACTGGGAAGAGAAATGAGAGTGATGCAAGAAAATCATGCAAAAGAAGTCAATAGCTTGCTAAAGGAGACCCAAAAAAATACTGAAGAAAATAACACCTTGCAAAATAGCTGAACCCAAATGGCAAAAGAGGTCCAAAAAGCCAATGAGGAGAAGAATGCCCTAAAAAATCAATATTGGTCAAATGGAAAAGGAAGTCCAAAAGATTACTGAAGAAAATACTTCCTTAAAAATTAGAATAGAGCAATTGTAAGCTAGTGACTTTATGAGAAATCAAGACACTATAAAACAAATCCAAAAGAATGAAAACAATAGAAGACAATGTGAAATATCTCATTGGAAAAACAACTGACCTGGAAAATAGATCCAGGAGAGAGAATTTAAAAAATTATTGGACTATCTGAAAGCCATGATCAAAAAAAGAGCCTAGATATTTCAAGATAATGTCAAGAAATTATCAAGGAAAACGGCCCTGATGTAGTAGAAACAGAGGGCAAAATAGAAATTGAAAGAATCCACCGATCTCCTCCTGAAAGAGATCCCTAAAGGAAAACTCCTAGGAATATTGTAACCAAATTCCAGAGTTCCCAGGTCATGGAGAAAATATTACAAGCTGCCAGAAAGGAACAATTCAAGTACTGTGAAAGTACAATCAGGATAACACAAGATTTAGCAGCTTCTACATTAAAGGACTGCAGGGCATGTAATATAATATTCTGGAGGGCAAAGGAGATAGGATTGCAACCAAGAATCACCTACCTAACAAAACTGAGTATAATCCTTCAGGGGAAAAAACACTCATTCAGTGAAATAGAGAACTTTCAAGCATTCTTGATGAAAAGACCAGAGCTGAATAGAAAATTTGACTTTCAAATGCAAGACTCAAGTGGAACATGAAGAGGTAAACAGGAAAGAGAAATCATAAGAGACTTATTAAGGTTGAACTGTTTACATTCCTGCATGGAAAGATGATATTTATAACTTATGAGACCTTTATCAGTATTATGGTAGTTGGAGAAAAAAATTATATGGATAGATAAATAGATAGATAGATAGATAGATAGATAGATAGATAGATAGATAGATAGATGGATAGATGGATAGATAGATAGACAGACAGACAGACAGACAGATAAATAGATAGATAGATAGATAGATAGACAGACAGACAGACAGACAGACAGACAGACAGACAGATAGATAGATAGATAGATAGATAGATAGACAGATAGATAGATAGAGGGCACAGGGTGAGTTGAAGATTAAGGGGTCATATCTGGAGAATAAAATTAAGGGATGAGAGAGGATTATATTCGGAGAAGAAGAAAGGGAGAGGTAGAATGGGGTAAGTCACCTCACAAAAGAAAGACAGAAAAGAAAATGCTCTTGCAGTGGAGGGGGAATGGGGGATGGTGAAAGGGAATGAGTGAATGTTATTCTCATAGGATTTGGATTATGAAGGGAATAACATACCCTATGGGAAAATAGGGGGGAGAAGGGGACAAGAGAGCAGGGGGATGATAGAGAAGAAGGCAGATTGGGAAAGGGGGTAATCAGAAGCAAATACTTCTGAGGAGGGACAGGGTCAAAAGAAAGAATAGAATAAATGGGAGTGCAGTATAGGATTAAGGGAAATAGAGTTAGTTTTTCACAACATGTCTACTATAGAAGTGTTTTGCATAACTGCACATGTATAACCTACATTGAGTTGCTTGCCTTTTCAATGAGGGTGGGTGGGGAGGGAGGAAGGGGAGAAGAATTGAAACCTAAAGTTTTAAAAACATATGTTTAAAAAAATGTTTTCACATGCTACTGAGAAACAAGAAATACAGGAAATGGAGTACAGAAGTCTGTCCTGCCCTATAGGAAAATAGAAGGGGAAGGGGATAAGAGAAGCGGGGAAGAGATAGAAGAGAGGACAGACTAAGAGAAGGGATATTCAGAATGCATACCATCTTGGGGTGGGGGGAGGGGTGAGATGGGGTGAAAATTTGGAACTCAAAATCTTGTGGAAGTAAATATTGAAAATTGAAAATAAATAAATTAGTATTAAAAAAAAAAGAATGCTTGAAATTCCTCTGTCTCATTGAAAATCTATTTTCTTCCCTGAAGGATTATACTCAGTTTTGCTAGGTAGGTTATTCTGTGTTGTAATCCTATCTCCTTTACTCTCTGAAATATCACATTCTAAGCCCTCTGATCCTTTAACATAGAAGCTGCTAAATCTTGTGTTATCCTGATTGTGTTTCCATAATACTTGAATTGTTTCTTTCTGGCTGCTTGCAATATTTTCTCCTTGACCTGAAAACTCTGGAATTTGGTTATAATATTCCTAGGCATTTTCCTTTGGGGATCTCTTTCAGGAGGTGATCAATGGAGTCTTTCAATTTCTTCTTTACCCTCTGGTTCTAGAATATCAGGGCAGTTTTCCACAATAATTTCTTGAAAGATGATGTCTAGGCTCTTTTTTTTTATCATGGCTTTCAGGAAGTCCAATAATTTTTAAATCATCTCTCCTGGATCTACTTTCCAGGTCACTTGTTTTTCCAATGAGATATTTTTACATTGTCTGCTATTTTTTTCATTCTTATGGTTTTGTTTTACAGTGTCTTGATTTCTCAGAAAGTCACTAGCTTCCATTTGCTCCATTCTAATTTTTAAGGAAGTATTTTCTTCAGTGAGCTTTTGGACATCTTTTTCCATTTGGCCTGGTCTGTTTTTTAAGGAGTTATTTTCTTCAGTATTTTTTTGTGTCTCTTTTACCAAACTGTTGACTTGTTTTTCATTATTTTCTTAAATCACTCTCATTTCTTTTCCCAATTTTTCCTCTACCTCTTACTTGATTTTCAAAATCCTTTTTGAGATTGTCCATGGCCTGAGACCAAATCATATTTTTCTTGTAGGTTTTCAATGCAGGAGCTGACTTTGTTGCCTTCTTCTGAGTGTGTGCTTTGGTCTTCCTTGTCACCATAATAACTTTCAATAGTCAGAGAGTTTTTTTATTTTTTATTTTTGCTTTTTTCATTGTTCACTCATTTTCCCAGTCTGTCACTTGATTTTTAACTCTTTGATAAAGTAGGGCCCTGCTTATAGGGTGGGGAGTGCTCTGTCCCAAGCTTTAGGGGTTTTATGCAGCCATTTTCAGAGATCCTTCTAGGAATCTTTACATTTTCAGTTCTTCCAAGGTGGTATGATCTAAGGAGAGTTCTTTACTACTCTCTTGGCCTGTGCTCTGGTCTGTGAATGACCAAAATCATTATTTTCTGCCTGGAACTGTGAGAAGGATATCCCCTTCACTGTGGCTACAGGCTGTGCTATGGTAGTGCTCCTTTTCATCTTGGGACTGCCACCTAGGATTATGGCCTGGATATGAGTATGGGCAAAGCAACAGAGTCCTGCCTAAATACTAGAAAAGAGACTCCTGTATTCTCCTGCTGACCAGTTGTTCGACCCTCTTACCATCTGTGGTCTGGGAGCTCCAGAAGCAGTATCTGCTGCTGCTAATTCAGTTACTCCCTATGCCTGCTCCTGGTTTGATGGAGCCAGGGCTTTATTGGTTCAGTCTGTTCTGGACTGCCCTCTACTCTCACCCAGATGTGACAGACCTTTCCTGCTGACCTTCTAAGCTGTCTTTGGCATCTATGGGCTGAGAAGTCTGGAAACTGCCACTGCTACCACTGATTCAGTTGCCCAAAATCTCTCTGAATGTTAATCTGAAAAGTGACACTTTATTAGAAATCGTATTGTTTCTTCACACTCATTAAATCTAGCATTTCTAAAAGCTTAAATTATGAATTGCTTTTTTCTTTTTAATTTGAACTGTGTGGTCTAGAACACTTTGTTATTCCAGGAGTTCTCTCCTGGTATCTATTCCTGTTACTAGTGTCATGGACAAAATCCAGATTTTCCTGTGGGCTCATATTAGTAATACAAAACAGCTATAAGGGGCAGCCAGGTGGCTCAGTAGTTATAGGGTCAGTCCTAGAATCAGGAAGTTCTGTGTGACTCTCCACAAGTCACTTAATCTGGCTTGCTTCAGTTTCCTCATCTGTAGAATAAGCTAAAGAAGGAAATGGCAAACCACTCCAGTATCTTTGCCAAGAAAACTCCAAATAGGATCATGAAGAGTTGGACGTGACTGAAACAACTGAACAACAATGGGACAGCTATAGGAAGAACAGCAAACATGAGAGATAGGGTGAAGGCAGAGGGAAAAGAAATAAACATCTTTTAGCTCTCCTAACCTGTCTCTTACTGTCTTGTCTCTTTGCCACATTGGTTTTGTCCAATCTTGTTCCTGCTTTCTCCGTCCTTCATCTATGGGATATGTTCTATTCTATCCTCTATTTGACTCTTTTACTCTTATCTTATTCTTTTTGTTATCTTTTACCTTTTCTCCCATCTGATCTTATTCTGATACCTTAGATACCTGACTTTATTAAACTTAACAAAAGTAGCTTAGAGTATACCCCTATCTTCCTTCTCACCCATAAATGAAGCTTTTCCCTTATCTTGCAGAGAATCAGGCTTCTCTACATCTCCTCACCATGCCCCCTCCAAAAGTACCCTTCCTACTTTCAACACCCCCTTATGTGCTGTCTCCTCTCCCTCTTTAGAATATAAGCTCCTAGAGGGCAGGAATTACTAGTTTGCTGTATTTTTATCTCTAGAATTTAGCACTGTGGTTAATAAATGCTTTTTCTATTGGTCTATCCACATCCTTCATTTTCTCCTTCCCTAATCCCTTCATTAAATTCTAATCTCTTATATCACTTGTTCTATAATTTACATCTTCTATTTTTGGATGCATCGGTAAAACTTGTCTGGGAAGGTTATAGTAAACTATGTCAAGGAAAGGGGAAAAACATTTAGAATAAACCCATTTCAAAAGGATATATTGAAAAATGACAAGCTAAAACATCAAACATCAGAAGTATGCAGAATAATTTCGTACTTCTCTAGATCCAATCAAATGGTGATGTGTGTGCTGTTTCCTTTTTTTAAAAAATCTAATTTATGGCAACCTAAGTTGTAACGTGGCTTCCCATTTTTCACATCAAATATGTAAAGTAATGTTTCTAATATAGCAGACCATGAGAGTGGTGACAGTGTCACAAAATGGTGGGGCTAATTTTCTGCTTGGTGAGGGATTCTCCTAAATGAAACTCACCCATTCTCCTCCCCCACACCCCACATACTTCTACAGTATGAGTTTCCTAAAATTAAATGATGCCATCACTTGAATTTGATTTCTAAGCAGTGGAACACATTTTTATTCCATTTCCATCTCTACTGGGGAAAAGCACTAAATGAAAGCAATATATTTTAAAGATTATTATTATGTAGTAATAATTGTCTTTCCTTTGAGACAGACTTATTAAGTTTAATATTCCTAACCCCTGGTCCCTGCCTCACTGAAGACTATATTCCAATATATGTACTTCTCCACAGTTGACAATTTATTATTTTTTCCTCTAAAAAGAGAGGCCGATCTAGGAACTTTGGTTTTATGGACATAAAAGGGTATTTTATTTTCCTAGTAATTAAAAATAACCTCCTTCCCTCCTCCTTTCTTTTCCTTTCTCTTACCAATGAATGTCTTCCTAATTTCCTTGCAGCACATTTCAGCTACACTATTAATGAAGTCAACTTCTCAAATCTTAACTGAGCTAGTCCTCAGACAACAGACATAACATTCATTTCTGTACCCTCCATTAAAGCCTTTCCTTATTGGCAGGATCTGTGTTAGTTTGCATTCCAGTAGATAGCCTTGAAAACTCAGTCACGTATATGTCATGAAAAGGCATCTGAGAAGTGATTTGTTTGAATACACACACGCACACGCACACACAAGTTTATTTATTTATCTGGCATTTACTGTGTGCCAGGCACTGTTCTACATGTAGACAATTTTGAAAGATTGCTCCACACTAGATTATACTAGGACATAGGAAGACTTTCTGGTTCATTCTTTACTGCTACTTTATACTGCTTGAGGTATGAAACTGGGAAGAATATGGGTGGAAAGTTACATTATATGGTGTGTGTGTGTGTTTGTACATGTATGTGTGTGTATATATGTATGTATGTATATGTGTGTGTATGCATATATACACATATACACATTCTCAGATGCCTTCTCATGACATAGAAGTGACTGGGTTTTCAAGGCTATCTGCTGGAATACAAGCTAACACAGATCCTACCAATAAGGAAAGGCTTTAATGGAGGGCCCAGAAATAAATGTTATGTTTGTTTTCTGAGGAATATCCAAGTTAACATTTGAGAGGTTAAACCTCAGGTTGTATCCTCAGTGATTCATTTTTAGGCCATAACAAACCAGAAGTAGAATAGTTATAATTTGTACAGGTGAAAATAGTACTAGCCCTGATGAAATTACTTCTCAATTACTTGAATGAATGAATGAAAGAATGGGTAAATAGAAAAGTAAACACATACACATGGAAGCATTTATTAAGAATTTACTAAGTGTAAGGCATTGTATTAAGTATTTAGATTTACAAATGTAAAAAGTAATACAATATTACTGTGCTATATAACAAACAGACGCTAAATGCAGAAAAAACATGGAAATACTCATGGCCTAATGCAAAGTAAAGTAAGTAAAATTTGGAAAATAATGTGCACAATGACTACATCTGCATAAATAGAAAAAAATAAAAATTAATGTTGCAAAATGATAATAATAAATCTTGGCTACAAAGAAAACATATGAGAAGCTCTCTCTCACTGTTTTCAGAGGTATGGGACCATGGGTATGAACACTACATGTAATGTCAGTGTTAGTAAATATGTTATTTTGGCTTGTTGAATGTTTTTCCCTCTTTCTATATTTCTTTATAACAGATGAGTTTCTGGAACTTATTTTTCTTTCTTTTTTAATCTTTGTTATAAGGGGTGGCCTTCTGGATAGAAGAGGAGGGTAGGATTCATTTAAAATAAAAGTGAAATGAAAGATAACTTAAAATATTAAAAACTCTTTATAGATAGAGCATAATGCAAGTCTTCAACTTGTACTAGCAAGACTTGAATTTAAATTATGTGTTTGACATTTACTAGCCATGTGATCCTGGGCAAAAGACTTAAGCTATCTGAGCCTCACTTTCCTCATCTGTAAAATAAAGGTATAAATAGTGAAATAAAGGTATAAATAGTGCCTATCTCAGAGAGTTATTATGAGCAGAAAATTAGGTAATACATTAAGCCATAATGTATAAGGTTGTATAAATATGTGCTATTATTCAAGGGTAGCCAGGTGACCCAGTGGATAGAATGCTTAATGAACAGTCAGTAATACCTGAGTTCGAATCTGACTTAAGATCCTTATTAGCTAGATGACTCTGCACAAGTCACTTAACCTTTGACAACCTCAGTTTTTCCAACTGTAAAATGGGGATCAATGATAGCACATACCTCCAAGGGTTGTTTTGAAGATCACTTGAGTTAATTTCTGTAAAACACTTATAACAGTGCGTCCCACTGTAAGCATTTAATAAATGCTTGTTCTGTTTGCCTTAATCAGTCAAAAAGCATTTATTGAGGGCTTACTACATACCAGGTACTATATTAAGCACTAGGATTACAAAAAAAAAAAATCAAACAACTCCTGCCTTCAAAGTATTGGCATTCTAACAAGGGAGATAAAGTTATGAAAATAATTAGGTATATATGACACATACATAGTAGATGAAAGATATTCTGAGTAGCAGCTGGGGGAAACAGGAAAGATGGTGGCAGATGATCCAAATCTTGAAATAAGCCAGAGATTCTATGAGTTTGGAGTGAGAAGGCATACTTTAGTCATGGGAGAGGGAAATGGGATATCATTTCTAAGAAATAGAAAGTAGGTTAGCTAGTTTATAAATTTTGTTGAGACCAGTAATGTGCAAGATGACCAGAAGGGTAGAAAATATACAGGTTATGATGAACTTTAAATGTCAACCAGAGGACTTTATATTCATGAAAAGCAGGCTTCAAAGCAGATATGGTCAAGTCAAGGCCTGGTTCTATCTTATACTAGCCTAACCTATGTAAGCCATGGTTGCCTCATCAGTAAAATGAATACATTATCTACTTCATAGGGTTATTGTAAAAATCAAATGTGATAACATATATAACATATTGTGTATTCATGAAGGGTGAGGCATAGGAATTATGAAGAAAAAATAGTATAAAGGATGTCATTAAAGAAATAAATATGAATGAAAAGGAAACTGGACTAGTCACATGATAACAGCAAGGAACCATGAATGGACAACCCACATGGTTCATTTCTATCCTTGAGATGTCAAGGATTCCACCCCCACCTCTCATACTTGCAGCAAACTTATGGGAGGACATAAATGAGAGTCACACAGGGTAGGGAGTTGGGGTATTTCTTATTTGGAGAGGAATTCAAGGAAATATCTACATTTGTGGAATTACAAATTCTAGAGATCCTGGAGCAAAGCCTTTTTTTTGGTAGTTTCTTAGAATGTGTTAAAAAAGTATACTTGGAATAGAACATAAGCCAGAAATATCAGTGAAATAGGGGGAAAAGAACTAGTCAGCATTGATGTATGGAAATTGTAAAGCAATGCTTCCTAAACATAATTATTAGGTTGACTATGTGTTATTGGTTTTTGTTTGTTTTATTTTGTTTTGATTGTTGGTAAAACAATCAAGGTTAAGTGACTTGTCCAGGGTCACACAACCAGTAACTATCAAGTGTCTAAGACCAGATTTGAACTCAGGTCCTCCTGACTTCAGGGCTGGTACTCTGGTGCTCAACTCTGTGTTTTAAAAGTCACTTTTAAATGAGCAAAATTTTCAGAGACCACTGTTAGAAGAAATCACTGGAAGTGTAATTACAACCTCAACCAGTGGAAATGAGAGGTGGGCATGGCTTGACCTTCTAAAGTCTTCCATTAAAATAAAATCTCTGGCATCAGAATACTATAAATTCAACTAATTCATCTATTTTAGTGGGCTTTTAGCTTCTTTTTTGTCATGGACCCCTTTAGCAATCTAGTGAATCCAAAGGACTTCTCAGAATAACATTGTTAAATGTATAAAATAAAATTTATAGGACTAGAAGATAAATGAATAATATTGAAATACAGCATTTGTGTGTGTCTGTAAATTATGCTTCAAGCATCAAAGGTTAAGTACCCCTATTTTATTATATTTTTGTTTATTCCAATCCTTTATTGCTCTAAAATCTGGAAATTGGGTGACTGAGAAGGGATAACACTAGGGTATATTGTCAAATATTCAAAAATTAGATATTTTCAGAATTTTCCTCATGGTATTTTTATATTTATACTATATATGTGCATTTGAGGGAGAGAGATGATGATGATATTGATGTTATATTGATATTATGTCTCCCTGAGACATACCTTTAGCTAAATACGAAAATCATTTAATTTTCCAAACTTGAAACTACATGTGTTTTTTTTCTTCTAGTGATTTCAAAATGTTATTTTAAAAGTACTCTACTCTTTTTTTTTGTTATACCACAGAGGCATGTATTTTCTCATAGACTTGCTTTCTGATTATTAAAAAAAAGTTATCTTTTTAATGATTTTAAAATGAAAATAACATTCTCATAAATTGAGGTTGAAGTTATATTTTTCATTAATTTCTTCTAATGGTTTCTGTATTTATTGCATAGTTTAAAGTAATTTTAAAGCATGTAGTAGACCTAATAGATTTATATAGGCAGTGTTGCTTTATAATTTTCATATATCAATGCTGATAAGTTATTTCTGTTTCTCTACTCTTTCTGAATTGTGTTCTATCCCATGTAAACTTCTTAACACAGTTTAAGAAGTTACCAAAAGAAGGTTTTACTCTATGCTTTCTCTTCTAATATAAGGCTGGCTTATCTGCTTGGTTACTACCTGGTGAGTCATCATTCTGAACTTGCAAAAGGAAATTTATGAAGTGATCTACCTTTTAAAAACATTTCATTGCTGAGTTTTCTTTACCAACAAAGAATGCCAGGAACCCTAAGAGAATATTACCTCTCTTTCCCTTCAATGCAAAAAAATCCAAGCAGAAGAGTAACCTAATATAACAAAGATGAGGAGAATTCTGCTCATTTGGACCATTTGTTACATACAGAAAACAAAAAGGTCATTCCAGTGAAATCTGAACTGATGTAATCGACATTCATCTTTATATTCTGCACACTTTGTTAATCATTGACTGAACAACACCGTGCCTGGAGCCAACTGACAAGAATTTTAACCTGATTAAATGTCCCAGTATTCTTTAATACCTTTAAATGGAATTTTTATGGCCTGTACTGCACACATATTATTAATACAGTACCATCACGAAAACCGCAGACATGCATAATAGCTCATCAATTTGTAACTAAGCACTTTTGACCTTGAAAAATCAGCTGTCTTTCAGATTAATGTAGTTACATTTGGGGCAGAAAAAGAAGCCATAAAATTATCATGCTTATTTTTGTCACATGTCAGCACTGGAATTGGGGAGAAAGGCCAAGATGTTGGCTTTTTAGTGATATTGCTGTCAACCTCTGACATCTGAATTAGAAACTCTAAGACCTCATCTTCATAAAAATCTACTTTAACATTAAGCTTTCAGCTCTGGGGGAGAGGTGATAGGTCTACGAGGAGTCAGAGCTCCTCTCTCCAATTGGACAATATTCAAATTCTGGGGAGGGGAAGACAAAATAAATAAAGGGCTTCCAGATCCCTCTGAAAATGTGAACAGGGCAAAAGGCCATGCCATTCATCAGCATAGTAGGTCAAAAGTAAGTGAGAGAAAAGACACTCAAAGTGTTCATAAGTGAGGAGTGAAAGATAAATGAAAATTATCACATATTCACTGGGAAGACTTGTATATAGCATCAAACTGACTGGGTGATGTGCCAGAGGTAGTTTTTTACCACTCAAATCAATTTAATCAACTCAAGGAAGATGAGTTTAAGGTACAAAAGCAAGTCACACATCCTGATTCTTAAAATATAAGACCTAAAGACAGAATTCAAAAAGCAGAGGGAAAAGTAACTGTTATGCAGAGGATGACCAGAATTTAATAAACTTACTAGGGTTTAAAATTGAATTATTATGATTCAAATGATTAAACATTCATTATATGACTATTATGTGCCAGACATTATAGTAAGAGCTGCAAATCCAGGTAAAATAGTCCCTGTCCTCACTGAGTTTATGTTCTACTGTGGACAAAGGCTGGGGGGGGCAGGTTGGGGGTAGAACTTGACAATATTTAGCACAGAAAAGATATCTAAAATACCTACAAAATAAATAAAAAGTACCATGGGAGGAATATATTAACATTTGGATCAGAAAGACCTCGGGTAGCAAAAGAACCTGAAATATGTTTTGAAAGGCGCTTGATATCCATAAGAAAGGAATTTATTCCAGACATGGGAGAGAACCTTGGAAAGGCATTAAAACAGAGCATTTAATACTAAGTGTGGGGAAGAGCAAGTAAGCCATCTTAGCCAGTACAGAACATATGGGAGGGATAGTAAGATGTTGTTTTTGTTCAGTCCTGTCCAATTCTTCATGATCCCTTTTGGAGTTGCCTTGTCATAGATACTGGAGTAGTTTGCCATTTTCTTCTTCAGCTAACTTTGAAGATGAGGAACTGAGGTAAACAGGATTAAGTGCCTTGCTCAGGCTCACACATCTAGTAAGTGTCTGAGGCCAGATTTGAATTCAGGAAGATGAATCTTCCAGACTCCAGGCCTCCACTACACCACCTAGCTAGCTGCCTAAATAATAAGACACATTACTTTTAGATATCATTGGTGTCTAAGTCTCAGAAACCTAGCTTTATGAATAAGAAGGAGCTATAGAACAAGGATAACTAGAGAGAGATTTTTAGGCAGGGTTTTGTGAATTAGAATGGGAACAAATACATCATTATTTCAATATAATTAGTTTTCTCTGTGACCCTATATCATAGTGACACCCAACTACCTAAATTGAAATTTTGAGCTTCATTTTGCATAGGTCAATGAAAAAGTCTTAGATGTTATTAGTGATAGTTATTGTACCACACTGGGATTTGATTTTATGCATTTAAAATATACTGAGAAGGGATTCATGCATAGAACACTGGGCCTGGAGTCAGGAAGACCAGAATTCAAATCCAGCCTCAGATACTCAATAACCGTGTAACCCTTGACAAATCACTTAACTTCTGTTTGCCTCAGTTTTTTCAACTATGAAATAGAATAATTATAGCATCTACATCACCAGGCTGTTGTGAAAAGAAAAGAAAATGATAGTTATAAAAAGTGCTTAGTAAAGTGCCTGGCACATAGAAGGCACTATACAAATTCTTATTCCCTTCCTTTCCTTTCCCTTCACCAGACTGCCAAAGAGGTCCATACCAGAGAAGAAGGTTAGAACCCCAGTGGTAAAGAATGTTAGAACTGGAAGGAATCTTGAAGATAATCTAGTCCAATAACTTTGTTTTCTAGATAAATTCCATGGGCCTCAGTTTACTTAAATGATTTGACCAGATGCACCCAAATAGTTGGGATCATTCAAATAACCCCTTCCTATTTCAGGGACCCAGACTGATAACAAAGAAAAAATGTGTTAGGTCACTGAGACCTGTAGGAGGAAAACTGTGGTTTATAGAAAAGATCAAGTATAGATCCAAGAAAAGGTTTTCCCCACCTGTGAGTAGCTGAATCTCCTGTCCTCATATTCTTCAGTCAAGAAGAATTAGAAAGATAGATGCTAGCTAGCAAGTGAAGCTTTGAGTAGCCCAGAACTTTTGTAATGGAATATAGCTGTTTTCACCTTTTTGTCCTTAATTTTAATCTATTTGATGCCAAGAATGATTGACCGAATGTTCTATCATCTAAGGTTTTTTCATTGACCTATGCAAAATGAAGCTAGAAATTTCAATTTAGGTATTTCAATGTTGCTGCCTGTTACAGAGATGCAGTCTACCTCATGGTACTAGAATTGTCAAATTTTAGCTATGGAAACTATCTAGTCCAACCCCCTGATTGGACAGATAAAGAAATTGATGATTAAAAAAATTGAGTGACTAGCTTGAGGTCACCCAAGTAGCCTGTACCAAGGCCTAGCATTTTGTACTCCCAATCTAGTATTCTTTCCATTACAAAAAAAATTGTACTTCCCAAGGCAGAAAGCATCAAGAGTTCTTAATGGAAATTACCTAGGAAAACAAATATATTATTAGTGATAGTTATTAGATGACACTGGGACAATCTTTTTAATTTGAGTGTGTTGATAATAACAATAATGACAACAATGATTATTTTCCTACTGGTATTTCCTTGGATTTATATAACATCCTAAACTCTTTAGCCCAATGTTTATCTCTGTTTGACTTAGTAACTACAAAATTTAGAGCTGTCTTCAGGACAGGGAGTGTAATATAGTGGAAAGGAATTTGGATTTGGTGTTAGAGGACCAGGATTCAATTTCTAGCTTTGCTAATTATCACATTTGTTACCTTGAGGAAGCCGTTTTTAACATTTCTGGGCCTCAGTTTTTTCATCTATATGATAAAGGCGTGATGTTAGTCAATGGCCTCTGTGATGTCTTGTTGTTATAAATGTTAAATACTTAATTAAGACCATAGATTTGAGAATTGTAATTGCTCTACTAAGAACATTTTATTCTTCTAGGTTTCATTAGATCATTGTTTGTTTTAATCCAATTATTTCATTCTGCACTATGACATATAAACACTTTTAAATGTTCCTAGAAGAAGTTTGGAATATATCTTATTCAAATAAAAATTTTAAATATAGCATCTAGGCTCTAAGGGTCATTAGAATTCTGTAATGGAGGGAAGTGGAGCCAAGACGGCTGAGTAAAAGCAGTGACTTGCTTGAGTGTGTCCCTAAACCCCTCCAAATACTTGTAAAAATGGCTCTAAACAAATTCTAAAGCAGCAGGACCCACAAATACACAGAGTGAAATAAATTTCCAGCCCAAGACAATCTGGATGGCTGATTGGAAAGGTATATCACACCAGGCAGGGAGAGTAACACAGTTCAACGTGGGCACACAGGCAAAACAGGCCTCAGCAAATCTGGAGCAGGCCTCAGAGGACTGAATTAAGGGGAGCTGTGGCAGTTTCCAGACTTCTCAATGAACAAATGCTAAAGACAACTTAAAAATTCAATGGAAAAAGTCTGTGACTGTGGTGAGAGAGAAGCTGAGTCCCAGCCACAGTCCTTGAGCATGGCCCCAGAGCAGTGACTGCTTCCTGAGCTTCTAGCCACAGACTAAGGGGAAATGAAGTGACTGACCAGAGAGGGATTGCAGGGAACTCTTTGCTGGTGCAGGATTCTCTTGCTTTGCCTGTGCTTAGATCTGGGTCACAGTTCTGGGTGGCAGTCCTGGGGTGAGGAGGAGTGCTGGCATGGTGGAGCTGGTAGTGGTGGTAGACAGGAAATCCTCCTCACAGTTGCAAGGCAGAAAAGAATGCTTAGAGTCACTCAGAGACCAGAGCACAGGCCAGAAAAGTACTAAATACCTCACCTCTTATCATACCACCTGGGAAGAACTGAAAATTTACAGATCTCTAGAAATATCTCTGAAAACAGCTGCACAAAACCCCCAAAGCTTGGGACAGACCTTTACCTTAACAAAGAGTTTATAACTCAAGTAATTGGTTGTGAAAATGAGCAAAGCTCACAAAAAAGGTCAGACCATAGAATCTTTCTTTGGTGACAAAGAAGATCAAAACATACAACCAGAAGAAGACAACAAAGTCAAAGCTTCAACATGCAAAGTCTCCAAGAAAAATATGAATTTGTGCCAGGCCAGGGATGAGCTCAAAAAGGATTTTGAGAAGGAAGTAAGAGTAGAGGAAAAACTGGAAAGAGAAATGAGACTGATGCAAGAAAATAATGAAAAACAAGTCAACAGCTTGCTAAAGGAGACTCAAAACAATACTGAAGAAAATAACACCTCAAAAAACTACTTAACCCAAATGGCAAAAGAGATCTAAAAAGCCAATGAAGAGAAAAAAATGCCTTAAAAAGCAGAATTGGCCAAATGGAAAAGGAAGTCCAAAAGCTCACTAGAGAAAATACTTCCTCAAAAATTAGAATGGAGCAATCAGAAGCTAATAACTTTATGAGAAAGTAAGACATTGTAAAACAAAACCGAAAGAATGAAAAAATAGAAGACAATGTAAAATAACTCATTGGAAAGACAACTGACCTGGAAAATAGATCCAGGAGAAAGAATTTAAAAATTATTGGACTATCTGAAAGCCATGATCAAAAAAAGACCTAGACATCATTTTTCAAGAAATTCTCAAGGAAAACTGCCCTGATATTTTAGAACCAGAAGGTAAAATAGAAATTGAAAGAATCCACTGATCACCTCCTGAAAGAGACCCAAAGGAAAACTCCTAGGAATATTGTCACCAAATTCCAGAGTTCCCAGGTCAAGGAGAAAATATTGCAAGCAGCCAGAAAGAAACAACTAATACATAATCCTTCAGGGTAAAAAATGGAAAGTCAGTGAAATAGAGAACTTTCAAGCATTCTTGATGAAAAGACCAGAACTGAATAGAACTGAATAGAAAATTTGACTTTCAAATATAAGATTCAAGTGAAACATGAAGAGGTAAACAGGAAAGAGAAATCATAATAGACTTATTAAGATTGAACTGTTTACATTCCTACATGGAAAGATGACATTTGTAACTCATGAGACCTTTGTCAGTATTAGAGTAGTTGGAGGGAAAAAATTGTATGTATGTATATAGGTAGGTATATAGATAAATAGAGGGCACAGGGTGAGTTAGGGGTGATATATGGACAAAAATTAAGGGATGAAAGAGGATTATATTGGGAAAAGGAGAAAGGAGAAGTGGAATGGGGCAATTATCTCACATAAAGCAGACAAGAAAAGATTTTTACAGCGGAGGGCAAATGGGGGCAAGTGAGAGGAATTGAGTGAATCTTATTCTTAATGGATTTGGCTTAAGGAGGGTATAACATATATACTCAATTGGGTATGAAAATATATCTTACCCTATAGGAAAATAGAGAGGGAAGGGGACAAGAGAGCAGGAGGATGCTAGAGGAGAGGGTGTATTGGGGGAAAGGTTAATCAGAAGCAAACACTTCTAAGGAGGGAGAGGGTCAAAAGAGAGAATAGAACAAATGAGGAGCGGGATAAGATGAAGGGAAATATATTTAGTTTTTCACACCATTACTATGATGGAAGTGTTTTGCATGACTACACATGTATAACCTGTATTGAGTTGCTTGCCTTCTCAATGAGGGTGGGTTGGAAGGGTGAAAGGGAGAAAATTTGGAATGCAAAGTTTTAAATACAAATGTTAAAAAAATTGTTTTCACATGCAATTGGGAAATAAGATATACAGGAAATGGGCTATAACATCTATCCTGCTCTACAGGAAAATTGAAGGGGAAGGAGATAAGTGAAGTGGGGTGGGAGATAGAAGGGAGGCAGATTAGGGGAAAGGATATTCAGAATGCATGCCATTTTGGGGTAGGCAGAGGGATGAGATGAGGAGAAAATTTGGAACTCAAAATCTTGTGGAAGTGAATGTGGAAAACTAAAAATAAATTAATTAATTTTAAAAAAGAATATAAGAAGAAAAAACTTTAAAAAAGCATCAACAGGTTTATTTACCAGTTAAGGGAAATAAATATAATTCATATTGAATAACAAAAAAAAAATCCTATTAATGAAAGTCACAGAAATAAATTGAGTTGCACTTTTTTTTTCCCCTTAGGAGATTCCATGCTGAAAAATTTAGTCAAAATTAGCTAGTGTGGTGGGGCAGAAAGGTCATTATACTGGGGAGTCAGGAAATCAGGGTTTTAGTTTTGTGTCTGCCACTAAATAAATATGGTAAACCACTTCTTCTGTATGGGTTTCTTCTCTTCAAAAATTAAAGATTTGAATATACTTTCTACGCTTCCTTCAGGCTCTGTATTTTAATATACCCATGATTATTTATTAAGGAATTGTTTCTAGTGGGCAAGTAAATGAGCTAGGTAAAGATGATTTCCTATCCCAGTATTTCAGTAGTAAATCTGTCATGGTCCACCATAAACAGTATACCTAAACCGAGTTGAAAGAAAAGGTCAAATTTCTATGAAATTTTATGAATCTTTATGAAACTGTTTTGGAGAGAAGTTAAAGAAGTTACACTTGTATTAATGCTACCAAGCTTAACATTACATGAAAATCTTTTAGGATAAGTCCATTCCTTCTTTTTGCTCCATTTTCACATCTCTTGATAAATTGTTCATTAATTCTTTGGTTCTGGCTTGCCCAATTGTTTTGAGGAAAATCTTAGTATGCATGGAGAAATACAAACGTTATAAAATATCCCTAAAATAGCACAGAATCTATAATTGTTTTGTTTTTTAAAAAATCAAAGTTGATCTCCATTTTCCTATGAGGTCTTATCTGGTACCTTCTAAGAGCATTCTTGTAATATTTTCCTTATGATGGAAGGTATTAAAAATGCCTCCACAGAACCACAGCCTCACTAAATGAAAAGGCATAATTGACTAAATGACATTTTTAATTTTGAAAATAAATTATGATACTCAAAGGTAGGGTAAAATTAAAGAGGTTTCTCTATGAAAATAAAACTTAATACATTAATAGTAAAACACCATTATTTGCATATGAATAGCAAAATATTTTATATTCACAAATACTTTAGTCATTTTATTATTTACACTTAATTTTCATTTGAATGAATTACTGTGGTACTTTCCAAGGTTGAAGCAATTTTTCTGTTAAATATTAGTGCTCTTGACCTTCCTTTCAGTGTTATAAATCATTTGCATTCAAAAAGGATTTCTATTAAATATATCCAAGAATAGAATATCGTTTTAGAGAGTTAAGATAGTCTTTAACCAAATCTAAACCAAATAATGCCTTATTTATTTGAATATAGCTTCATTTTTTGTTTGTTTGTTTTATCTCCTCATATCTATCAGCCAACAAGTATTTATTAAGCCCTTACTATGTACCAGGCACAATACTGGAAACAGAAGGCAAAAGTAGTCCTTGTCCACAACATTCTAATAGAGGATACAACATCTAAATCACTTGTAAAATTCAACACATAAACAAGATAGAACAAGATAATCTGTGAGGAAGGAATCAGGATCTGGAGGACCTGGAAAGATTCTCAGCACAAGGGACTTGAGGTGAATACTAAAATCATAGGATGTTAGGGGTCAGAACATTCTAGACATGGGGAAACAGCCAGTGAAAAATTATGCAGGCAGGTGATGAAGCCTAGAATTCCAGAAATAGCAATAGATCAGTTGCAGCTGGATTCTACAATATGTGGCAAGAAACAAAATGTAGAAAGACTGGAAAGGTTAAAAGAAGCCAGGTTATGAAGAGTTTTGAATGCTAAACAGAGTATGCTGCAGGCAATAGGTGGCAACTAGAGGTCGTTGAGCAGAATCTATAATTCTTAATTAATCTGAAGTCAGAATCTCCTTGCTTCAATAGTACATTATTTTCTCTACACCCTATCTCCCCTTTCCCTTTTTCTCCATTTTTGTTTCCATCAACTACGCTAATCATAAAAGTTAGCCTTAAGTTTAGTTTTGTAAGAAAAAAAATGTGAATGGAACCTGTGGACTATGTATGACACTTTATTGTGACCCTTCGGGTACCAGAGTAGTAGCACTGAAAGATAAGCAGTCTGTATTGGAGAAGAAAAGGAAAATGAAATAAGCATTTATACAGAGCATATTATGTTCCAGGCACTGTATTAATCACTTTGTAAAAATCTATTTTATTTTTAATTTATGGACTGAAACAAGTATTTCCATAATATAATAATAAAAAAGATCATTGCACATGAAACTGTAAATCTATTATGTACAACTTGCTATTGTTTTTAAATATAAAATCAATTTCTCATGGGAATTTTTTATTCCTTTTTTTCCTTCCTACTGCCCTAGAGATGGCTACCATTACAAACAAATTAGGCATACACACACACACACACACACACACACACACACACACACACCATAATGTGTTTATGTATATGTATGTATGCACATATGTGTATTGCATTGTCTGTGTGCATGTGTGTATAAACTATAATATAGTATATATAGTATATATATAGTATAATATAGTATAAAATATAATATAGTATAAACTATAATATAGTCTAAGGTTTATGAGGACAGGTAAATATATGCTGCATTTCAAAAATAATTCAGTCTAAAATAGACATAATGACAAATATTAGGGCATTTAGCATTTAAATGAGTAGTTCTTGTTAGCTAGGGAAAAAAATCACTTATCTAGAACAAGTCATTTCCAAGCAATGACAGATAAATGAGGTTTGGTTATTTTTTTTTGAAAATTTATTTTCAAAAAAAAAATAAAGCATGCCCAAGTTTGGCTACACTAATTATCTAAGAGTTAAATATTAGAATTAAACATAGTAGGGAAAATCAATAAGTTCTCCCTCCCCCTCTCTCTCTCTCTTCTCTTCTCTCTCTTTCTCTTTCTCTCTCTTTGTCTCTTTCTTTGTATACACACACACATATACTTTTAAGTCAGAGGTTATTGAAATCCTAATCATTTTTATTTACTAATTTCACTGAAGGTAAATATATGCTGCATTTCAAAAATAATTCAGTCTAAAATAGACATAATGACAAATATTAGGGCATTTAGCATTTAAATGAGTAGTTCTTGTTAGCTAGGGAAAAAAATCACTTATCTAGAACAAGTCATTTCCAAGCAATGACAGATAAATGAGGTTTGGTTATTTTTTTTTGAAAATTTATTTTCAAAAAAAAAATAAAGCATGCCCAAGTTTGGCTACACTAATTATCTAAGAGTTAAATATTAGAATTAAACATAGTAGGGAAAATCAATAAGTTCTCCCTCCCCCTCTCTCTCTCTCTTTCTCTCTCTCTCTCTTTCTCTTTTCTCTCTCTTTGTCTCTTTCTTTGTATACACACACACATATACTTTTAAGTCAGAGGTTATTGAAATCCTAATCATTTTTATTTACTAATTTCACTGAAGTATGTCAATGCCATGGTAGGAACTTTTTGTGTTTCAGTCAGCACCATCCATTAAGTGAACATTTTGAGTACTACTTTATACCTACTAGATAGATAAATAAGAAATTGAAGAGATAATAGTAATTTTGTTTATTTTTATTTCCTGGCGATGAGGTCATGTCTATACTTTTTAAAACCACAGTGACAAAATCTTACTATCTTAGCATTTATTACATGAGAGAAATTATTATTAATAACCAATGATTTGTGGAGATCCAGAGTTCCCTCCCTTTTTTTCTAAAGTCCTGCTTTTAAAAGTTTAGTCTCTTGAAAGCCATTGCTGATAATGCAATTGGACTAATTTTCTTGTTCAGACCCCAATCAGGTCAGGTAGCTGTGGTGTTCTTCTCTGGCTTGGGTGGGGCATAAATTCTTTGACTCTATTGCCCAAGGATGGGGGAAATTCAAGAACTAAAGTCTAGGTCCAGCCCCTCATATTATTCATTCTGTCATTAATTGCTAACCAATCACAGTTCATTGACATCTTTTGGAAGATGTCATATAAACTTTGAGCCCACCATCATGATGGTCTTTGGTCTAAGAGATGGCCAAATGACCATCCCTTTACTAAAATGTTGGCATTATTAATAAATCAAATTAATAAAATTCTTAAATTATCCAGAAATTACCTCTCTCAAACCTTTATAAACACCACAGACAATTTTCTTTGGCCAACCAAGTATTATTAATTAGAGTATTTATTGGCTGAATCAATTTTATTGCGAAGCTATACAGTATAAATGTTTGTGATATATTTATTTCAATGATATAACTGACCTAACAGGACTGACTTTTTTGATAATCTGGTACTTTGGTGATCTAATTGTGATAAATTGTATCACTGCTTTGCATAGACCTTACGTAAGAGAGTAACCATTTTTTAATATGAGGAACATAAAAACACCGTTGAAAGGATATAAAAGCTTTAGTGGGGATAAGGAAGATAGGGGAAGTTCACAGCAGAGGAGGCATGTGATTAATAAATTCGAGCCAGTTATTCAATTAAACACAACAATTAAACAACAAAGATAGAAATCTTCTATTCACTTACATAATTGTAATAAGATAACTTAAGGGAATAATTACCATAGAAGTTTACAACAATTATCCAGTACATATTGACCATGACTTTACCCATGATTTTATAAAGCAATTATTACACCATCTTTCTAAAGCATAGTGTCAAATAACAAGTCTACTGAAATTATTCATTTTGAACATTAGCTAGGAACATATTTAAGCACTCTTATCAAATAATGGTTTTCTACTTTCGGTCATGAGAATTATTTTTCAAACAACAAAACAATAAAGAGTGTTCCTTGTGAGGACATCATTTAAAATGAAGTGCTATTTTCAGACATTCTTTTTGTAGAAGCCCACAAATCCAGACAACGAAGATAACCCTAGGAGAACATCTTTGGGAAATGTAAATGTCTAGATGTGATGGGAAAACTCTGAGTCATTAAAAGAACTTCTATCCAAGGTTGTTAAAGTAACAATGACAGTAACAATAATAATACTGAGCTAACTGAAAGCTGAATAGCATTAGTGAATTTTCATAACGTCTTATTGACTATTTTACATAAATAGTGACATGGTGGGTCATGGTAAAACTTTTGTTTCAAATTAAAGATGTCAAGGGAAATAGTTTTTTTTTAATTATGGAAAAATCAGTAATATTAGCCTCTAACAAGGAAGAAAATGAGAATGTTTGAATGGATAATATATTTCTGTTGTTTGTTCAAGAAACATTAAATTACGAACTAGTAGTAGCTTTTGTAACATAATTTAGATACCATAACTTTAGGTGAAGAATTAGGATATAAAATTTATGTATCCTTTCTAAAGGAATGTATAAATATATTTCATGACAGAAAATTATGACCATTGAACTATATTAGCATAGCATTGATGGAACTGTTATTTATCTTTTTATATACATATTGTCTCCTCAACTAGCTTATAATTGTTAACAAGCAGATATCATTTGATTTTTTTCTCTCCCTAGTGCCAGATGCAATGCCCTACTCAGAATACACATTCAATAAATGTTTATTTTTCTTAATGCTGGTAGTGGTAACAATGATGATGATAATGGTGTTAATCTATAAAGAAGAAAAAGCTGAAATAAAAGTACTTGAGGCATATTTGTTCAATCACTCCTGCTCCTCACATTCCAGATTCTGACCCTGATACAATTTATTCATATGTCCTACCTAAATGGGCATTCTATTCATGTGGCCTTCAAGAGATAACACACTGTATGTAATGTCAAAAAGATTTTGATGGTGTGATTACTCTTTTTGGTAAAGATTACAAATTGGAAACATATAAAAGACACACTCTCCTTCTAGCCTGTTTTCCTAGTGCTCATTTCCCTAAATTTAAATATTTATGCTTTTCCTACGCGTTCATGGATCTTTAATTTAACAAATGTGAGGTTTACTTCCAATAGTACAAATAATGTATCCTTTTCTTACCCTGTAACATCTCGCTGTGTCCAAGCACAAATCCTCCATGTGGAGTATAAGTAAAGTGTAATATGTGTGTATGTATATCTATGAGTATTTTGAAATCATATGGATACCAAAAGAGTACTCTAGTCCTGCTCTCCCTACATGGCTAACTCTTGTTATTTTCTGGCTCTGCTTTCTAATGATATATGTTATAGCCCTTCTTCATTACAATTATTCATTAATCTGCTATAATTTATTTATTATTACCACGTGCTTCCCCATCGTCCTTTGTGTTTACCATGATTTTAATTCTTCAGAAGTCATGGTATTCTATGACTTAGCTGTAAACCATGGTCTAATATTCTCAACCAAGACTCCATGATAACAAACTGGGATGGATTTTAGGACATGAATCAAGAGGCTCATTGTCTTTCTTGAGAAAGGAGATTGATTTCTCACTGAGTTGCATTTACCTAAAGTCATCTGAGAAACTATTCATAGATACCTTGTGTCTAGATTCCCCCAAATGTGGGTAACAAGGGATCATAACTTTCATATAAGCAATCAGGGTAACACAGTTTAATTAAATATGAGAAAGCCTTTAGTTAAGTCCATAAATAACAGTGGAAACACATAAAACACTGAAACTCATAACTCCAAGTCTAGAGCTGTATCCTCTACTCCATGCTGATTTTCAAATGCTTTTTCAAAGTCAACAATGAGCTCAATGGGACATTTCCTACCCATTTCAAATTCAACTATGTTATTCTAAAGATGTGGTTTGCTGCCAAATATTTTTATGAAAGTCTATTTTCTTCTCATACATTCACCAAAAATATCCTTGGTGCATGGGTACGTTTTTAAATATTGGAAAGTGTTTATGTTTTAAATAATTTTCTTAGTCACTTTTTAAAATGTTAATAAGTTTTCAGATTTTTTCCAAGCATTTAACATCCTCCCATTTTCAGAAATTTGATGTTGATTCTTCAGTGCTCCTAGTACACTGCTGCAATATCAAAACAGACTGCATCTATTTTGTCAAGTTGTTGATCCCTTTCTAAAGTATTAAAATTTCTACTTTGTGATGCAGTAATCAGGGATTTTTGTGTTAGAGACTAATGGAGTATCCCTATTATCATAGATGAAGAAAAGAGCGCATTATGAAAATTGTTATAGATCTCCTGCAAAAAAAAATCCTAGCTAATATTCTCCTTTCTTCACCCTTAAGTACTCTTAAAAATACTTAGATTAGCTGCATCTCTCACAGAGTATTCATCAGACTTATTTTTCTCTTCATTGTTTCTTGCTAGGTTTTAGTGTAATATTATTTCGATTCTTCTACCATCCTCTCTGTAAGCTTCTATAAATGAATTTTTATTTCAAACCAATATTGCCCTTGACTTCATAGCTCTGTTTTGCAAGGAGATCAAGTATTGACTGACTGAAATACTTTTTAACCTCTTCTAATTTCCATTTGTGGTGACTGATTTATATCAGTTAAACTTCTTCACCAAAAGGTGATAATCTGTGTAGACACCTGTCCTTTTTTCTATAACTGGTTTAAATAGAACTGTGTGTGATATTTTCTCGTGTTAGGTATCTTGCTGTTGTTACTGTTATTCTTGTTGTTGAATCATTTTCAGTCATTTGACTCTTCATGACCCCATTTATGGTTTTCTTGGCAAAAATACTAGAATGG